>NW_009953970.1:833836-838936 GCF_000747805.2 Chaetura pelagica
CATTCCTGAAATTTAAACCTGTATTTGTGGAAGTTATTCTGTGATTCAAGTCAAATAAAGAAAAAGTTCACAAAGTTTCTGAAGTTGATACTTGCTGCAGAAGAAACTATTTTCAGTTCTTTTCAGGTAAGAGCTGGTCAATCAGCCAGAGCTGCGGCCAGGGCTAGACAAAGAGAAAAACACCATTCGGTGCTTAGCTTAAGCAGACATAAGTAACTAAAAATCTGTACCAAAACCTGTTGCTTTTTTATTTTAAATTGGGGAAGTGGAGAAGAATATGCCTCAGACTTAATTTCATTACAAGGCACTGAATAAGTTATTCTCTGCTTTTCCCTTCTCCTGCCCATTCTAATAGAGCAAATATTTGAAAGTGTAAGAGGATGACTAAGATATTTTAGTCATCAACTAAGCCAGTGGGTGTTAGGCCATTAGATAGAAATGAAGTGGTTCTGGCTAGCTGTTGGAGAGGTGGTCAGCATCTCAGGAGCCTTCCTTGCATGACTGATCCTTGACAAACTGGTTTAGTGAGAACTGTAGCCCAAAGGATGCTATATTTTTTATTTAGCTGCCTGTAAAGCTGAACTGCAAAGTGAGGGCAAACCTAGCCTGTAGTTATGGATACGTTCTCTGCAGAGGAGACAAAGGGGAACTGACTCTCCTCAAGATAGGTAACACTAAGAATTGCTGATGAACAGTGGATTTACTCTTTCCATCTGTAACTCTCACTAATTATGTATTTGTTATTTTTAAACACTTGTCAGATGTTTTCAATTATTCTAAATGAGGATAAATAAAACACATTCCTGAGGTTGATAGGAAGAACAGTTTCATCCCTGCTCATAGTTAGAGATCATACAGGAATATGCATAAATAACAGTTCATATCTTATTGTAAAATAATGTTCTCTGTTCTCTGTCAGTATTCAGAAACCTTAGGGAAACACAGTTCCTATAGTGCTTCTTCTGTCTAACCTAACACTGAGCAGATGGCTTTTAGCATGATCTGTAAAGTGACATCTGAAAAAAATATGGTTGATTTTTAGTTACAGTTTATACCATACATGGATGTTTATTCCTTTTCTGACACCTGATATTTACAGTGAATAGCAAAGCAGGGTAGAGAGGCAGTAGTTATGGAATCATCTGGAATAAATGATCTGTTGTGCTTTTAGGAACCAGTAATGGAAGGAGTAAAGAGTGCCAGGAAGCTTTCATGCAGCAACTACACGCCTTGCAAGATACTCAGTATCATGAAATAGATACTGTATTTCTTGGAAAGTGCTGATAACTTAATTGTGTATTTTCAGTTTTAATCTAGATACATAAATATCTGAATTTTGTGAGAAATTAGTCTGAGGGTAGCTAATTCATACCTAGTCCCCAGTCTCACATTGACTTTGAGTAATTCTTCCTTCCCTCATAGCAGGCTTAGATGTATGAGAGCCCTCGAGACAGGTGATAGGAGCATGCTGTCTGAGTGCGATGTAGATGCCTCTTCATCTTTTTCACACCGATGTTGAATAAGAAAGTTATTTGTGTCCAAGCAACACAAACTAGGACAGAAGTCTGATTTAAGACCGACAACAGTAAAGCACTATTGCTTACATTATAGAAGGTGGGCAACACTTGTCTCTGGCCTGTGCCTACCTCATCAGAATTTGATATGTAGTTGTTCTTGCACACCCCTCACAAAGGCAAAATTTTATGTGTTTAAGACACCCATTAACTTTTGTCTTCCTCCTCTCACATACAAATACTTCTGCTGATGGGGGACTCAAAGATAAGAAACATAAGACACTTTCCCCCAGTTCCTGGGTGGTACACTGGTAGAAGATCGTCAGCCCAGATATTTCTGTGTTTGTAAAGTAAGGCTATTTGGTTTGCACAGCTTCCTGTAATGTATTCTCTTGGGTCAACACAAGTTCTCTTCCAACCCCTCCATTTCCAATATACATCACTCTAATCATTGTAATAGAAATTACTCCTGTCACTTACACAAAGGAATTCTGTGATGTCCTGGCTTCAAATACCTGCTCTTCTAAGCTCTCTGCCACCTTTGCCTGGTTCTGTTTCTGCTTTTCTTTTTGTATCTCCCTGTAACACGGGAAAGTCTTGATCCCTCTATATTGCCATAACCGAACACTGGTGCCAATGCTTGTTGATGCAAAATAATTGTGAGGCCTTGCTTGTTTATTTTGCTTTGTATTTAAGAATAAGTAGGGCACTTTTGGAAATAACCTAAATGTTAATGGTACAATGTGGTACATTCTTACTGAACAAACATAATGGAGAGCAACTCTCAAAGGCATACAGAGCAGAGAGTATCTATGGGGAGAGAAGAGCAAGATGGGAAGAGAGCAGGCATTTTAGAGATTTGGAAAAGGGATTCCAGGAGACGTCTCTTCTGTAGGCATGGTTCTGCAACAGGCTCTGGTCACTACATAGGAGACTATTCATGATGACCTACCTTCATCCCCTTCAAGTGCAGTTTCTAGTTTCAGTGATAAGGACCAGTAAATGTAGCAGGTAATAACGATTACAGGTACATCTTTCTTTTTTTATCCTGCTAGTGCCAAGGTCGCTTTGTTTTTGTCTTGACACACAAGTGAAAAAGATTTTTTTTCGGTGTGTCTATCCTGTTTTGGAAACCTCTTCCACAACTTCAACTTAATAAGTGTAATGGTGTACGTTCTTACAGTTAGCAAACATTGAACATTTGTTTTTCACATGTTGATGCTTTATTAATACTTTCCCTTAAAAACCTAATATTTTTCTGTACTGTCAACAAAAGAATGTAATCTTCCGTTAGAAAAATATGTTTAAAATTCCCATTATATTTGTTTATGTGTGTGTGAATGTGTATAAAACAGTGAGTTTTAAATAGAAGTCATTATGAAAGAGGAATTCTTTGTTTTCTTTCATTTTGTTTGGTCAACTGAAAAAGAACATCTGTACCATCATCCTCACTGCAATTTTCCACCCTGGCAATTACCCACATGAGCAAAGATCATGTGCTGTTTTAGAGAGAAGGATATAATTGTGCAGAGTTTCTGCTGATCTGGGCAATTTAGTGGAAAAACTGTGATTAGACTAAGCTTGCCGAAAGGTTGTAAGGGCCACGTTAGGCAGCTTACCTGTAATTTTGATTTCTTTTAAGGTAGGTACAAATTGGTGGGTTTGTGTACATAAAAAGACATTAGAAAAATATGTATTATTCATAGATTCTCCTTCCTAATAGAAGTTAAAACTTTTTGAATGCATAATGCATTCTCACTAAGGCAAATATGTCCAGTATTTCTTAAATGTTGAATATGTTTCAATACTGAAAAATTAGTTGAAGTTTTGCTTCATTTAACAATATATTTTAAAAATACATTCAAAATTATGAGTTGTTTTGAAAATGCAATATCCAGTTAGCAACTGAAAAACTATTTATCTGACATGCTGACATAATGATGCAAAATCATAGTAGTATAATTCTTTTTATAGATGTCATAAAGTGAAGTCAAACTCGAATTTCCATTAATTCATAGCCACAGAGCAACGTTACTAGAAAGTTGCCTCTTCTGAATAAATAGAGCAGCAGTTACAGTAGAGAACAGTGAAAGCTTCTCAGTTGAATCTTTAAGTGCTTGTTCTTTGTGCAACTGAAAAAAATTACAGCAATTATTGAAACGCATCATTTTGTGCACTGCAAGCTAGAGTGAAGACTAATTCAAGTCTTGTTACGACCATTATGAGGATTAGTGCACAAAAGGGCCTGAGCCATCCTCTTTGTGTGCTCTGCCTTTCGTTTTCTAAGACCTTTGAGACAAATACATTGGAGCCATCAGTCACAAAACTTGTTTATTTGTGAAGCTGCAGATGATCCCACCATCAAAAGGTCTGAATCCACTTTCAAAATTCTTGTAGTCTACCGTGGTGTATGTCCCACTCAGCCATTATAAACTGAAAATGGGCCTGTCTTGACTTCGGTGAAACTTTTAAGTGCAAGACTACAAAGCTTCTGAAGAGGGTTGGGAAATGAGTCAATAGATGAAATCAAGCATGGGCACAATCACGAATAGTAACTAGAGAGCAAAAAAATAGAAGAGAAGAGCACAGCACAGACGACTTCTTCTTTGCAGGCATTCTTCTGCAGGGCATTAAGGTAAATCTGACTTTTGGGGGCTGTTGCATTTGCCAGTTGGAACTTGCTTTTTCCACAATATCCTCTTTTCAGGTGAGCAAAAATACTTCTCCCAGAAGGTAAGGATATAGCACAGAAAGGACCTAAAGTGGAGATACCATTGGTTGGTCAGTAACCCTCTATGTGCACCAGGTCATGTTTTCAGCATTGCCAAGTTGCTCTGTTCATCCCTTTCCTTCCCGCAGCCTCACTCTGTGCTGAATGCAACCTGTGCTTGGAACATTTTTTATTGTTTCTTTTGTGGTTTGTTGTTTTCTGGTGTGTTTGTGTTTTTTTTTTTCCCTAAGTAATGTCTTTGGGTTTGTTTTTTTTTTTAATTACAAGCTTTCTTATTGTGGAACATGTGCTTCTTTTCCTAGTAAATTATGTATACTCAGTCATGTACTATATAATCTTTGTCTACCTCAACATTTTAGTATTTTACTGTTCCTACTGCAGTCCTTCTATACTGTAATAAAAGACCGCAAGTCACAAAGCAGTCAAGAGCAGTGTGCTGTCCTTACTTAGGTAAATTCCTACCTGAAAATTTTGCTGACATTACCCAATTCATAATTGAATTTAGAAAGTATGTCTGTTGTGGAGCATGACTTTAGGGGCTTTTTATTTCCTTTCTTCTCCAATATCTTAGTCTATTGTTATTAAAATGCTTAGAGACCTAATTTTCAGTGATTCTCTTCAGCCACAGTTCCAACAGTTCAGTGATTAATAGGTCTGAAAATAAGACTCCTTGTGTCTAATCTGTTGAGCATTGGCCTTCCATAAAAGACACAAGGATGTCTTCCTCAGCCAGTCTTGCAGGAGTGCCTAAGAAACAGATTTTGCTGAATTAGTGAACTGTTCAAAATCAAGTATTATTTCTATAATGTAAAGATACATAGGGTGCTTATATTTCTTGCTGGGTTACTTTATTCC
>NW_009953970.1:839206-894522 GCF_000747805.2 Chaetura pelagica
GTTGTAGAAAACAGTGGTAAACCTTTTGTTTTCTCACTGTCGTGGAAAGCTTTCAATTTATAATTTTTGCGTGGGGCACCAGTGTTTCCACTGCACTCTTCCTAATGACATTTAGGCCTTTTCTCTGTCTACCAGAATTTAATTTATTACTATTATGTATACATGCATGAATAGTTCAGATTTCATTTCCTAGATAGCAATTTGCACATCAGGCATTTCATTTCATTTGCTGTGGTCTATGTTTTATAGTTTCTGACTAGCTTTTCCCTCAACGAAATGCCAGCCTGAAAGAATTGGGATGGGAAAAGGCTGCACACATGGGTTATGTATAAAGGGACTTAATTGATTAGCTTTGCGAAATATGCAAGCTTTACTTGGTGTATGTTTTCCTCAATCAAATATACCAAATTTTTATGGATGTCTCAGCACACAAATGCTCTCTTTTCTCATGAGAGTGGATGCTCAGTCTTCTTGGGTACAGAGCTGGTAAAGTGCACTTCGTAATTCTTGAAATATATAGCAAAATCTCAAAGTTTTGAGAGTTACGATTTTGAGTGGCAATTGCCCAGAGGGGTTATACCAAAGGTACCGGTTTTTTTCTGTTCATGTCCTTTCATTATTATGAGACAGTTGAATGCCAAATTGAATTAAAGCTGCTATTGGATTTCATAACACTGCTTTAACTCTTCAATATAGCCTTTTGTGTCTGTATTTTATTATATAATATTCAACATTCACTTTGCATTGCATGAAAAATTGATAACAACCTAATGTAAGGTATTGGTTATTTGTCAGTAACAGAATAAGAGGTGGTTTGTGGGGTTAATAAAAATTAGCAAGACTCTTCTAAAGTAATTGTTTCATAAAGCTACCCAAAGGGAGAGTTCTGCAGAACATTTCTGCAGAATCTTTTTAAATTAAAGGAGTATTTATTTATTTTTTTTCAGTTTAGACTTGTCAAATGATTCATGTAGTGAATTGTGCTTCAACCCAATGCTTAGAAGGAGTTATGAATGTAAATAAATACAAATTAATAGGAACACTGTTTTATTATTTCACTGGGAATTTCTGTACAATTTGAGAGCAACTTGCTACAGGTTGAGCAGATAATTAAGTTTAACCTTGATCCTAAGCCAGCTATATTGGCATACATTCTATCAGCAAAGGATTTAAATTTTCTCGGACACATTTTAATTGGCATTTATGCAAAATGTACTCACAGATGCTGAATTCATTGAGAAATCCTGAGTGCCATCTGTTGGACTCTGTTTCCTCTCTATTAAAGTAAAATAAAATAAGGCTAGATCCTTCTGGCTTGCTAATATATTTATATTTCAGACTACAATATTTTAATTGCCACATCAATAAGGTGTTATTTTGTACTAGACACTAATAGCTGTTTTTAATTGTGACCTTACTTTCTTTGCTCTTTTTCATAGCTTTTTCCTCAAAAACTTTTAAATCAAAGATTTCAGGCCTAACTTTTGCATCTGACATAAAATGTCTTTGAAAATAGTGGATGATTGTTTCAGTCTGTTCTGAATGTGAGTGCTACTAATACTGACTCACATGGATTTACTGAGAAACATCTATCCCACTTCTGAAGAATTTGGTTGGCAATAAAAACATGATTGATTGTTACTGATTGATCATGTTGTCTAAAGTCAACATGTATAAATTCTGGAGACATTTTATTTTACAGTAACAAACACATTTACATGCTAGTATATTACATTTATTCAGAAATACAAAAAAAGCAAAAGCTATTTTGGGAGAGTATCTGGACAAAATGGGAATATATATAAATATATACAAAAGCATTAATTTTAACCATTTGCAACCTGAACATACTGTATAAACGGACAAAGCTGTTTTGAATCCCTGGTACCTAACGCGGGGCTGGTTCTTCTTAAAACATGCCAGACTTTAGTGTCTCTAGGTTCAACAGTTGCATTCTGAATAAGGTTGTACATGGTCCCTAGTATATGATCAGAGGTAACATAATTCATGTAATTGTACCTCCCCACTCTTAAGTAAGAAAGTAACAGGGAAGGCAGTTCCTATACTCTTAAAATGAAGATTAGTGTTATTCAAGGGCAGGGGAGCGGGGGGAAGGCAGGGGAGATCTTCTGGTTTGGCTTTGTTTTTGTACCATACTTGTACTTTAACATGATTGAAGACCTTATCCCTGCTTTTTAACGTAGTAACAGTTTTCCAAATTGCTATTTAGGTCATACTTATACTTGTGCACGTGCCACTGTCTTCAAAAGTTTGGTAGTTTCTCTATTGTGTTTCCATATTGTTTTCTACTTTATCTTAAATCAGCTTGTAGAGTAATTTAGACCTCTGTTATAATAAAATGTAGAACTTGCAAAGTGTATGGAGATTTGAATGTAAAATAAATAGCGAGTACAGTGCATGAATATGATGAAAGATATATAGTAACATCTAACCATGGAATCACATACCTTCTTCATATCTGCTTTTTTTTTTTTCCTCTTTTTCTTCTTTTTGTTCTCTTCTCCAAAGGTTTACTGTGCATGCTGATACTTGGAACATTATTGTTAAGGTTATGAAGATTATTTACGATTTTTTCCTGGTTCACCTGGGCAAGATAGTCACCTTTGATAGTGTGCTTGTGGTGCCGTCATTATGTAAAGCTTGTTCCAACAGTGCCTCAGCTTTCATCATTTCTCTATGCTGGGTTATATTGAAATAATAGTAATTCTCTTGCATACTATGCAATTAGCATTGCTAGATGATATTGGATCTAGAGGTTCAGTTTCAAAGGAAAGGTTAAGACACCATGAATATCTTTCGCCTTTGAAGTAGGCAGTTGAGACTTCATCTGGGGATGAAAGTGTATGGGCTTCTAGGGCAGAGGGTGCTAAAAGAAGAATGCCCATCTCAAATGCGGGTAAATCAGATTGTTTCCACCCCTCTGCAAATAATGTCCTGTAAAACACTGAACCTTCAAAGACCCAAAGAGTTAATAAAATAGATGTTGATGGATATAGCAGGTTCAGTGTCCAATCACACCAGAAGACAAAAAAACAAAACAATTCCTTCTGGGGAAAAAAAACAAAAACAAAACAAAACAAAACAACCAAAAAACCCCATAGATATATAAAAATATATTTACAATTATATATATTAAATATTATATCTATATATAAAAAAACAAAACAATTCCTTCTGGGGAAAAAAAACAAAAACACAACAAAACAAAACAAAACAACCAAAAAACCCCATAGATATATAAAAATATATTTACAATTATATATATTAAATATTATATCTATATATAAATAATGTGTATATACACACACGTGCACATAACATGATTTTCTTGATATTTATTTCTTGTTGCTAGCACTTCTAAGCTAAGTGTATTCCCACTTGGAGAGTATCTTTTTAATTATCCATCTGTTTTTACCTTACCTTCTATTATTCTGTCTGAATTGGTGGTTCTGTGTGCTTCAAATGGTATGTAGATTAATTTCTCTTCTGGAAAGTCTTAAATTATTTATACTGTTTGGGAATAATGTGCGTTTCCCTTGTTTACAGCTCTGGTGTTTCTGATTATGTAGCATCAGTCTTGTTTTGCTGAGTGTCCTCTGTTGATTAACTCTCTAGATAGTTTGATAATGGCCTGTATCCAAATGATGTATATACAAATCCCAATTGTTCTCATGAACCTTGGCAAAATTCAGTGAGGTATTTGTTACTGTATTTTTAGATGAATATGTATAGAGTCACCACTTTGCTCTTTTAAAAAAAAACAAAAAAAACCTCAGAGAGATCAGACAGTTTTGTCTGTTGTTCAGTTTTACATGTTAAATTAAGAAAGGCTACCTAAATATTATTTATATAGACTTAGAACAAAACCAGAAGTTTGACACAATAATGGGAATTATTAGTCAGCTAGTGACACTGCTTACTTCAGTTTACTGGTTAAAGCACTCACTTTTTTTTCCCCTGCTTAATATTACATTCTTAAGTAAGAGTTCCCATTTTAGATGTGGTACATTGATTCAATGGATTTGTGCATATATAATACTATAATTTCTGTGGCTTTAGTAAGGACACAACAGATATACTCCTTCCCCCCAGTAAATCCAAAATATACAAATATATTTTAACATTCAGCTGTAGCGCACATGTATTGTGTTTCGTATGACATAATACACTCTATGTATTTCAATGCCGAGATGAGTATCCCGTTGTAAAGCAAACAAGAAACGCAGCACAGAAAACTGAGCACTTCTGTGCACCTTACAGATTTTATAAACATTAGAAGTGTCTACTATTTAAAAGCATTTTCTACATGAAGTAACTAGAATCTCTGCCTGAAAGTTCAGGAAAACCTATTGTCATGGTAAGCTACTGAAAGATGCCAATCAATTCATTCAATCACTCAAGTAACATTAAAACACTTTCTTTAGCAAAGAGAATTTCTCTTTTTGTTTGAGATTCTTATATATCATTTAATATGGCCACTTTCAATATTCTTCATTGCTGTTTTTTATGTTCTTTTTTTCCTGACAAGGGAAGGCTTGTATGATCTTTCTCTTAGGCTTCTTACTCCCAGTTGGCTTTGTAATCACTAGCCAAAATGTAATAAATTAATGTATCCACTGAAAGAAAACCTATAGTATTAACTTAAAACTTTTCTGTCCTTTTTTGGCCTTCTGGCTGGGCAGTCAGAACATAAATATTGACAGTAGCCATGCAACTCCTCCTATACCATAGTAGTGTATATTAATGTAGTGGACATGTGAGACATAAGGCATAGTGGTATTGAAAGTGGTTGTAGACAGGCCATGGCGTGATGACTAAAAGTAATGGGAAGAGGAGAAGCCCAGATTATTACAGTGGATATGTTTAAGAAGAAGTGGAATGAAAATTTGTATCATATCAAGTGTTCCTACTTCTGCTGTGTGTACATTATGTCTGCAGCAAGTAGTTCTAAGTAGTGCAACCCAACAGAATTGTGCTTATGGAGGGAAATAGTTGGCCTGAAAATCAGTGTCTATGCTGTGCATGTTTCATGAGAACTCCACTTTGGTCTATTGCCTGAACATACTGGAGTTCATCCTCTGGTCTTGTTCCATCCATCCCCCACCCCAGATAATCAGTTTTTGCATTCCAAGCCCAGTCCAAGATACAAATCAAATCCAAGTTGGTGGAGAAAACCTAGGGATTTCTTTCACAGTGCAGTCCTAATCCGAACTCAAGTACTGACATAAACACATCTGTACAGGAACTTCCATTTGGCTTTTAAGTTTGGGTTTTGTTCGGTTTGGAAGCAAACTGAAGTGAAGCAGGAGAACGCAAAATACTTTAAAAATTTATTTTATTATACCTTGTGTTTTTACTACAGGCCTGTATAAATATGCAGACCAGAAACCTAACAAATCAATAGAAATTCTGATGTGCATTTTACAACTTCTCTGCACTAACTAGGTGGGGTAGGAAAACAGAAGTTGAAATCCCTCCTGATCTCAAACTGTTGAAGCCAATGTTGCTTTGCCCTGAAGACACTCATACTAAAGTGTAACAGTAAATAATTTCCTCAGTGCCATTCATGAGGAAGTTTTAAAGTGTCAAACAATGAAAGTAAGTAACACCCAACCAGTCAGAGATTTTGTTTACTAGGAATTCCTATAACTTGTATTCTACAAAAATGTATTCTCACAATATATCAGAAGATCAAGAATATGGATTTTGGCAAACCAGGTAATGTTTTGAGGTGTTTTCTTTCCCCGTTAACTTAGTCATTTCTGAGTGAATTATTAAAAGACACCAGAAGCAAATCTTGCAAATTCACTCGCTTCCCAGCATCTTTCCCAAGATTAGTCCCAATGTATTTGGGACTTTTACAAATTTTACGAACTGTGCTGAAAATGTTTTACACTCATTCTTATGCATCTAGATCAAGTTTCATAATGTTTTAAAGCTTACTTTTTGTGCTTAAACGTATAGAAAAGAACTAGTCCACTGAACTGACTTGAAAATTTAATTATTTTTAGAGTTCATAAAGGAATAAAAGAATCCTGTTCTCTCACAGCACCACATTTGCTTTTTCTCTCTGTAGCAATTCTTAATGATCTAAAAGTCTTGTGGTTTACTAGGAGATTAACCTCAGTGAGCTGTGTGGGACTGATAGGAATTGAATTAATGGAGTTGGTAGGTCTTTGTAGAGTGTACCATGGCACCCCACAGTTCAGATTTGTAGCAGCAAGGGAAATCAAGCATAAGTACTTCCGCTAATGGTATTCCAGTTTGTATGGAGTCAGGGAAAAGTGTGGAAATGTTTGCACCAAATGCACGCACTGCCTCGGTCCTTTAGAATTTCGTTACTCTTTCCGTTATGTTGTTTTGTCTTGAACACATTTATATGTTTGTATTTCACCCAGACTGAGCTAATATTACAGTCATCCACACTTTCCTTTTCCTTGGTGGTGAGCACAGACGCGTTGTCTTGCATGCCACGAAATCCCTACCAGCCCACGGTGCCTCACAGCACTACAAAGTTGGACAGCGATGGAAGCCAGCATTTCTGTTGTAGCTGTTATTAAAGATGCTATCTTTAGCCATGATCCTGAAGTTATGCAACTTAATGTTCTGTGTGTATGAAAATACTAATGAAAACACAAGCTTGAAAACAATGAATGTGACCCAATATAAAAGGAAGCGTTTAATCAAAATTAAGATCTTCAGTAATGAAATCTGGCTGGCTTTATGTGCATTTGCGTTCATGCTGAGCATCGCCCTCTGTTTCCTTTTGTTAATTCTGAATCAGACTTCTGGCTGCTGTTTTACCACATGCGGTGATCCAAAACTTCATGTAATCCTTCCTGCCCAATTGAAATATTGTCTTTGAATATCTAATAGGGATTGAAGCCAGAATAAGATCCCAAATGCAGAAGTACTTTTCTGCATGATTTTACTGTCTTTTGACATTTCCATTAGCTTATAAATCTCCAGTAGTTGCAATTCAAAGTTTCAGCTTCGTGAAATTGGTAATGTCCATTTGCTTACAAAACCATTTGTCATTGTTGTAGGTATTAACTTTGCTACTTTTTGTAATGCTCTACATAGAATTTTACAGTATTTAAGCCTTTGGATGCTTGTCTACATGAAGAGCTATAATTGTAAGTCATGACAATGTTTGCCTAGAGAGTTTTCAAATCCTGAACTATAAAAAATTTAGGTGTATGATATTGTATGACACTTCTTTATACTGAGAAAGCAGAATGATTTGTAAATTAGAATATGCCTGAAATAGAACAAAATTTTGCTTATGCCATTTGGGATCTAACTCAAAGCGGTTAATTGAATTACATTAAGACTACATTTCTCATGTCCGCTGCATCAGGCTGTCTGCCATTTTTCCCTGAGGTGATTTTCTGGAATGCTTTCTAAGTAATTTGAAAAGTATAAGGTATTTGGCATAAATGTAATTTTGAAAATGTCTGTTTCTACTGTGGCAACCTGTTGTCAGTTTACCTCTTGAATGTTTTAGGAGGTAAAGAAACAAGGTTAAGCTTACTATAAGAATGATATATTCATGCATTTGGATATGCAAAGTATAGTTAATGAAACCTCCACTATCTAACTAAGGTGTATGCTGCTGTAGAAAAATCTGGAGAGGCAAGAAAAGACAGTAGAGCTCTGTGATCTGTAGTTCCTTTCAACAGAATAAAATTGTTTTATAACAACAACAAAACAATAGAACAGATTAGAATTATATGTAATAGTTCAGCAACATTTTTGAGCAGTGTGGCTTTGCTAATGTGTCTGCTACCCACAAATGCTGTTCTTTGTTCTGCTGTTATTCAGAATTAGCCACTTGGCTGTATGAAGTGCTTGCATCTTGCACCTTCTGACTGATGTTTCAGGTTTGACCTCAGATGTAATGGTGGAGTGTCATTTTCCAGAATATTAAAGGAGAAGTGACTCCTTTAGTAAGTGACAGTGATAATGATACTGCATAGTCTCTGATATGAAGTCATATTTATCAACTACTTTTACAGCATAATGAGGATTTTTTAAATGGAAATAGGGTCCTTTCAAAAAATGTTGATTTTAGTGGTGCAGTTATAACACGCTTAAATTTGAATGTTAAGCAGAAGGACACAGCTAAAATTCTTGCCTTGAAGAAGGACTGTCATGATTTAGGCCATGGTTGGCAACCAAGAACCGTGCATACACTCACTTACTCCTCCCCCCACTTTAGGATGGAGGACAAGAAAATGCAGCTATAAGCTCATGAATGGAAACAAGGACAGGGAGTGTTCACTCACCAACTATGGTCACAGGCAAAGGAGACTTGACTTAGGGAATTAAAAATCAATTTAACTTATGATCAGTCAGATCAGAGATGGACAAAGAGAACACAAAACCAGATCTTAAATACCTTACCCCACCCCTCCTTCTTTCCCAGGCCCAAATTACTTTGTTCCTGATGTCTCTACCTCCTCCCCCCAAAGCAGTGCACGGGATGGGGAATGAAGGTTGTGGTCAGTTCATCACATGTTGTTTCTAGCACTCTTTACTTCTCAGAGGGAGGACTCCTCACACTCTTTACCTGCTCCAATGCAGGGACCTTCCTTTATTAACTCCCCCAACATGAGTCCTTCCCACAAGGTGCAGTCTCTCAGGATCAGTCTGTTCCAGTGCAGGCTTTCCACATGGCCTGCCTTGGAAATAGTCAACTCCCCTGGCACAGGGTTTTCTCAGGCTGCAGATCCCCATTCACAGCACCATGACAGGCTGCAGGTCCACATCTGTCCCACTGTGGTCCTTCACAGGATGCTCCACCGTGCTTCTCCATGGGACAGCTGCCATCTCCCCACGGACTGCTGGGGAACCTCTGCTCAGGCACCTCTTCCCCGCTTCCTTACTGACCTTGATATCTCAGCTCCAGCATTGCTCTCACCTCCCCACCACCTCTGCCCTGCAGGTCTTTCTGCAGTTTTGTATTCCCCTTCATGAATGCCACAGAGGTGCATCCAGCTTCCTTAAGTGGCTTGGGCTTGACCCGCATCACAGTCAGAATTGGAGGCAGGGGAACTTCCTCACGGGAGCCATCCCTGTGACCTTCCTCACTACCAAAATGCTGCCACACCACACAGGACATTATTGAAACAGTAGCATAGTTCATATACAGATTTAGGGCAGAAACATTTCTGTCACAAGTATGCGAATCATTATTCAAAAAAGTCTCCTCTGATAAGCTTTTGGCTTCTTAGTGACAGGATTATTATGAAGTATTGTACAACTATTGGCCATTTCAGTCTTGCCTCTACTATTACAGTTTTAACAAATAGTGCTGCCACAATTTCGTTGGCAAATCTGTGGAACAGTTATATCACCTCTTTTAGCAAGACAAGTTAAGACAAAGTTGCTTTGGGCTTGGCCTAGTAAGGGGTTTTCTAGCTTAGAAACTCTGGGGAAGAGAGTCAGTTTTTTAAATCTCAAGACAGTGTAGCTTGCTCTTTGACAGCAACACCTTTTTAATTAATTGAAGTCTGGCTCCATTTGCTAGTGCTGTGTATCCTAGCTTTGAGCTCTTATTGAAAACGGGCTGAATGTTTGTTTCTGTCTTTGCTACCTGTATTCCTTCCTTTATTTTTCTCCCTAGAGTTCTGAGTTATAGCACACTGGCACTTCTGGGTTGGTTCGTGTCTTCTTTCTTGAAAGGGAAAGTCATTCTGCTTGTGAAGTAGTGGTTGATAAGTAGTTAAGAAAAATGTTGACATTTTCATGAAGTGTCTTCTCCTGTTCTCTCCTTCATTGTTTGGTCCTTACATCTCTTTTGTCATTTTAGTTACCTCTTTATGCTTTAATTTGTAAGGCCAAGACAAGGTCTTGCTGCAGTATCTTAATCTGATTCTTTTTCTCTGTTATAATCTGCTTTAAAGAAAGGTTTGTGCAGCTAACAGTTCATTGCAATCCTGACATCAGGACCTTGATGTGGTGTGTACAGAAAAACACACACCTTTATTTACAGAAGACACTGAAATTCTTGGATTTAAAGATGTAAACCCTACTTTGCCTAGGGAAAACTAATTTGTGATCTCCCAAAGACAAAGTTCTTCTCTGAGCTATATCAAAACTCCCTTGATTTGTGTCCATAAATTTGGGAATCCAATGTGTTAGTTACACTGTAAGTATTACCTATAATGAAGCATGATTCAAATAACCGCAGAAGTCAATAAAATAATAATAGTAGTAATAAAAAGGAAAATAACTATATATTTAGGACAAGCAAAGGGAAACTGTCTCTGCAGTCTGTACAAATTAATCTACTCTTCCAGCGGGCAAATTTTGACTAACCAGTAGTAAATGCCTTGTTCCCGACCATAATATGTGGAAGATACTGAGAGGGATCACATTTTGTACACAGTCAATCAAATTATTAATTAGGTCCATTCTCCTTATCTATTTTCAATTTTCAGTCAACCTAAGGGACACTCTCAGAGTCACATGCCTGAGGCATCACAGGTTCTTCAGGGTTTAATTAGGATTCCCAGTGCTGCAGCATGCTCTCTTAGGCTTGTCACTTACTCTTCTCAACAGGAGTTAAAATTACTCTTCATATGACTTATCAGATTGGGTCATTGAATTGATTCCCAATTCATCATCTAATTAATTTATAGTGTCTTTTCCACACATGGAAATACTGTTATGGGTTTACAGCTGTATTACCCAGTAAGATTACTGGCAATACTTAAAGCCCAAATCTTTAACTAGTGAAATAAAATCTGATTCTGAGTGGTTTCCATAAATTTGTGTAATTATTGTCAGTCATTTTCAGCCAGCAGTTTTCACAGAAGTAATTTTTGGAACCTGCTTCTTGCACATGCATTTCTTTCTATTAATAATTTTACGTTTCTGAATGAATGATTGAAAAATAGTGAATTACAAGAAATATATTTATTTTAACATTTATGTGCATTCAGTATGTTTGTTGCCAAATGCCTCTGTATTTAATTGCTTTTGCAGTGTTGCCTATTGCTTGATTCAAGCGTATCACTTATATTTGTCATCAGCACTTTTTAAAAGATGTGACCCAATAAGCATAACACTCCTTGATTTCTTTCTAAAGTAGTGTTTTAGAAGCACGCAGGTGTTATATTTGCTAACATTTATTGCTTAATATAACAAGCAATGACACTTTTTTTCCAGAGAAGGCAACCATTGACCCTCAGTAGATATTAAGAACCCAGTTTGGAGGTGCTGTATAAAAAGCAATCAATGAAACGTATTACTCTTTGGAGAGAACACATTTTTTAAAAAGATTGGAGTAATTGAAGCAGTAAGTTTTGTTAACATTTTAGAAGTGTGAGCTAATTTCACTGCTGCTGTTTCATACATGTGACTTTGCCTTATGTTCAGTCTCTTTACAACGAGCAGTCTCTTATATCTGGAAACCTATTCAATGTGTCATCAAGGAAGTCCTGTGTTGTCACAGGGCTGGCTCTGTGAGAGAGTTAAACTCTTAGGCCACATGTCTGATGTTCAGTAGTTTTGAAGCTCGGAGAAGGCTGAAAGATTGGAAATCTGGATACTGAGTTGATTGCCCGTAGAAGGCTCTTTAGTGCGACTGAGAAAGGTGTAGCAAGATCCAGTAGCTGAGGTCAAAGTGCTTCAAGGGAGGAATCAGATGAGAACTGAAAATTATGAAAGTGAGGAGTCCTGAGGCAAGCTGGCTGCTAGATGAAATTAATCCCTACCTGCTGGAGGCTTTATAGAAGTGTAGACATGTTTTGAAACATTCAGTACCATATTGCTAAACTAAATCACTGTATGAAATTGTCTGTATTATGTGAGTGATCTTGTTAGCTGATCATAACAGTAATTTCTGACTATAGCCCTACTCCTCCTGTTCAATTTTAATTACTACATACTGTAGTTAATGCCAGTGTTAATCTGTTTTAAACATCTTCAGAAAGGAAAATAAATCAGGAACCAATTTTTGCTTTAACTTCACATGACTGCATGGAAACTTTTAGGGGGTTGTCTTCAGAAAAGAGTATTTCTCATTTGTAAAAGATCAAGTTTTTGGTCAAACCAGATAACATTCCTAAGGAGTTTAATAAGGTCTAAAATACATTTTTGTAACACACATACTGTCTTAAATCTGATCATGTGTGCATTTTTTGTTATTTTTTTACTTAATTGGGTGCCATGACACTTCCCCATTAATGGCATGCATGGATTAAAAGTTATATTCTGACATCCGTAAAAATGTAATGCCAGCAAAGTCTTTAAATGAGGTACCATAGTTCTGGCTGATGCTTAAGTTAGTTGTAATTAAAATTAAGCACCTGGTTTGAAGCACTGTTCCAACTGACAACCTTGTTATAGTATACTTGAGTGCCAAAAATGTCTACTGTGTGCCTGTAAATTTGAATTACAAGTTCAGTAGGTAGTAGAGAAAAAGGCATCATTGCTGGTTCTAAATTACAGGAACTGTTCTGCTTTTGATTAACCACCCAATCCTGACTAAGGAGTTAGTTTCTCTATGACTGTGGGTTCATGGGATAAGAAGAATGCTATAACCTCCCAAATACCATCTTTCGTTTTCCTGATCTTGGAGCATTTTACAGCAAATGCACACTGGTTTTGTTTTGTTCCTCATATTAGATGGAAACTTTCATTGTAAATACTGTCTGTGTTGGGCAGAGGAAAGAGAAGCAAGTCTGGATTATCTGTTTTAGAATTGAAAAGGATTAAGATTGCCTTAATCTGATTATGAAACCACACCCCAAACATCTTAATTTCCCTCTCTGCCTCTGTTCACCCAGTGACCATTGCTGGGATATCTTGGCTGATTAGGGATCCTGGATATATTTTGGTGCACTGCTTTGAGCGGACCTAGCTTGAAGTGTCTAGCCAGTCTGACTAGAATAGACCTGAAATAAAAACTTCCAGGAGATGGTTTTTGTTTCCATGTTACAAACTATACTACCTGTTAAGGCATGATACCCACAATGCATGAAGGTAATGAGTATGTTCCTTACAAATTCTTTTTTTTTTTTTTCTTAAGCTTTGCTTTGGTTTTCTTTATTGTCTTGGAACTAGATCACAGTTATTTAATGACAAATTCTAACTAGAATCTTTATTAAATAACTGCAGTGTGTATATGCAAAAAACCCCTGCTTTCCTACCTCCCATTTTGCCCATTAGAGACTCTCTACTCTTTTTCAAAGTACCCAATGAAAAACTTAAGAAAAAAACACTGGGTGCTGCACTTTGAGGACCATTTATGTTTTACACAAAAAAATACCATCCCTACTTACATTGCTTGTCAATAAAAAATTATTCTTGAGTGATTGCTTAATCCTTTCTGCTCTGGGAAAGATTCTCTGGGGGGTGTGGAGTTGCTTTGTTGATTGAATAGTACATGATTTTCAATATTTGTATGAGTAGTTAACTTTTATAATGGAGATACAAAGCTCCTTCTGGAATCTGATTAGCTCAGCAACCATAACATTAAAATATTTTCAGCACGAACACAGGAGTTCAGAGTTCACACAGCAATATCATGGAGTTCTTCTACCTGTGTGATGACAGTAATTATGATCATTATTCATTGTATTTGGAAAATATTAAAGTGTTAGAAAACCCTACCCACGGTATCTCACAAATGTAGGGGGTGGGGGCTATATCTATGAAGATTCTACATTGAAGTTGTTTAAAAAAAAAACAAACACAAAAAAACCCCAAACAAGTATACTCTTAATTTACCTATTTTCGGTCCAGCTGCACACATTTACAAAGAGGAGTGTATGTTGAAATTTGACACTGTGGTGACTGAAAGCACATGTTGTACTGAATTACAAAGTATACTTCTAATATATCTTCAAAAGGAAATGTATTCTCAATTTACAGTAAGCCTTGGCTAGGAAGGACAGAAAAGAAAAAAAAATATTTTTTTTTCAGCAAATGAAGAACATTTTAAATTTATAACTTTATGCAGGATTGCCAGGGCCTGAGGCAAAAAAAAAAAAGAACCCAAACAGCAGAGCATACACCTACTTTACAGCTGCAAAAATAATTACATGATGACTATCTGTGGAGTAATCTCTAATGGATTACATTTTGTTAGCATTTCATTATGTGAAGTTAAAGCCAAAATAATTCATAGTAAATGGAAAGAAAAATACTTGTTTTGATGTATCTCTGGTCTGGACCTTTGACATCCTCCTAAGGTGTTATATTATGCATCACTTAATTTGTGAAAGGTCTTGGTTTACAGACCAGGTACTATGCTTGTAAAACTGATCTGGGACTAGGGAGTGTAGAAATTACTGAAGTAATTTGGTTTTATTATGCTAGTACTGGACTTCTTGTTGCTTCAAAGGTGCTAAAAGCTATCTGAGGTCTATCTGATAGGATATCCTCTTGGATGTACAAGATCTTTCAGACTTGAAAAGCCCTTATGTTTTTGAAGATCACTACACTTGGGTTTTTTGTTTTGGTTTGGTTTTTTGTTTTGGTTTGTTTTGCTTTAACTTAAGGGCATTCCTTTTTATATATCTCTTAGCTTTATCCAAGTGATACAATCTTCAGCAGTAATAAGAGTCTTCTTATCCATGGTCAAAACACCCCTTTTATTGTGTTGCAGTAAACCTGCGATGTAGCAAATAAACTCCTCTACACTTTCATGTTCTGTTGGCTCTGGGGTCTGCATGTGTGTGAGGTTTTAGTTTCTTGGTGCAACTTCTGTTTGTTCTTTTATGTTCTTTAGTTTGGAGAAGTGTATGGGGAGAAAGACTAATAATATGACCAGTGGCACTCCAAATCAGATCAAGATCAGAACTCTCTTAAAGTAAACAGAAGGAATTCTTTGACTTCAGAAGCAGCATTGTCAGCCCAGCTACTTATGCTACATGATTTACTGTATCTGGATGGCTTAAGGGCTACTTGGGAACACAAGAAGTTGAATCTAGTTACTAATACCATATTCAGTATAAATTGTATGAGTATATGTAAGGTTTTCAGTTTATGTGAGTAGTATTTTAATGCTTCCATGACCAAAATAATTGGATGTGTCCAATTTTGATCCATCAATATTTAGGGGAATGTAGTAAGGAAGCTGCAAGAGAATGCAGGTTAATGAAGTTTTGTTGAAAGCAGAAAGGAAGCTAAAGGATCAATCATTTGATTTGATGCAGACCTGGTGAAGTCTGGAGTATACTTGAGTCTTGTTGGGACACAGATGTTCTTTGGTACTTTGAGAAATTATATCCTGTTTCTAGTGCAGTGGTAAAATACTCTATATATGTTGCGTTTGATGTCCATCTACACTTCTGCATCAATCTGGAACTTTGCCTATTGAGGCATCAGAATGTAATGTAGATGTACTTTTGAAGGAAAAAATAGAAGTTCTACTGATTATTGAGAGTGCTATTTGCCAGTAACTCTCCAAAGCAAAGAACTGCAAATTATTTTTCCTCCCCTCATTTTAGATTAGATCGCATAGATGAAAGTAGATGTAAAAAAGATATGTCCCTCTGTCCCAAAGTAGATGACCCATTTGCCATTACACCATTTTAAAAGGTCTTAACAGCATGGAAGACCTTATGGACAGGAATGCTTGCAGTCTGCATGCACACCCCCATTCCTTAATGTTTAACAATAAATAAACCTTGGTTTGAAGCAGCATTAACAACTCAACCAGTATTCAGTGGTGAATGTCCATATAGCTGAGGTCCATGTCTTGGGGCATGTATTCTTTGCTGCAGATTCTTGGCACTATTTGCTGTTGACACAAGATTTTTGCAAGTAGCAATGTCAAAATTCTAAGAGTCTGTTGGTTGTAATGTACTTTCCCATTACCATATCCTCTGTTCATTGTGGATCGAGTAACAGCAGTGGAGAGGACTAGAATGTTGCATTAGATATAATTTGAGTTATTAATTTTTTTATTAAACCTAGTGCCATTAACTTGGCAAGACATAGGAATGTCATTATTCTGTTAAACTCTGTCCCTGTATAGTGGTCTGATGAGCACAGTCTCATGTCTTTTCTCCCGTGTTCCCTGTGTGATCTGATGAGCACAGTCTCATGTCTTTTCTCCCAAAAAGCTCACACAGCTATTGGTAAAATTCATAGTGTAAATTCATAGGTAATTCATAGGTAAAATTTAGTATTTTTCTATGAAAAAATGTATTTCTATGAAATTCTTCCAAATTAAGTATGTGGTCCTGCTTCAGGCTAAGACTCCTAGTGATCAAGAAAGATTTATTTTATTTTAATTTTTTTTTTCTTGAAAAACCAAATTGCAAAGATGAGTTTGGCTAAAGCTCACAGATGTTTGGCATCTTATATTGTCATTAAAGAACTGGGAAGTTTAGTCAGTTCATTTTTGCCATAAAGTCAGAGATGGATCCTATTCATATGGCCAACGGCCAATTTCTAACCATAAAACTTCAAGCTAATAGCGGGTTGACCTTGTGTCTCAAAACAAAAAGGTCAGAAAGCAGTGTCTGCCATCCTTCTCCTCAAGTGGTGTTCAACCTAAGAAGAAGACCTTGTGCCGTCCTCAGATGTGACAGGAATCCTGTGCTCACACACTAGGCAGGTGCTATGCCAAGAACTACCGTGAGGCAGCTCTTCTGTGCCCGTTTCACCTCTGTCAGTATTAGTCACTTGACATATATGTTGGAAGTTAAACACAAGTTGTACCTGGGTTTTCTCTGTTGCTGTGTGGAAATACCAGAGACCATCCACAGATGCCAAATGAAATTCATTAACTGAATTCTGTATTAATATAAAGTACAATGTCAGCAGGGACCATTAGAGGCCAAAACAAAATGCTTTGCTGTGCTCCTGGTGTATTGCAGGATAATTTTATACTTAATTTCTTTATTCTTTCAGTTCTACGGGATGACTTCCGACAAAATCCATCAGATGTAATGGTAGCTGTGGGTGAACCTGCAGTGATGGAATGTCAGCCACCAAGAGGTCACCCAGAACCCACTATATCGTGGAAAAAAGATGGGACTCCTCTAGATGACAAAGATGAGAGAATTACAGTAAGTATAAAATTATTCAAACAATGAAAAAAAAATATATATAATATTACTAGTCTCTTGAGCATATGGGCATCCAGCCATGCTGTACTTTCTAGGAACCGTCCCTTCCTTGCCTTGGAGGCAAGGCTCGTTTACATTTTGTTTGGAATGCATCCTCTAGTCTCATACCATTTCATTGCAGGGTATGCATTTGCTTGTTAAAGGGGACCATGCAAAACCTATGTTGTTCTCTTCCTCAGAGGAATGTTAAGCTTGTGGAAATGAAATCCATTATATTTGTCGCTGTCCTATAATTTTCTTGCCTTTATCTCCTTACAAATTTCTGCAACCTATAATGTCTGCCTTCTTTGGTTGGAAAATAGGAACTACTAGTGGTCTAGGTGAGACCTTCTTTTGTAATTCTGTTGAAAAGAATCCATGCAGAAAGGTTGTGCATTGTATTAGAAAGGATAAGAAGGATTTGGGGCTGTAGTCACATTTCTGTAGATAGATGATGGCTTATCCTGCCCTCTTAAATTAAGCTGTTTTCTCATTAGAGGTGTTGTCATACTCATTTGTATCTGTAGCTTGCTGAATACAGTGTGCAGTTATTCAAGAATATGGATAAAGCAGCTTTTCAAATCATAAAACTATCCTTCTACTGATTTTTGACGTGAAACAATAAGCTAGTGAGCCTAAATGACAATGAAAAATGGAGTTTAAAAATCATTTATATGCTGCCAACATGATGATACAAAACATGTTTCTGTATGGTGAGGAACTGTACCATCTTAAAGCACATACTGTACAGGATCCTGTGGGTACTGGGAGGATTACTAGCATAGAACAAGATCAGAGGCATGTACAATTGATTTACCTCAATCGTATGCTAAAATGAGAGAAATTTTAATGGAAGAACGCTTAAACACCAACATTCTAACTAAAAAATTACCATTGCTGTTTGAGATTTAAATCGCCTGTTATGTTTGGGTTGTTTTTACAAACAAGAGGAAGCTCAGGCATTCTGTAGTTGTTGCATATGCATACATTTAAATTTTTAAGTATCCTACCAAACCTATACTGATTGCTGGCTATTAACTGAAATCCTCCAATCATAGTTGCTAAGAACTTGCAATTTCCTCTTCAAATCACCATCCCACTGTGACAAGTCAATTGACCCGAGATAAAGAGAAGATTCCAGTGCTACTTTTTTTGTTTTGGTTTGGCTTCTTTGTGGTTGTTTTTTTTTTTTTTATTTCCTTTTCTAGGAAATGCTTTCTAAACTTGCATTTTCTATTGCTATAGTTTATTCTTGTGAAGCATTTTCAAGTGTTGCCTAACTACATTTCTTTTGTTATACATGAAAACTGCTCTTCTCCTTCTGCCAGAACAAAGACATACCTAGAACAAAAGCAACTATCACTGACTGGCAGTGCCACCTGTATTTATTAAAACTGTGCTTATGATGGAATAAAGCCCCTCAGTTTTGTTTTGTTTTCTAATTATTGTATTACAAACTCACCTATATAGTATTTTTTCACCATGACATCTGGTGGAGTTATCTTGTGTTGTCAGTTTCTGCTTGCGAAACAAACACATGAAAATGAGTTTCGATATAGGTGCCCACGTGAGTGTTTGTTTTCAGAGGCATGAATTAACAGTGCTGTGATAGCTAGCTCAACTGCATTATTTTGTGTCATATTTGCCTGGCTTTTTCTTAGGCAGCACTTTCTCACACAGGCAAGAGACTAAAGCTACATTGTAATGCAGATTTGCATCCACTTACAGCTGTAGCAGGATATTGCCAAGTAGATAAATACGCATTCAGATGTAAGTCTTAAGAGCTTTGCAGTAACAGTCTTTATGGTCTTGTTAGTGGCTGCGAGGTGAGGGAAGATGGGGACCTGGAATGGACAATATGTTGAAGGACAGATGGGCAAAAAAAATCAATTTTGGAACCTGACTTAGTCAACTTCTGTTAACTTACCTCCTTTAGGCAATTTCCATTTCAGTTTATCAACAGGAACATAAAGAAATTAAAGAGTACAACAGCTGAAATAAGGATGAAGTTGTTGGGTTTTACATGATAGATTTCAGCTATACATTAAATGAACTTTTTTTTTAAAGTATTTTTAATTTAAGTGCTTATGTTTAAAATGAACACCTCCATTCTTTTGATGGCAAAATTATAACTCAGTAAGACTAACTTTCAGGTAATACAGTTTATAGGTGTTACCTTCCTCTTTTTAAGCCATGAAACTACCAGATGAGGAAATGTCTAGCTGTGTGTGTTGGTGTTCAACACCTATGTAATACCAGTGGGCATTTAATCAATGAAGATACTTCAGTGGCTCCACTTCTAAAGCATTTCCAGTTGTTCTTACTTTGAAAGATTTGTTCATCTTTGATGTATTACCATTTTAAGAGGCCATTTAAAAGGTCAAAGGCCATTTAAAGCATTTCACATTAATACTTTCCTTTCTGACAAGAGCTTTAAAACAAAGATTGTATTTCCTTTTGAATAAGGGTTGATGCTTGACACCTCTTTTTTATTCATATCTGAACTTCCTTCAAACAGATGGTATGCCCATTGAAGCAACCTTTTGAATATGTGGAAGCTTTTTCCCTCACCTGCAATGACAATGTTGATCTTTGAGTCAACAGAAGTTGGCTTTACAGACTGATCATTAAGGGTGCTGGAGAAATAGATGCATTAGCTTGGTTCCTGACAGAGTTTGAAGAAAGAGACATAGATAAATAGTTAAATAAGATCCAGGTTAAGGCACAAGTTCCTCTGGAATGCAATAAAAAGAAAATATTATTTTGTCCTGGAAGGGTTAAGGAAATTGATATATTTATATAGGTGAGATAATAAAAATCAAAGTGTTCTTTGCGTATTTTGGTCCATTTGTAGGACAAATAAATGTGCTTTGAAGAGAAATAAATTTATATGACTTTCAGGTTAGAAACAGTAGTGAATGGAATAAATAAGAAATCAAAGTTAGGGTATGGGCACAGATATCTGTGGTAGGGATTATAGAAACAGACACACAGTACTGCTCAGTTTTAGCGCAAGAGACTTGGTTAGGCTCTTCAGAGTCGACTGGGTGGAAAATGATCAAAACATTTTTTTCCTGCTGCTTTTGAATATGTTGTCTATTAACAGTTTTCTCAGCACATTAGAGCTAAACATGATTTTTCTCATGTGTGTTCTTTATACCAGAGTATGAAAGCATGTGCTTGATGTGGCTAATCCTTCTCCCTGTATTAAAAACGAGGCAGGAATGACAGTCTTGCATGTGAAGCAAATGTTTATCTTTAACATCAGTTGTTGAATTGAAAAACAGTTATCATGAGGCCAGAGCAGAAGTAGTGCAATTCTATGTTCATCTTGTTATTTTTTTCTCCTGGGATTACAATGGAATCAAGAATCCCTCCTGTAATACATAGAGCTGAAAAAGGAGTGCTTCAGTGCAGTCCAGTGAAGAGCTCTAATATCTCACTGTGAGCAATGTAAAAATAAAAAATATTTTTACATTTCTGAAATGTTCTGTCTGTACTGGGAGAGGCTGTCTGACTCCCCTCTTGGAGCTGGGACACAGTGGAGAAAGAAGGTGCAAGGCCGTGTCTTAAGAGGGAAGGGAGCTCACCAGGGTCGGGAAGTTCCTCCATCTGTTCCCAGCCCTTAGTGGTGTTAACGTGCTTGGAATTGCTGTCTTGCCAGGTTAAGTTCATAGACCTGCAGACTGGTCAGAGAAAGGATCTAGGTCAGGGCTCTGGCCTTCCAGGTATCCTCACTAGGAAGAGGCCTTTCAGTCTAGACATCTCCTTTGCATGGCAGCCCAGTGTCAATGGGAGGTAGCCACGTGTTTCAGGCACTTACCTTAGGGCAAAAAGCCATGAGTTTGCATTCACTCGGGCTGAGGAGGAAGTGCTGTCAGTCTAGTTTCTGCTGACTGGTGTAATCACTGGGCCTGGTCTTGCCTAATGTATTTTGTCTATATGCAGTTGGCAGGAACATCAGTGGCCCGACTACCATTAGCAACAACTTGCCTGGGCACTCACAGCATTTGCAGTGAATATTGGCTGCTTATAAGTCTGTGAATACCTCCAGTGTACCTCTATTTACTTCTGAGCCATCCTGCTGTTGTACCCCAAAACCTTACACTACTTTTTAAATGATGTCCCTGCTGCCTTCCACACACCACTGCAAGGAAATTTTCACCTCATTCCCCATGTATTTCCTTTATCTCACAACCTGCCTTTGCATCCATCTGGCTTTTTTCTCCCACTTGTATAGCCCCACTGGTATCCTCTGATTAGTGCTAACTGCTTGGGTGGAGGTAACAATTTGGAAGTTCAGATAAGCAAAACCTCCTGCTGTATGCTGTAATGTTCTCTTCCTTCCCCTTTGCTGTTAATGTAAATGGCTGGTGTGCTGTGATTTGTAATGGTGCAGTGTTGGCTGTCTGCATTAGGTTTGCTTAGAGCCTCCCTGAAGGAACTGTGTTGCTGCTCCATCCTCTTTGTGAATCCCAAATGCAACTGCCTGTAAGACGCTGACAACAGTGATCTAACCAAGATGGTGGAGCCTTTGAGCATATCTTTAGGCAAAAACTGACAATAATTACAGACTCTCAGAAGCGCAAAGCATTCAAAGAAGATTTTGTGGATCTCCCACCTAGACAGGGCAACCTGCATGGTCTTTTGGATCTCTCTCATATTTTATGGGCAATGCCTGCATAATTAACTAAGCCTCAGTAAAATCAGGATGCAGTCAGAGTGCCTGTAATTATCAATACTTTCCTAGTGTATACAGACCTTGCATAAGCTTTGGAGCGAATTGATGTTTGAGCCAGGTTTGGAGGTCAGGATTTCACAGCTGCTTCTGTTCTTGCCCCTTGACCAGTGGTAGCCCATGCTACAGAAAGATTCCTAATTGTCATGGTTTAGATGGTAGAAGAAAAAAGCTATGCATACTGAACATGAAATTTTAATAGGTAAAATCTTTTACATATACATGAAAAAGGATGCTGGTACCTAAAAAAGAAATCCTTTGTAATTGACTACAAAAAGCAAAGCCTTTGCATTGAAACTTCGGTGCAGCACTGTGATTGCAATTTCCCCCTTTTCGTTTTAACTTTTATCTATCATTTATCCTGAAACATTCTCTTTTGATTTTTGGAAGAAAAAACTTGTGAATCCATTTATCTTTCCTTGTTCAAGTTTCTTAGCTTTTAAGATCGAAGTTGCAGGATGAATAATGCATACAGGTTTTCATTCCTTTTCTGTGTGGCTGTCTCATGACATCAACAGTTTTGAATGACTTTCACTCTTATTTTAGATAACTTGTAACTGAAATTCTTGATTCTTGTTTCATTTCCTGACCCGTAAATAGTACATCACAGATACGTAGCATTTCTTGTGTCTCGCACAATTCTATTTTTACATAACTGAGTGATGAAAATTTTTTCTACAAAATGAGAAAACAAAGCCTCTGATCTTCTGCTGTGACAGAAAAAACTCCTTAAAGGTACCATCCACAGGAAAATGCTTTATTTATTTACACTAAATTTTTAGCTAATTTTTTGTCAAAGAGAACTTCATTCTTGGTGGAGACCTTTCACAGCTTCATTGTTGTTTGGCAAGTTTAGAACTGTGGGGGTGATATAAGTGTGATATCAGTCATAACAAGAAAGAAAAAAGAAATTAAAGAAATTAAATATGCTTATCAGTTATTAAGGAAAAGAGAAAACGTTGTTTGTATTATAGGAAACAGTGGAAAAAACAGAAGCTGAGTTCCTATTTAGGAAAGGGGCTTTTGCTTCCATAGTTAAATCACAGTAGGAAAAAATGCAGAGGGAGGTGGATCAAGAAAAAGGAAACAAAAACTCATCGAATTTGTTGCTATGTGCTCTGCAGGAGTCACAGTCTTAACCCTTTAAAACAGTGGTGCTTCTGACACAAATCATACTATTAGAGTGCCACTCCCATTTAATTTGAGATGTTTATCCTTATTTCTTTCTTCTCCATTTATGTTTTTTATTTTCTGGCCTCCTTCATTCATTTATTAATCATTAATTTCTAAACATTTTAATATCCCTAAGTTACCTATTTTAGATACACAGCAAAGAATGCATATTCTTGTAGAAGATGTAGTGCTAATGTTATCTGTCCTATGGAGAGCTGCATGAAAGATCATGGCCTGGGTACGCGGCACACAAAGTAATGGGGGTGAGCAGAAGGGGGTAGAAAGTGCCTACAGTTCAGTTTTATTTCATTATAGTTGTTTTTCTTTTTGGGAGCAGATTAAAGGGTAAGCAGCAATTTCCTATTTGCCCCAGGAGGGTTAGAAAGAGGAGTGCATTTTTTCTTCTGATTCCTAATATGTAATTGTTGCCACCCAGCAATTTCCTTTCTTCCCAGTTCTTTTTCTCCATTGTCTCTTTTCTCACTCCCTGAGAGGGTTGGCTTCCCACTCTACCTCTTTTTCCTTCATCTCCTGATCTCTACAGTGGTGGTTTCCTTCAGGATCAATTTGTTACTGATTTATATTTCTTCTGCTATTAATATTGCTTCCTCTGGTGACACAACTGGAGCTGCTGTAAGTTAACTAGGCACCCTAAGAGGAAAGAAATGTAAAAGATTTTGAAAAATAATTTGGAGCCACACAGCTGTCCCAAAAGGATTGTGAGAATGGTTCCAAGTCCTGCTGTTTCTTTCTTAGTTTTTCCAAAAGTTGACATTATTTTTCTGTGTTCACACTCAAAGCTCTGGTCCCTATTTCAGAGTGTCTCTATTGCTCCTGCTGGAGTCTTGCTCTTGTCCAGATTCCACAGATTATTCAAAATGTGTATTCTGGATCATCTCCCTTGTTCTGTGTTCTGGCCAGGGCGTGTGCCTCTGTTGTCTCCTCCATTATCATCAGGGCACCTTTCCCATCTTTCTCCTCAATTCTTTCTGCGTGCCTATGTTTTCCCCTGCCGTGTCTAAACCATTGTGCACATCTGCACAGCCAGTCTTTCTGTGTTAAGACTAAGAGTTCTCAGAGTATCTTTTTACTACGTTGCTACTTCCCATGTATTTTTTTTTATTTGTTTGTTTTTTTAATCACAGACATATCTGAGCTCTTTTCAGTTGTACCTTAATATTTAATTAGCATTTGTCACATCATTTTGTACATTGTTTGTGGGTTTTGTGGCTGAGCCCAAAACATATTACATTCTTCTACAGAGGATCCTGCTCATCTTGGAAGGCTGTAAAAAATCTTATAGCCTGGACTAACAGAAAGAAGAGAAAACATTGGTCATACTTTTATTTTCCTATTCATTTTCCTCTTTATCTTCTTTCATCCTATTTGGGGTCTTAACATACTCTTGTCATTTTTCAGACTCAGCTCTTTGAGACAAAACTTTTCATCTCTAACACATCCATGAGTAGTTTCCAACCCTGACCACAGCTTTTAATAGTGAACAAGCACTGAAGTTAATGTGGTTTGGAAATCCTAACCTGTTACAAGAGTTTCTTCTCACAGCTTTTATTCAGGTTTGCTGTTTTAAAGAGCATAGCTATTCAGACATTGTCAGGCAGATGTGATCTCACTCACTTTGCTCTTGGAATCGACCAGAAGCCATATGGCAGCGGTTAATGTGGCGCCGAGCCTGAGCTAATAAGCCCTGCTGAGAGACAGGCTAGATCATTCCAGCACAGTTTTGTACTAATACGGCCACACAGCTTCTGTTGCACTGAGGGTAAGGGCAAAATGAGCTTGCCTTGGCTTGAAGTCTCCACAACCAAGCCAAAGCAAATGGCCTGAAAACACCCGTGTGGACAGTCTCTTCTTTCTCTGTAGCTCTCACATTCAACTATTCCAAATACTTCACTGGGGGGACAAGATGCTTCCTCCATTAGCATGATGTTTGCTGCAAGAAAATTGTGAGGAAAAAGCCCGTTATTCTAAAGTGTTTGAGTCATGCTTAATGCCAAACATTGTTCTGATTGGTTTAAATGGCTCATATTTACCCTGAATCTTCCATGCAAGGTTGCTGGATAAAGTGTAGGACAGGGTAAACCATGCATTGGTTCACTTGATGTGATGTGTCTTTTCAGTAGACATCTCCAAAGGATAGTACTGGTCTGTGAAATCAGTAAAAAGGGAAGGAGCATCATGACACCAGGCAAAAGGGTGGCCCAGCGTCAAAAAACTGTAGACTGGGGAGGACACCAGGTTCTGTAGGCATGTGCTGGCTGTCACAGAGACTAGATTTTTGATTTAGGACTAAACTTAACCTCCTGTATTTCTGAAAGCATTCCTGGTAATAATGTAATCTACTGGGTAAAGGTTGTGAGACTTGTGGAGTTAAAATTTGTCATAGTTCAGTATTACGTGTAAAGACTTGTTATGGTGGTTTAATTGCTGGAATTTTAAACCAAGGTTTTATGATTAGATTGTCCCTATAGATAAAAGTGTGTATTCCTTCTGTTTTGTTTGGTTGGTTGTTTTTTTTTCTCACAGCTTTCCAAAATTATTATTTCAAGATGATAATTTTAAAAGTTATCCTTTGCATCATTTCCTTTGCATTATTGCTTCAGCTATTTTGTTTTCTCACCACTTAAAATGTTAGGCACTAGATCTGCATAACTATGTTTTCTCAGTATAGTTTCACCCAGCAGTAGTGAAAAGTATTTGTTCAATGTGAAATAAGTCTATATTTTTCCGTACTTCATTTTACACTGTTTCTACTTCTAAGTATAAAAGTGAAGAACAAGAATGAAGTTCTTTGCAGATACTCTGTGGACTAAAGGAATCTGAAACCCCCTTCATTGAGTCAAAATTCTCCATGGATTTCTTTTGTCCCTAGTCATGAACTGATGACCTAGATTGTAAAAGAAAATAAATGCCTGCAGCAAATAGAATATGTGTTAGATATCTGAGTTTTGAGACTTCCACAGGCATAGGCATTAGACTATCAGGATTTTCTAGTTAAAATAAGTTATTGAGAGATTTGAACTTCTGGGACCATAAGAAATTACAGAAATGGAGTCTGGGAAGCTTCTCCTTAAAAAATAATAAAAAAAAACAGGTGGTTGTTATCTCAAGCGAGGTTACTTGAGCTATTCAGAGCATGTAGGACTTTATGATTTGAATGGTTAGGAGCAAAGGAGCAAAGGTGATTTATTATGCTGAGAAAGTAAATTTTTTGTTTTGTTTGGCTGACAATCTAGTTGTTGGGGTTTTTAGGATGGGTGAGGGAAATGAAGGAAAGATGTGGGAGGGAAATTATTTCTTCATTCATTTTATTCTCTTAATGAAAAAAAAACATTTTTGTTTGGTTAGTTTTTTTAAGCAGTCAGAAAAGGAGCCTTTGTTTATATAATGCACAATGAAGATTGGATTTAGAAAGTTAATTCTTTTCCTCCTCTCCCTTCATCAGCCTTGTGGAAATCCCACATGTAGAGTGTGGACATGCTCCTCTAAGTTAAAAATCCATTTCTGGAGACACTGTTCTCCCCAGACCATTAGGAACTGCTCTGCTATGTGCCTTCTCTGATTCCTCATCATGAGCAAAAGCAATGAGAAGCAAAGCAATATTTGAAGGATCAGATTTGAATGCCTCTTTTGAGTCTGACATGCCAAACATCAGGACTCACACCAGGAAGTGTGCACATTGTGTACAGGCAAAAAACACATTCAGAGTAGAGTTCAGTCTATTGGGCGTGGGACTTAGGATCCTAACAGATCAAATGTACAAAAAGCACTAGAAATTTTCTGCATTCCAAGGTTCTTTCATGCAGACTCCTGGACCTGTGAGACTGTTACTTGTTTTTTTTACTATATATGCTATTACTTTATTTTCATGTACAGAGATATTTCCATTAGTAAAACATGAAAGAACTTCTAACTCACAAATATCCTACAGAAATCATTGTATTATATGTGATAGGTCTGTACCAGTGAAGTGAACCAATCCAGCTCCTCACTGTGTTCCCTGCAGTCCTGAACACTGAAACACTCTCCATTTGGAGGAGGAAGGAGGAAGGAAGGGAAAAAAAAAAAAAAAAAGAAAAGAAAAAGTAGTACATTTTTGTTCTTGAAAGTCTCCAGTGGACCTTATAAATTTGATTGTTCTTGGCATTTTTTATATTCCTAGCCGCTTGCACACCGCAGCAGCCACATGTTGTCAGTTAAAATCTAAATATCGGATAACTGCTAGCTAAGACTTTATTGTGTATCGTGCTTTTTTTAGGAATTAGTTTTGTAAAGTAGAAATGACACTAACTCTAAAAGCATGTTTAATAAAACCTCAACAATCTGTGTGCTGAGTTTGCACATATTATGTTCTCATAATCAAAAGAAAAATGTAGAATAAAAATAGTAGAGAACAGTGCCCATTTTTGGAGCCTTGAACAGCTGTAAGTGATTAGAGCTTCTTGTTTGGTTTTCTTTGATTTTTTGGTCTACATCTTGAAAGTTCTGTCAACTTCATTTTTGCTTATTTCACTTTGTTTGGATAGTTTTGCCTTACTGAGTTTCCTGTGATGCTTCTGGTTATAGGAAAAGTCTAGTCCAAATCACAGCACTTCAAAAATAATAATTTTTCAGTTCTTGGGTTTCCTCAACCCAACAGAGTACTTCTCTCTCTCCAGGTAATAATATACTCACAATTACTTACTGCCAAGTTCAGATATTCACCATGTGCAGTAGTGTGGGTCTAACATACACATTGCAGGGTGTTATTCCAGACTCCTGTGTAATATATTATGCAGGACCAAGTATGCCTTCTTATGATTGCCCTCCTTAAAAGGAAAACAAGCTACTTTTTTTCCTTACCTATCTGTGGGACAGTTCTTACATGCTGCGTCAAGCAATTAATTGATCTTTTATTCCTCCTGAAAAATCACTATCTAACAAGAATCTATTTGGCACATGGTCATATAAATATTGGTCTTTTATTTAACATGAAAGTGTGGGTGTTTAGTTATACTTGGATCTAATTATACTCATTTTCTTGTAACTCAACAGCTTTTCTTTTGCCTTTCTCTTTGCTGCTGTTGTCAGTTGTCTGCTTGCCTCTGCTAGTCCTGGCTCTGGCTGCATGGGGAAGAAAAAATTACACAGAGATATGAGGGGAAAAGTAAGTTCTTCCCCCTACATGTTTAAGGGAGAATAAAACCCAAAAACCTTCCAGAGAAAATAATGCTATTAAAAAAAGTAAAACTTGAGAAAGTGAAATGCTTTCCTGGCGTTTATTTGTAGTGCTAGATGGAATATATTTTACATTTTGAAACTAGCCATAGAGATGTATGCTTAAGTAATTTTTCCTTCCCTCCCAACATGTGAAGTTTGGTCCCTTAAACAAAATTATGATGGCTCAAGATATCTTAACTGTAAGTTTCTGTATTTTGCATCATTGCTTTTCCAAGTGGCCATGCCATTCAGAATGCCAAATGTTTGGGGAAGAATGATGTTGACAGGATGGCTTGGGCTTCCCTCCACATTTCAGACTCCGCAGGTTTGCTCTTCCCATTCATTTGATATCAGTCTGTCAGGACTACTTTGAACTCTGGTTTTCAGTTTGAGCATTTCTCTTGAGTAAGACCTGATGCAAATCAAGTAGGAAAAAAAATGCTTACATGGGGTAAGTGCTACTATAGAAGCTGCAGGTATCTGATGGAAACTATTTTATGGTTCATGGTAGATATTCCAGGAATGAGTGGTTCTGCTCTCTGGCAGACCTCTACACTGAATAGAATTTAAGAAGAGTTGCTTTTACCATAAGACTATACAGTCATTGCAACACGATTTTTTAAAGTGAGCTGCAAAACATTTACAGAGAAAATTATTGTACAGTAAAGGAAAGATTGCCTTGAGGTAGAAAGTCTGCAAGCTAAGCAAAGCAGATTGCTGGGCTGCTGCAATCTTCCTGTGTGATTTTTAATAAGCCTTGAAGTTATTCAGTACTTCTTATTCAGCGTTTCATAAATCGTGGGACTGAATTCATTCATACATGTAAACCAGCCTGACACTATTTCAGCAAAGCTGTGTTGTGTCACTTTGCCAAAGTGCAAAGTGTTATTACGTCCCAAATCATGAATAGGCTCTTTTTTTGTAGACAAAACAGTGTAGTAATATTCTCTCTTACATACTCAGGCCATGCTCTGCTTTAGGTGTCTGTGATTTTATAACACTTTCAGGATCTAGCCCACCCACAAATATTTTGAAATTTCATTTTATTTTAAAGGAAACATCTCTTTACCATTCAAGTTATATGCTGAAGTGTCATGGTAGCAATTAAATTATTGCCCCTTCTATTCAAGGATCTCTAAAGTTTATTAATAAACTAGGAATGTCTTTACAGTAGGTACTTCACATGATCGTAACTCCTGACAAATTTGCATTCGCAATGACCATGGTTAGTATATTTTGTGAAAATACACTTTGCATACATTCTGAACTCTCCATGAAATTCTGACATTACTGAAATCAGTGCGAGTGTTACTCACTGAGTCTAACATTCTACTCTTTCCAAGAAACTATATTGTATAATTCATAGCAAGAGAGAAGGCCCCTTTTGCAATGCTAAATGAGTTGACATTCTTCATCTTTTTGTTGCTGTTTTTGTTACTGCTTCTCTTTTTATTGTTACTGGCTTGTTAGACATTACGTTTCCTTTTGCCAGCTGGAAATTATGGACATACTACATATTCATTGTTCATTTTTGTCCTGCTGAGACTTTTTTTCTGGGAAAGTTTCCATGTTATATGTCTTGCAGCTATCTTTTTTGTTTCTTGTTCTTAAGTATTAAGAATTACCCAACTGGAGGTGAAAGCTGTTACTCTATATTTGTCATCTGATATCAGACTTTGGTGATATAAGAGGTCATCTATTGTATCTATTATTCTTGAAGCTAACAATTGTAGATCATTGTAATGGGCTTTTAAGTAGGAGGAGAAACCTAAAGTTTAGCAATTTGGGCATTTTAAGTAGGACATGGGGAAATACTTTTAAATTCTCAAGATTAAGAGCAACTGAAGCAACCAGAGTAAATAAACCTGTGAGCCTGCTTTTCTAATTATTTTTTACTCAAAAAAAAGAGGATAACCTTGGAAAATATTTGCTTTTCAAACTGGTAGTGAACTCCCTATGTTAACCATCTTAACAAAGGCCATTTCTTCTACTGCTATAACTATAAATTTCAAGAAAAAGACAGTTCTTCATCTTTGTAACATATATGTTTCTTAGACTACAATGTCAGTTTTACTGGGCTGCCTTGTCACTGAGTCTCAAATTCACCTTGAAAGATTGCCCCTAGGGATGCCAGCTGAACCTTTGACCCTTCTGTTCTGACTGTCACCAAGGTTAACACATCATTACAGCTTGTGATTTTTGGAATACCTGTTCATTTGCAGCCTTTATCAACCTACACTGTTTCATACAACATAAACAGAAGTCTCAGTCTCTCGCTGTTTTTTCATAGGGGTAAATTTTGATGATTTTTGAGAAGGAATTCTGTAGTTTTCCTAACTTTGTGTAAAATTAGATGAGAAATTAAAAAACTTAAACATGTATCTGTGTTTTTCCAAATTGTTAAAATAACAACTATATGGCTATAAGCAGAAATAAAAAGATGATGAAGCATTTTTTTTTGAAAATGGACAGATTCATACCTGAATTGTTGCTTACAGTACTACATAGCTACAGAGAGAGAAGTGTGGGGTGACAGAAAATAAGACATTGTTAAGTACTGGCTCTGTTGGATAAATTCTAGGTACTGACAGGTTAAGGACACTTTGTTTATTTTGAATTGTCTAACCAAAGTAACATGTTAGATAATTAGCTAATTAAAATGGGTTTTGGTTTGCTAATCCAGAACATTTTTTTTTGCAATTACTGTTCTTGTCTGTGGGACTGATATCTAGCCAAGGGAAATCTTTTATAAGAGAAGCTTGTTGACATGGATTTTCCAAATATTTGAATACACTGTGGCCTATAAGTGTGCTTTTAGCAGAGTTAATTTTTTTTTTCCAATATTGAAGTCTGGAATTTCACTAGACAGACTCTGTCCACTTTACATTCAGTTCAGAGAGCTGAGATACTAATGGAACAGTGTTGTAGCCTTTTCTGCCCTCTCCATGAAGCACTTTGAACGCAATCTTTTAGGTAACAAGTCTTAAATCACTTTCTCCTTTAATTTATATCATTTTCCTTCTCTTAGACTTGTCTGGAAACTTGTAAGAGCCAGTGTAGCTTTCCTAATTCCAGTTAGGTATGATCCAATGTATTTTTCCTTTGGAAGCATTTGAACAGAATTTGAAAATGCCACAGAAGACCTTTCTGAAAAGTATTGTTTATTTAACCACATCATCCTATGGAAAAAGTAACAACACTTCAATCCTCTCTAATATCTATGTGGCTACCTGACTAACTTAGCATGTAAAATATATTTCTGATGGAATCCTATGTGTATACCTTCTTCCAAATCCCCACGTAATGTGCTTCTGGTCTTCCACTCCTCAAGGAAGCATGCATCTCCTTCAATCCCTCTTCCTGATTTGGTATGCATTTTCTTATAAGTGTCAGGAACAGAGTTGCTGCTTTGGGCTACAAGTGTGTCAGGGTCAGCAGAGTCCCCGTCCCCCACTTCAAGATGAATTTCTCCTAAATGTTTGTTGAGAAGTTACTATTAGGATCATAAGCTCATACCTTTGTGGTATATTTACAGGCAAGCCTGCTATGAAATGAGCCTGTTATGTGAGCAGAATGAGTCTAGATGAAAATCTAACATGTTATTAAAGGCAACTCTAAATACAGCAAATATGATATTTTAATATTCTGTGTGTAAAATGGCCTGTGTATCAGATTGCTCTTTGCATGAATGTTTGAAAGTATCAGTGATAATGTCTACTGTACGGCATTTATGCTTTCGAATATTCATATGATATTCTACCAAACATTTCTTGCCAAACCACAGGTCTGGTGAAAACATGTAGCATTTCATTGCAGTCTACTGAAAGTGTACCTCCCCATGGGACAAAACTTTTTTATGATTTTGCAAATGTGTTGCATAGAACTATTTAAAAAGTGAAGAGAATCATCAGAACACTTTTTTTTTTTTTTTTCTTCCCCCGCTATATCAAACATTCTCTAAAGTTATTACTTTTGTGGTCACAACTTCAGTTTTCAGTAGAATCTGGCTTTCTTTTTTCCTTAAAAAAATCAGCAATATCCCTGTCTTAGAAAAAGTCCGTATGAAGTACATTAAATATAATGCCTAATAGAATAATACAAAGATGAGTGCATAGTTGATGAAATCTTAGTTCAACTCACTATTTTGTTTTTATGCTAATAATACTTGATGGGTTTTAGAACTTTCCACATTAATTTCCATATGTTTATTCAGAGTTTGAGAACCAACTTATTAGTCTTCCATTAAAAGTGAATTTGCGAGGATAGTAAGTATGTTTTCTTTACCTTTTCTAGACATAAATAAGTGAAACCACTGGATCCATATTGGAACGAACATGGTGGTGAACTTCACTGTTAATTTTCTGTAAGATTAAAATTTTGTGCAGGCATCAGAGTACTTAATTTTGTTTATGTATTGCAGTAGTAGTTGATCCTGTTACTGGTTGGTTGTGTTTGAAAACTAGGAAGAAGAATAAGGAAGCTTATTGATAAAGTCTTTTGTTTTCATAGATGCTATCAAGACAGTACTTTAAATACTATCTTCCATGCCTGTTCATGTATGTCAGCTTTCCCCAGTAATCTTTAGTGAGTATTTTTGCTTCATTTTCTTACCTTCCCTTGAGGTGCATCAGCATAAAAAGAAAACCAGCAAAGGAAACATTTGCAATATCAGGAATCACAAGGAGAAACACCAGTCATGAATATTTTTGCGAGAAATATTTTTATGTATTTGAGGTGCTGATGGGAATCATAGAATGTCTCAGGAGTTGTGAGTTCAGGCTCACAACTGTGGTGGGGCAACTCTTACTCATCCCATATATAAATGGTCCCTAATCAGTCAGGAGGGCACTTAGTGTACTGTATGCCATGAGCCACAGGCAGCACCTTTTGGTAATCTGCATTCAGGACCAGATTTTGAAAGTGGAATTGCGAACTCAACTACCTGGACATGTTGATATGTCCATCTGATAGTCAGATGTGTTGTCTACCCCTTACCTTACCCAGCAGCCAAGAACTCCTAACTTTTGCCAACTGCTTTTAAAAAATTTGGCCAGAATGTTAGTCAGATGAGTCTTGTAAATGCAAAAAGGTATCTTCTTTTCTGTTAGTCATGCTGAGTAGCTGGCAAAGAAACAGTACCGTCTTTAAAAGTAAAGTGTTTCCTTCAGACTGAACAATTGAGTTTATTTCTGTTTTGGAAGCATAGTGTGGATGCTTCAGTGGTTTTAGGGAGGAATATTTACTATGGGAATGCAATTGCAGTTTATAACTTCCTGTTGTTGTCATTAAAAAGTTAATTCATACCAAAGAAACAGAAATCTGATCATGTAACTCTTTCAGTTATCTGTAAGTATCACTTCCTATTTTATGGGTTTTTGAACTGCTTACATAGAAGGTGTCAAAGCTTATTTTTCATATTGTGAGAGTACTAATTTTTAAAAAATGCATGCACACAGCCACAAGAAAAACTGGGAAAATGATAGTGCTGAGTTAATTCCAATTCCTCTGCCTTTGATGCAGTCTCATTTCACCAACAGCAAACTGCTACAAACAGTAGACACTGATTTCCGTACAGAACTTGGTCGGCTAGATTGTCCTTTACTTTGTTTTGTAAATAAAAATGGAAAAAGTCAAGCAGCTAATACTTCCAGTGTCCAGAACAGTTTCTCCCCACTTCCAGCCACTGTTTTTTCTCTCCACCTTTTCCATTGGTGCAGATTATAGTATCCTTTTAACAGCAACAAAAATTGTGCCAGGAGTTTAAACCCACTCTGACATCTGAGAGGAACAGCAAGAAACTGCCGCAAAGGAAGCAATTATCCCAGCAGGGCTCCAAGAGCCCCCCTGAATAGCTCGGGCAGCCCCCAGCTGTGAGCCAAGGAGGCACAGGGAGAGGCACCGTTCTTCAGGCTTCACTCTCTTCATTCTCCTTGGCTATTCACACTGTAACCACTTCCATTTACACACTGAGCAATAAGCAGTTGGCTGCTCCAAAGGCAAGGCCTGAGTGGGAAGAGCAGAACTGGTAGGCAGCCTGTCCCTGCTGACACCAGAGCTGTATTTCTCAGCAGCGAGCCTGGCAGTAGCCCACAAACAACAACTCTCAGAGGGTATCATCGCTAGAGGATGGTGATGGGAAGTGTGTGAGCAATGATCTCAGTACGTAGCGTATGCTTTGTTCTACTTGGTTGCAACCTGTACTGCGTTCTTTTAACAGACACTCTGAGTAGCTCCTGGCTTCACTGTCCATTGCTAAAGATCAGCTTCTACTGTATAGTCTCCTGTGGCGGCAGAGGGCTGGACATTTGTGAGCAGACTACGATCTGCAGGTCACTCACTGGCTGTTGAGTCTGTCTGGACTATCTAAAGTTGAGCACAAAAATGAAAATAATGACACTAGGCTGCTGTGTGGGCTAGGGACATCGAGGGATTTGATCTTTACTACTCTCTGCTTACATTCTCTTCCTTATTCTTTGTAAGTTTAAATGTTAGCATCTTCCAAATAGGGACCTTATCTGTAGCTGTAATGTCTACCCCAGTGGCTTTTCAGTGTTTCTTCAATAAAAAATACAGTCATATTATTATTTGTTTGTGATTGCCTGTGACTTCAGGTTTTTATCTCAGTCCTGTAGCAAAAAGCTTGTAGGCAGACCACAAAAAATACAAAGAATTTGTGATTTATGATTTCCATGTGCTGCAGTTACAAGAGCTGCCAGTGATCACTGATGGAAGAGTGAAATGTGGCAGATTAATACATTACTTTTGTACTTAACTGTTCATGAAAAATGAACAATGTCATGTGTATGTTTCATTTTTTGACAGTTACACAAATAATGTGAAAGATTTAATGTTTTCACAACTTTGTATGTCCAGCATAGTCTTATTATAAATGTTGGAAGCTCTACTAAGCTTAGGCTCAGTCAGAGGTAAATGCAATAGAAACTTAATCTAGGTTTATATGGGGGTTTTTAAAGTGTGGTCTCATTTCCATGTGTTGTAATCTTTGTCAAAAGTCAGAGAATTGTTAGTGTTTTAGTTATGTTGGCAAACTTTTTATATTTTTTCAAGGCTATGTTTTGCAAAACACTTGTGTATTTGTAGTGTTTAGTTGGCAAAGACAACACTTACTCAGAAGTAACATTGATTGTGAAGTTCTGGAAGAAAATATTTTGAATGACAAGTCAATCTGCCTCAAAATTTAAAATCATTAAAATGCCAGTGTGGAAATGTATGAAGAATCCACTGCATTTTTGCCACGTGTGAGATTTTTTTTTTTTTTCCTAGTATGGTTGTCAGTTTGTATTCTATGCCATCAAGGGCTCAGGTTTACCTCCAGAGGAAGACAGAAATTCTTTTTTCCCTTGGGAAGCTGCTGAGCCAGCTTCCAGGGAGGAAAGCTTTCACAGGCAATCGAGTGCAGGAAGTGCAGTGGTCACAGGGAGAATCCAGGAGCCTGTAATTTACATCCCCTTCAGTGAGGAGGCAGCAGCAGACATCCAGTCTCCAAGGGGATGTGCCCTCTCCTTGGGGCAAGTGGGAGTCTGAGCCAAGTTTGCTGCATCTCAGAAGATCTCTGAATGACTGAAGCCGAAGTTGAAAATAATCAGGGGGGGAGCTGTTGGTGTTAAGTATGTAGGATTAATGGGAGGAGTTGATGACTCCAGGGCATTTTAGCTGGTTTTGTTTTTTTTTTTTTTTTCCTAGTATGGTTGTCAGTTTGTATTCTATGCCATCAAGGGCTCAGGTTTACCTCCAGAGGAAGACAGAAATTCTTTTTTCCCTTGGGAAGCTGCTGAGCCAGCTTCCAGGGAGGAAAGCTTTCACAGGCAATCGAGTGCAGGAAGTGCAGTGGTCACAGGGAGAATCCAGGAGCCTGTAATTTACATCCCCTTCAGTGAGGAGGCAGCAGCAGACATCCAGTCTCCAAGGGGATGTGCCCTCTCCTTGGGGCAAGTGGGAGTCTGAGCCAAGTTTGCTGCATCTCAGAAGATCTCTGAATGACTGAAGCCGAAGTTGAAAATAATCACCCACTGTACAGACCCATGCCAAGAGATTTTATTTTTAATAATTCCTTTTTATTTCTGTTCTCTCTTCTCAGAGTGTGATGGTTTTGTTGTGGTTTCACAATTGGACTTTAAGTTTAGAAGAACCTTTATTGTTCACATTAAAGGTCTTTCCAGTTCTTGTCGGAGCTCAACGTAGAAATATGAGCATCTACGTCAAAGCTCTTGGTAACTTCAATCTTGTTAGTTCCCTTTAGAAGACCCTATATCAGGGCCTTGAAGAACCCCACATTTTGACACAACAGCAGTGAGAGATCTACACTCTGAGAAATATCTTTAATCAGATTACAAGTCTTAGTGAAGTTGTATCTACCTGTCCTTCTGAGCTTCGAAGCTGAAAGTTAGGACTCTGCTGTCAGATACTCATGGTCTGCACAGCTTCTCTTTCCTTAGGGAAAACAGGAGATTTCCTATTGATGACATACATGCCATGATACTGAGTTCTCTTAAATCCATGTCATTGTCCTGTCAACATTAACTCCAGGCTTAGAAAAGTAAGACAACATTGGTCAATACCTACAATAACAGTTAGGAGCTGAAATCCTCTTGAAATCATCAGCAGAGTCCATACGCTTCTGAAATGTCATGGTGATGGCATTCCTTCCCCTACATTCCCCCTGGTGCTGTCTGCAGGGTTTAGGCATACACTGCAGCAGTGGGCAGTCACTGCAGAATCTGGTCTGGTTGTGTAAGTGGGCTCTGCTGGTCCCTGGAGGGCCAGGCTAAAACTGCTCTTGTCTTCATTTTTGGTGGCTTTTCACCACAGCCCCTCAGAGTGGCTTTTTGCATCTGTCTTTTGCAGTGAGAAACAGGCTGGTAAATTCTTCTGCATATTTGGGCTATGCTGTTTCTTTGATGGTTACCAGGTAGGATGATTGTTTTGTGTTTTACAATTTGTGGTTTGTTAGGATTATTTTTCCCTACTACGTCTGTGATACTTTAGGTAACATAATTAAAAACTGAGAGATTTTTTTTTGTGACAAATTAACCCCAGCTGGTCTGGGAATTTATCCATGGAGGTGTGTAAGTAACACAGTGATGATGATATTTGAAAGAAAATTCCTGTGTAACAGATACTTCAAATCATCTGACTTGCTTAAGGGGAGAAAAATGAAGACATACCAGACACTGAGTTCAGTTGAAGTTCACTTTTATTTCTGAGTTCAGTCACTGATTGCAGTGAAAGGTATATATGCACCAATGCATCCAGGGGAGACTCATTAATTAGGTTAAATTTACAGTTTTACAAAAATATTGTAGTTGTCAGTACATACATGTTGTTCCCATGTAGGACTTAGTTGGGCAGAAAGGTTGCTTTGTTCCATGTATTTTTTATTGACCATACATTGCTCTTATGTGTTGCCTATTAGTTAAGTTTTTTGTACTCAGTAAATAGCATTGTGAGAAGCAAATTTTTTTCAGATTTGGTAGAACAGGTTTAAGGCCATGTAGGTAATTGTCACATGCTTTTGTTGTAGAAAGATTTTAATCTTGGTTTGTAATAAGAAAGGGAAGTATTGCATAGTATTTTTTTATTATTATTTTTATTTTTTTTTACTGTAGCTCTGAAAATGTTTCAGGAAAGTATTTTACTGGTTCAAACATTTTCATATAAACATAGCTATCTGTCTGGAATTTAATTCTGATAAATATGGGCCAATACAGCCTATTTTGAATTAAGTCTTTGTGATTAACAGCCAAATGTTTGTACAAAGTAAGTTGGAGATTGTTACAGTTTTAAACTTCTGAAAATTGTATCTGCTGAGGTTTCTTTTCTGAAGTTGATTTATGACAATCTGCGCATATCTTGGCTTTTTCCACAATCTTGTTAGCTGGATAAAGTATCAAACACTTACAGTAATTCTAGTATTTGGTGTCATGTGATAATGGCAAGTGCTGAATAACGCTCAGCTCCCTGTGAAGTCACCATACAATTCAGGACACAGATAATCCATAAGCCTCTGTAGATACCCATCTTCTTGTAGATACAGCCATTAATAAATGAGGCCATAAAAGAGGGGAAGGCAGTCTCCCGAGCAAACTTGAATCTGATTCTGACTCTGATGTATCCTGGCCAGATTGGCAGGGGTGCCGGAAGCAGCAGCTTGAATCTACTGTCATTTTATCTATCTTGAATGCTTTTTTGTTTTAAGTTAAGCTATCTTCCTATGTATTTTGTACTATCCTATATAGAGTCTATCTTCAGGTCTGTTGTCATTACAAGACTGTTTTATCGATCTGTATAGTAGGGGGCAAAAACTGATTTGCACATGACAGATTTACAGCACAGGAAGACCACTTGAAAGTATGTTTTAAACTTGTTTCAAATAGAATTTTTTTGTGTGTTTGATCTGGAGGAGTCAGTACATTCCCTCATGGGGTCCCAGGGAATGAAACCAAAAATGGGACAGACTCCTCTGTCTGAACTTGGAAGTTGGATAAGAACAAACTTGAATCATTGTTGAAGACCTATTCCAAACACATTTAGTTCTGTTGTCTGATATATAAGCATGCTGTAATATATAAGGAAGAATATATGGGATTCACAAGGCTTGGAACAAGGTACACATTTTGAAATAAAATAGGTATTCATTCATATTTGATTAAAACCACAAAGTTGTCTGCTATTGCTGATATTCCATGTCTTACAGTCTCTGCTGCAATGATAAGTCACGATATGGATATACTGATCTGTTTTGGGATGCTAGGCCACATGGACGGAAATTAGCAATCTCTGTGTTCCCAAACTAAGAATAAAAGCTCTGTTTTATTTTTATCTACAATTGGTGACAGTATTAATCACAATTGTCTGTACTCACCTTGTTCTTTAAGTGTTTTATTCTCATTTATAATTAGATGGTACGCTTCTAAAGCAAAGACTGTGTCTCACAGGTTAATACCACCTGTCTGACATATTTAATTTAAATAAAATGTGATATTATGTAAGCTGCATTCTAGAAAAGTGAAAGATATTAATTTTTTTATTATGTACAGAAACGCTGGCTAAACGAACAGAAGTCAGTCTTTCATTCTGCACTAAATTTAATTTTCTTAAGGATTTAAGTTTGCTTTAGAATTATTTTACAACATTGCAAATTTAATTTATTAAATAGAAAGAAACTAGGAGCTAAAAGAAAGTTTAAAAAAAGCCAGTCACCTTTATATTTTGAGTTCCCAAGAATTCATCTCATGGCTTCATTCTTCCTCATATTTCATTGCACATTTCTGTGAAAAGTAAATGAATCACCCACATATATTAAAATGTTTCTTAAAACAGATAGATGAGTATGGATTTTTACATACAAAAAATTTACACCTGCACACGCAACATGCATAGGTACATAAAGTACGATCTTAGGATAAGTGTATGTATGTGTACAGCTCTACTGAATACTTAGTGGTATGTTGTAGAACCCCTGGGTAAGTCTTTATGGATTTGATTTATTGGCTGACTGAGTTGATTCATTATTTGTATATGATTTTTTGCTGCTGGGTGGCCACAATTTACAAATCTGGACCTAGTTAACTCTATGGGTGCCTACAGTTTTCTGTATGAACATCCAGCTTTTTAAAGAAATAAGTTAAGTGGACTTGCTTGAATGAACAATTTACTCATGAAGAGCAAAATATGGGCAGGCAGGCAGGTCCTAGAAAATAGCTTTCAGTAAGTCTTTTTAAGCCACTGTGCTATTATATATTCTCTTAACATACATACAGCAATTCATACATGTTACAGGCAACTGAGGATCATCTGTGAACTGCTGATCACAACCTTTTTCTCTCATGGGTATTCAGTGCTATTCTTATATTTTCTCCTTGCACAGCCCTGATAAATTTGGTGGTAGACGCAGAACAGAGCAAAATTCTGAAGACGCGTGAAAAGTCAAAAAGTGCCTTGGCATAATTTCTGTATAAATTTCCATCTTTTCAGAATTTGACTTAAGGCTTTGACAGTCAGCAAAGCAATTCCTCTCCCATTATATGCGCTATCTACCAGAGCAGTGGAAGAGAACTGTTTGTTGTATCTTGTTCACTAGGAAGAAAGGACTTCTCTTTGTGTTCAGTGTGGTAACAGCTCTTCTGGAGGTTTAGATGAAATGTTACACCGCCTGTTGTTTTTTCAAACCATTGTATCATTTGCTACTATAAAGTCCAACTGGTGTATTCTGGGGTAGGGGCACAAATATTAGAAGAGTCAAAGCACTCAAAATGCCTTGATTAACTGTTAACTATCCACAAACTATGACTAGTTTAATTTGAATTATTTTAGATACTATCCCCCAAAGGTGATTTGGCTCTTTACTGCTTTAAATACCAGATACGAACTTAGAGTGCTGGGCTTACTGGATGTAAACTTACCCAGACAAAGAAATGTAGCAGTGCTTCTTTATGTGTTCCTACAAAAATTCACATGCATGTATCTCATGTGCTTTGTTAGTTAAAGCCACTGGTCTACAACCCATAGGTATGTCTAGGATATCCTGTTGAGGGAAAAACTGGCAAACATTGGACATAGATAGTGTAAATTTGTCATAGTTACATATTTGATTTTAAATGTCTTGTTAAAAGAAGGGCTTGATCCATCTTACTGAGATCATGGGTACCTCGTTGTTAAAATTTAATTAAAAACTCGGGTAGTGACCCAAGAGAGGAAATGTGCTTTCTTCCAGCCATCTGCAAAGGCTCTAGTTACAGACATATGTGATTCCATACACACTTGTGGTATATTTTATTGTAACTGTCTAATTCATCACAATTTAATGTGGAATAGCCATCATTGTAGCTAAAGTTCTATACCCTTCTTCTGTTTTAAGAAAAACAAACAAACAAGATCAACAAAGGAAAACCCTTGGGAAAAATAAACTAAATGCATTCAGAATTCCATCTTGGAAGAGCAGCTTCCTTCAATAGGCGTGTCATATCTTTGAAAGTCTGCCTTAACATCCATTAGGGAATGTTTCCTCTGCCTCTTCTTCCTTATGTAAATCTCAAATAACTTGGATGAAAGGCAGCTATATGTGATATATTTAGTTGTTCAAATATTTCTGCTTCAATGCTTCTCTCCATCAATGCCTTGAAGAGAGTCTTGTGGTGATTCCTAGAAGAAATTCCTAGGATAGTTGTTGCTGAAGGTTACAATTTGTGCAAAATACACAATTGTGTCACATTGTAGTGGGTTTGAATGGGATTTTCTGAAACAGACAAAGTAACAGAGGAGCACAAGTGCTACAGAACACCAGTGGGACTTAAGCTCTTAAGATGTGTGAAAATCACTGTTTTCCGTTTACATGGGTTTGAAATCAGCAGCTGAGTTGGTGAATTCTCATGATACAGAAATAAATTTTTTTTTGTTAAATCCAGTGCATTCAATATTAATATACATTAACAGTATACATTTCTGCATATATATCTGCATATACAAATATCCAAAAATGCATGTGGATTTTTTTTCTATTAAATTATATGCTACATTCTCTTCTCATGCTTACCATTTCAGGCAGTCGGCAATCAGATTTTTGAAAAATGTGTATTTGCAAGTCACCTTTATTTTTTTTATTCTTTGTACCTTAAATCCCCCTTGAAATTTCATCGTTACTATGTTTGTGGATGATAAAGGACGTATCTTTTCTGTTCTCAAAAAAGGAGTGCCAAAGGCAACAGAATGAAATTTGTATGCAATGCTGTATGTGTTACACATGCATGTTCATTTATCTCAATAACTGACTGTCATCTTTTTGTGCATACATCTTACAATGATAATAAGAGCCCAACGCTGCTCAAGATGTCAAGTTTTCAGGGATAGATTTCTAGCTGCAGGCAACTTGAGCAAAATGCCTCATATTGAGAACACTTTTGTGCTTGTCACTGACCACATTAGACCCTTTCATGTAGCTACATATGTGGCTTTTATTTATTGTTTACTTCCACCCATGCCTTGAACTGCTGTGGTTTTCATATGTGATTGGACTCATAAGCGGTTGTAATTAATGTCATTAAGTGACATTTTTGTATAGTAACATAAACATGGTACGTATTCAGTTGCTTACACAAATTTTGCTGCATTTTGGTAAACTCTGAAACTTGTTCAGCTATTTTGTTAATCAAATGGGAGAATAAATACTTTTAAAGGGAGATCAGGTATTTTCATATGCATTTAGCATGTATTTTTTAACAAAATAATAAGATTAGAAATCACAAAGGGAAAGTATGTTTTCGAATTTTGAGGTTATAGGAATGCCATTAGCTTCCAAAAACTGAATTCAGAATTAAGAGCAGAATGTTATTTATTTCCCAATAAGGATTTAATTGCTTCTTGCCAGCTGCTTATCAGCCTTTAAAATTACTTATTTAAAGGAGAAGAACAGAAGAATTAAAATTTTCCTTCACTTCTTTTAGAAATGAAAACCAAAACAAGCACAAAATTCATGAATAATAATAAGCATGACCATCGGTAGTAAAACATACAAATATTTCTTGTCAAGAAAAAGTAATTGCAGCACTTGATGGAAAAATGAGATTTATGTCTAGTGCTAATTTTTACTCTCCACCTGATTATATCAGACTGAAGTAGCATGTAGGAAGGAATTGTAGTCCTTCTGGCCAGCGAGCATTAAATAGACTGTTGAACAGTCAGTGCCACATTATGTATAATGAAGACAAGAGTAATAGGGGTCCAGATTTGAGAAATGTTAGAAAACTGAGAGGCAAGATTTTTTTCATAAGAGAGGGAAACTAGGTTAATTGTAATTTTTTTTTTTTTTTCACATTTCTGTATGATTTGGGAAATATCTGATAGCTTGGTTTATTTTCAGTATCTGTAAAAAAGCCTTTTTCAAGTTAAAAAATGCTATTAAATTGTTAGTTCACATTAAAGTGGTCTTTATTATCCTTGATTTGTCCTAGATCAGAGGAGGAAAGCTTATGATCACATACACAAGAAAGAATGATGCTGGCAAATATGTTTGTGTTGGAACAAATATGGTTGGAGAACGTGAAAGTGAAGTTGCAGAGCTCACTGTTTTAGGTAAGAACTCCTTTAAGAATATGTTAATGAAATGTCCAACTTTTGTTTTTTCCTAGTAAGCCTTTTATTAAGGATCATTCTCATCTATTTCCTTTTCAGTGTTTATGTTGACATTTTTTTATGTTCTAGCAAAGGGTTTGCAGTTAATGGCTTTATAACTACCCTCGGACTGTTTTTGCTATCAGAAGGTGTTTCTTACTTAGCTGTCAAACTGAAAATAATTCCAGTGTCCACTGAATGAGTATTGTAAAATAACACAAAAATTAACATCGCTGAGAAGCAGAAGCTTATTTTTTCACTCTTGTTGAAGAAAATCAGAATTGTTCTAAATTTCTATTTTAAATAATTATCCTGTCACTTCTAGTTGTGTGTACTGAGTGTTGTAAAGATACAATAGGTCTACTTATTGAAGTGATCCTTTAAGCATTTTCATTTAAGATTTCTGATCTTAGCTAAAAGTTGCTAAAGTTGTTTTTTGATGCTATTGCAGAAGAGAATTTGTAACTTCAAGTGTAATCTCAGAAGACCTTCAGCATATCAAGACATGGGGGTCATCAGGAGCAGTCAGCATGGTTTTATCAAGGGTAAATCATGCTTGACTAACCTCATAGCCTTCTATGAGGAAATTACTAGGTGGATAGATGATGATAGAGTGGTAGATGTGGTTTATGTTGATTTCAGTAAAGCATTTGACACCATCTCCCACAGCATCCTTGTAGATAAGTTGATCAAGGATGGGTTTGGTGATCAGGTAGTGAGGTGGATCAAGAACTGGTTGAAAGGAAGGAGTCAGAGAGTTGTAGTCAATGGGGCAGAATCTGGTTGGAGGTGTGTGACTAGTGGAGTCCTTCAGGGGTCAGTACTGGGACCGGTGTTGTTCAACATCTTCATCAACGACCTGGATGAGGGTATAGAATGTACCCTCAGCAAGTTTGCTGATGACACTAAGCTGGGAGGAGTGGCTGACACACCAGAAGGCTGTGCTGCCATTCAGAGAGACTTAGACAGGCTGGAGAGTTGGGCGGGGAGAAACCTGATGAAGTTCAGCAAGGGGAAGTGTAGAGTTTTGCATTTGGGGAAGAGAAACACCATGTACCAGTATAGGCTGGGGACTGACCTGCTGGAGAGCAGTGTAGGTGAAAGAGACCTAGGGGTCCTGGTAGACAGGAGGATGACCATGAGCCAGCAATGTGCCCTTGTAGCCAAGAAGGCCAATGGCATCCTGGGGTGCATTAGAAAGGGTGTGGTTAGTAGGTCAAGAGAGGTTCTCCTCCCCCTCTATTCTGCATTGGTGAGGCCACATCTGGAGTATTGTGTCCAGTTCTGGGCCCCTCAGTTCAAAAAGGACAGGGAACTGCTCGAAAGAGTCCAGCGCAGAGCTACGAAGATGATTAGGGGAGTGGAACATCTCCCTTATGAGGAAAGGCTGAGGGAGCTGGGTCTCTTTAGCTTGGAGAAAAGGAGACTGAGGGGTGACGTCATCAATGTTTACAAATAAGTAAGGGGTGAGTGTCAGGGAGATGGAGTTAGGCTTTTCTCAGTGATGACCAGTGACAGGACAAGAGGTAATGGGTGCAAATTGGAGCATAGGAGGTTCCATGTGAATATCTGAAAAAACTTCTTTACTGTGAGAGTGACAGAGCACTGGAACAGGCTGCCCAGAGAGGTTGTGGAGTCTCCTTCACTGAAGACATTCAAAACCCACCTGGATGAGTTCCTGTGTGATGTACTCTAGGTGACCCTGCTCTGGCAGGGGGGTTGGACTAGATGATCTTTCGAGGTCCCTTCCAGCCCCTACGATTCTATGATTCATGGGAGAATTGTGTAGGTGCAGCTTTAGTAGTTTTCAGAGTATCCAATTCATCATTTGAAACACACTGGTGTCCATCACAGTACTGCTGCAGTAGTCCTGACTTGCATTTTTTAATTTTTAATTTTTATTTTTTTAAAATTCAGATTTGAGATCTGTTGCAACAGTCTCTGGCATGTTTATCTGTATTCACTGATTTTTAGAGTTAGGTCACAGGCAACTTGAAGTCCTTTCCAGAGTTGCAATTAAAGTAGGTTTTTTTGTGATAAAATGAGATTGTATGCCATCTTAAAAACTGTTGAAACAGAATACCCAGCAAGATAGTCTCTAACTTTTTAGAAGCTTGGGAAGACTTCCAGTGATCCACTATACTGTGGGGTTTGTGTTTGTTTTTTTTTAATTTATGGTCACCTTTGAAGCACTTTGAGAGCATGTAATTGCTCATCACTAGTCTACTACTAACCAGGGAATCATAGTAAGAACTGTCAGGTAATCCAGGCTGGAATATATTATTCTTGCTGAACACCTGTAAAAGGGACAGACAGCAGACAGAGGTCTGTCTTTGCCTTTTCATTTCTCCTTTAGACACACTGCTGATTTTCCACCTGGGAAAACTAGTGAGGTTTTTTCTTTTCAAACACGACAATAAAGCTTTGGATGTCTGTGTCTAGAATCTTTAATACACCTTATTCTTTCAACTCAGGCCTTAGATATGCATGAGATAGTATGAGAAACATACTGACTTCCTATTGAAAAATCTTTAAACAAATATCTTCTGTTTATGGGCTTTTGTTGTTTAGAAGTTTTGCTTTTAGGTCTCTGCTTTAGATCAGAGGGAGTATTGTTTGCCACAAAGTGTAATACTAGAAAATTTCAAAGTGTTCCTTGCTACGTTTTCCTTGTGTTTAACAAATAATCATGTGACAAAGATAGATACTTACATCAGTGCTGATTCCCCTTATCAGTTCATGCATTTGAATAAGTGTGTTATGAATGGGCAGACAAAAGCCCTTGGAATATTACTCTTCCTTTAGGAAACTGATCTAGAGAACAGTGTGCTTCTTGTGGGTTTTGCTGTTGTGCAGCAGTCCTGGCTTTACCAGATCATTCATTTTTCTATTACATAGTTGAGTTGAACGTTCTTCCTGATACTATTCTTACTCAGTTTAGCCTGGAATGTTCTTTACTTGCATTCTACTGTGTTTCTACTGCACTTACAAAAAACGAGCCAGGGCGGGGAAGAATGTCTATGTTTGTATTTTTTTTACTTCACAGCTAGATTAATTTTTGTATGTCTCTGGCTTAATTCTCACTTCTTTTATATGAACCCAAGTTAGAACTGACAGCTAAAAGATCACCTTGGTATTTCACCTAGCATCCTTTGCCTAGCGTTGCAAGCAAAGGTAAGTTTTCAGCAACACAAATGTCCAGTTGGTCTGGGAATCCTTGAGAGTAAAAGAGCTATAGCATTTTCTTCACATTTCCACTTCAGTCCTTTTTTGAACCATTCACTAAGGTTTTGTAATATTGCCTCTCTGTATCTTTATCTGCAAAATAAAGTAATATTCAGAATCGGCCTTGTCAGACATAAATATGAGACACTAAGAATATGGGGTTGTCTCTCTATCCCGCTGTCTGGTGCTTTTGTACTCCTGTGAGAAACTTGTGACATATTTTTGGGTATTCTCACTTCCTGATTCTGCCAATGACATCAGACTCTTCCAGTTCCAGGGAGGTGATATTTATATCTTTAATACAGATAAGTCAAAACATGCAACTGTCTTCTCAACTCCCTCAGAACTTTTGCAGGTTTATAGGCAAAAATGTCATCTTCCTTAGGCAAAAGGAACCTGCCAAGCACTCTCCTGTTAAACCTTCCCTGTAGTTTTAAGAATATCCTGTTGTCATGTGGTGCTGCCTTTCTAGATGGGTTATCCTTCATGGATAATCCAATAAATTGTTAAAAACACTTTCTTCTTAATACATGTGCAGACCTCACTACACTCCAGCCTGGCATGGAACTGAGTAGCCCAGCACCATAAAGCTTTGCATCCTGTTGCAGGTAGAAATGTGTGTCAGTCCCTTTCCTGAAATTTCCAGCTAATAGCAGGCTTGCCAGAATAGCACAGCCTGTACTGAGATCCCCTTTTGTTTCAGAAAACCTGAGAAAAAGTGTGTAACAGTTAATCTGGTGAGCCAGAATTTGGGTCATCCATGTCCTACAGTGTAAGTCAGGGATAACAGCAATTTTTGTGAACAAAAATTACAGAGAATATGATGAGTTTTGTTCACTGGTTTTGTTTTATGTGGACTAGTGAAAGAAAATGTTGTCTTTCAAATATAGTTTTGGAAATGACTGCATCAATGACTGACTGCTGCTGACACCTGCAAGCAACTTCATGCAGATTCTGTTTTGGACCTTAGTTAGCCTTGGAATTTAGAGGCACCATTGTGTCCTAACCTCCAGTGAGATCCTGTTTGGTTTGTGCCTTCTGTCTTTTTGAAGCAATGCAGCAGATACATGGTCATTTGTCTGAGTCCTTGCAGCAGCCCCCAAGGATCGATGTGCATTTAGATTTTCTGTATAGGCTGTGTTTTTATTTAGCTATATAAGCTGTGACAGTGATACATAAGAAGAAAGTCAGTGCTTGGATCCAGATTCACTGTTGAGAATGTCTGCCCCCTGTGCTGAGGTTCACAGTGCTGCCCATCTGCAGGGCTATGGATCTTCTGCCTGGGGCTGAGAGCGAGAGGAGCAACGGCAGAGGCATCTCCATAAGATTAATCATCCAGCTCTCCTTGGCCTGACAGCCACAGTTCAAGGAAAATTGCAGTTTGGGCACAGAATGGCTGGATTAACCCATTTTTACCTTTCCATTCCTTTTAGAGAGACCATCTTTTGTGAAGAGACCAAGTAATTTGGCTGTGACTGTGGATGATAGTGCAGAGTTTAAGTGTGAGGCAAGAGGTGACCCGGTCCCTACAGTAAGATGGAGGAAAGATGATGGGGAATTACCAAAAGCAAGGTGTGGTACTTGGAGTTACGTTTTTATTGGTGTATGATGTAGTCATTCAGCATTTGACAGCTAGCATTTCATTTTCTTAAACGGAAAAGGCCTGACTGATCTAATAAGACATTTATAAATACAGCTGAGCGGTAGATGAAGTTAAATTTTTTATTGAAACTTAATAATGGCTTGTTCTTAAGCTTTTGTTGTGAAAACACATGATAAATAGAATTAGAAATAACAAATTTCAGTTGGTAATATCTATTACAGATTAATTTTTCACGGAGAATATATAACTAATAGTTTATTAGATGACAACATCAAAAGTATATATTGGGAATTACAATTGGTATGAAATGTAGTCTGGTAATGTAGAAAGCTGCCTTGGTTATCAGGACAGCTGTCTGCTGCCAGCTCTCCATCAGAACACCTGCACCGGGACAGCCCCACATCATCTGCTGATCTGTGGGGAGGTGGTGGCAGAAAGCTGTCCTAGACCCTTGATAATACATGGTTTTGTTGCTTAGTTTCCACTAAACTTTTTCTCCTTGTCATTGCTGTAATTCAGTCCAAAAGACTTTATTAAATAGAGACACATTTTGTGATCGATTATTTATTTATTTATTTAGAATTTCCAATCATCTGTTAAAAACCTATTAAGTGAGGAGATTGAAAGAAGAAACCCTGTAAGAGTTCGCTCCAGTCATATCTGGGATGATTGGGGGTTGGACTAGATGATCTTTTGAGGTCCCTTCCAACCCCTAAGATTCTATGATTCTATTCTATATTCCTGATCTACTTCTTATAAACTGACCACATTAGGCAAAGAAAAGAAAAAAGGGGATGAAAGGAGAGGTTAAAGGCTACATTTACTTGTTTTTAAATTATTGAATGAATTGTGATTTATCTTGACTTTCAAGCAATTCTCATCTTCTTGATAACAATATTTTCAACCATATACAAATATTCTTTCATTCAGGTGGGAACATTGTAGGAATAACAACTATTATTACATTTACTTGTTGAAAGAGTTCTAACAATTAAAATATTCTGCATTAGAGCTTTCCAGTTGTGTTACAGCAGTTAAATTCTACTGATATCAGTAAAACTGACTTACATTGCATATGTAATCAATGTTTTCAAATATTTAGATGTATTTTGCTTCTAAAACTTTATTTTTAAATTATCAATTTGTAAGCATTTATACATGTTTTTATTTCTAAAGAAAATTCAGGAATAAAAATATTTGAGAGCAAACCCACCATACTTTTACCCCTCACAGAAACTGAACAAATTTTTATTATTCCTATTCACTGTTTTTACTGTGTATTTTTGAAGATATGAAATCCGTGATGATCATACCTTGAAAATCCGGAAAGTTACAGCAGGAGATATGGGCTCATACACTTGTGTTGCAGAAAATATGGTTGGAAAAGCTGAAGCATCAGCAACTCTAACAGTTCAAGGTAAGAGCGTTTCTTTACCTAGGACTCTAACCTAAAATAAAGTTGATTTTTTTTGCACAGCAATTTAGTAATAGAGTAGCTGTACACAGCTAGTAGAGTCGCTGCTCATGCAGGAACTCTAGCTGTGTTGTTAAAAAAAGTATATAAGAAAATACAAGTTTGGTTTGAGTTACATTCTTAAGAAATTGAAGCACTTCATATGTCAGATTTTTTAATAAGCAGTATTTATAGTACTGGAATGGGGAATTTAGTATGTTATGAGCTTCATTGTGATCTGAATCATGTAACTTTCAATCTTTGTAATTAAACCCTAACAGGAAAAAGAATTCCAGTGTTATGAAACTAAATTGATTCATCTTGAAAAGAAAGTTATAAGTTCAAGTATCTGTCTTTTTTTTTTCTTTCCAATTAAATATAGTGAAGAGCAGCGAATGATAAACTGTGTATCTTTTAATACACTAATGCAGACCACTGGAATTCCTGTTGCTTTTTCATTATACAAGCGTGTCCTAGCACTACTGTTTCTTTGTAAGATAAAAATTCAGTGGAACTTGGTGAACTAATATGTATAAAAATCCTTCATTGCCTTTATATACACAATCCAGATGTTCACTATTCAGATAATCCTTCTCTTCCTTTCCTGGCTAGCAGGGAGACAATGATGTCATCCTGATGCTTTTTTCTAAGCACTGATGGTCCTTCTCTCCTTTTCTCTGTTTAGTGGGAATTAGTCATTGTGGAGTTCTGGGGAAGCATAGGCATCAAAATATTTTATTTGGTGACAGGCCTCTACTTTGACACATTTACTGTAACAGGAAAGGTCTTGTCCTTAACCTGCTCTCCTTTTTCCACCAGAAACATTTGGTGTCCGTAACATCTGTAGCTGTTAGTAAAATAGGAATTCTTTTGTTGAAGCTCTCATAAAACCAAGAATATTGAGATGTTCTGTTTTGTTAGTCAACGTGATGTTTATACATCAAAACTGATACCTTATGTTGCAAAATCACCAGCTTTATAGTTAGTATTGTAGAATAAAAGATTAACACATGAGAGTAAGCACAGTATCTTCGAAAAAAATGACTGAATTATTTTTAAATGACAGTTTGCTCTGAAGATCATGTCTTATATTAACTGTTAGTCTTGTAAAGGAAAATTTGCTTTATGAAAGGTTGAGCAGTTACATTTAAGGAAATAAGCTATTGGTAGCCCTAATCCCCTTCATAGTCCTATTCAAAATAATTAGCAAATGCATTCTTGTAATCTCATTTAGTTCAACGGGGCCTTTAGATATAAAGTGACATAAGTATGTAGATGTTTGAGCTCTAGAGTGAGATTTTAATTTTTTTATAATAAAATTATTTTTAAAGGACCATGATCAAAACCTGTCTCGATTCAGCAAGATCCTTTTTTTTTTTTTTTTTTTTTTTTTTTTAAGTACTTGTATCACACAGATATTTACATTGTAACAGCTTGGCTCTGTGTATGGTGTTATGGGATAATTTGTTTCCTAGTGTGAATGGATTACCTCCTGAGCCATTTGTCTGTACTAATGTCTTTGTAGAAAGGATTGATGTGAGAAACTGTAGTGTATAATGCCAATTTGTAGTTGATAATGTAGTAAACTATGATCAAAATCCACTTATGAGAGTATTCAGGAGACGTAGTTTATGGGAAGGAAAAAAATTAAAAGACTCCCCTAGAAAACATGCATTTTCCATTTAGATTTTTTACACATTTTTCCTTTGTGGATTTGATATTCTTGTTTCAGTGCTAAGATCACAGGATCACAGGCTGGTTTGGGTTGGAAGGGACCTTGAAGTTCATCTAGGTCCAAACCCCATAGATCTGACTGTTAGTGGACAAAGCTCTTTGAGGATTTTTTTATTATTATTTATTTATTTTCATATGAGTAGTATTTTTTCCGGGTAATTTAAGGAATAGAAATTATAAGTTTCTTCCATGCTTTTATTAATTGTCCCATGATGTCTTGACTGTAATATATATGTGTTCTGGCATGCCAGATGGTGGAATTTTGTTACGTCTTTGTAAACAGAGGTCTGTGTTACCCATCATAGCCTCAGAAGTTACACCTGCCATTGTATACACTTGCTTTATTCAGCGAAGATCAAAGAAGTGGTTTTTTTCCCTTTAGTTTTGGGTTTGACTGAGTTTTGGTGGGTTTTGTGAGGGTTTGTTTTGTAGTTTTTCCCCATCAGTAGGTCAGCAGTAGGCAGTGGTGTTTTCATGCCAGAATACAGTCCAAGAAAGGATATAAGGGTTGTTAATGGTAGCCCCAGAATATGCATATCCATGTTAGGAAAAGGGCAGTCATCATCTGTCAAGTGTCTGTAGAGTGGAACTGCGGCACTAAATGAGACTTGACACACAGCAGAAAGCGCTGTAAGCAATGCTCCTCAGGATCCTGCTCAAGCCTTGGTGTTGGTAGCACTGCTAAGATGACTTATCCTCTTCCATACTCATCATTTTTCAGGCCTCAAGCACTGTGATTGACCTGTGTATGTTCTGCACTCTGCAGGGTTATCTGGAGTGTTAAAAGGTGGAGTGTGCAGCAGAGGGGCTAATTGAGATACCTAGGTGTCAGGGATGTGTTGGTGAAATACAGTGAATAACTAACCTGGTGTCTCAGCAGAGAGCTGCCCTGGACTGGGCAGTATTATTACCTCCTCCTTGATCTAGCAGAAGTTGGAGTGCATAGTGCATGCCCTGCAGTGCTCCCTGTCTAAGGAAAACTTCACAGTGCTGCTTGTGAGCTGCAGGAATGGACCCTCTATCTGTGGACTAGGAACTGTCAACTCAGATAGTTCAGCTGTATATAATAGGATGCAAACAGTGGAAAATACAAAAGAGGGAAGGGAATATCAATTAACTTTTTATGTTCTTCCTACTTATGGCACCAGCATCACAGAATCTGATTACTGGAATCACTGTTTTCCTTTGTACGGACTCCTAACTTTGGGGATTAGAAGTATTTGGGGGATGATAAGTATTTCCCATGTGAAATTTAGATGCTGTATTTTGATTGTGATTTCAGCCATATTCTTAAACCACAATTAAAGTTCTATATTGACATAGAAGTTTGAACCTTCTGCTTAAGTCTTTCACTATTGCAGTGTAAAAGCATTTCCATCCTTGAAACTGTTTGTCAGGTTATCTTATTTTCTCCTTGGAAAATAAAATACTTAAGAAAATGTAATCCTGCTGCTGTTTGCATTTTCCTGAAATTAAGAGTGTCACAGTCTACCATTTTCATTTTACAGCACTGTGTAGTGCATATGGAAGGCATCCCAGAGATGTTGCTGAATACATACGGGAGCGTTTCATTCGGGAGGTGATTAATTATTAAATAAATGCCTCAGTCAATACAAACTGGCAGTACTCATCCCAGAGTACAATACATTATATTTTACCAACACACTACATTTTATCAAGTAGCTGATGTGCTCAACTTGAACCAGTGGATTTGTCTTTTGCTGTAGCACTAATCAAGTTGGATATACTTATTATATATGTGAATATTTGCAAGATGCTTTTCATGGGGTTTTTTTGAGTTTTTTTATTCTGGGATTTGCTTAGTTTTATGCCTTGAAGCAGAACTGTAGAAATTACAATATTGTATGCAATTTCATTGAAGCCCACATTCCTAAGACACACAAAATTGCCAAAAATACATGCCTGAGAACTTCATCTCTAGAAGAGGTTTAGTTTTACCACTCATGAAAATAAAACTAGGGCTTCTTCAAAAACCTTTAAATTTCATATTTAATTATAAAAATACTTATGAGTACGTGTAACAACCAAAGGTTTTACATATTTCCCCCTACTTCCATTTGTTGTTCTCCCACTTTCAATACTTACTAAGGTTTTTTTTTTAACATCTAATTTTGTAATAAATTTATAATTTATACTGAAATAAGCTTTACTACATTATGGCTTGAAATTATGGCTCCAGTGGAAGTCCTGCTAGGCAGTTGGTCGAGAACCATTATAGCAATGACAGTGTAGTTGCTACTCGGCAGGAGCTGGAAGAGAAACAAGTCAAGTAGGTCAGTTGACTTGAGAACTTCACAAGAATAATATCAACATGGCAACTTGGTCACCAGCACCTTGGTGGTGAAAAACAATCCTCAAACTTTGAGTTCTTCTTGACTTCTCCTCAAGCAGTGACTGGAGGAGCTTGCAATCCTTGTTAGGGTGCCCTACCTAATATGCATCTAAACATGCAGCAGCAGTGACTGAACTGTAAGGTTTAAATTTTGCCATTCAAAGATGCTAAACACATTCAGTGTTATCAGTTTGGCAGGAAAAAAAGAAGAAATCCTATGGAAATTACTCTGGCCAATTAATATTTTACAGTGGTGATCTTTGATATCAAGATTTTTTTAGCCTATGTTGTGGTTAATTTTAGGGCTAACAGAGCTTGTCTGCAAGGTGCATAGTGAGCAGAGCTTCTGATGAGTGGCCTCTGGCTGTGATTTTGATGTACTAGTCAACTGACAAAGAATTTTAATCTGAGAAGGTGGCACATGCTTCAGATCTGGAAGTTCTTTCTCCTACCACCCCTTCTTTGTACAAAGTAGCTTTAAGGCAATATGTAAAAGACATCTATTTGATAAGGCTTCTGGGTTGGGCTGAGAATACCACCCAGAATGAAAAGGAATAGGATTTGCTCTTTTATCTGCCAGATAACATATACATGTTTCCACTGTGTCATGCCATTGGTACATATTGTAAGTTGGCTGTGAATGTAATTGCTTTCTAGGCATCTGAGCTACCTCCATGAAAATAACAAAGACAAAAATCAGATTTTTGTGGGAATATAAAAATGCTAGGGAGTTATATGGTGGTTCTTATGTATTGCAGTGAATGCCTCAGAGTATCATAGGTGAATTTAACCACTGGAATTTTAAAACTAGGATTTCGATTTAAATCTGAAGTTGTCTACATGTTTTCTCTTTGAGTCAGTATTTCTCCTTTTGGAATAACTAATTTTAGGCCATATTCTGTCTTCAGTCTCCATGAAAGGGAAAGGAAGAATAGTACTATGAACTGCAGAGAGATTTGCATGTTAAGGTTATCAGGTGTTTCAGATTTGGCAGGATGAACGAAGGAAACTGTCGCTTGTATAGCTTAAAGAGACAGCCCTTTCCCCTTAATGACTGCTGTAAACTATGACAGCACTACATACAGATTTCTATCAAAGATCTGAGGAGTTTCACTGCCACCTCTTTCTGGTGAAAGAATATAAATCTTACAAGTTGATCGGAAAGAACTGAGGAAACTGTGAAGAAGAGACTAGTGCCCTGAAGGTGCTTGTTCTACTGATGCAAGAGATGAACACTAAGATTCCTGAAATGTTTCTAAAATACAGGTTAAAAAAGGAATCAGTAAATATTTCAGGTGTTGTTTTTTTAAAATATGATTTATACTTGCCTCAAATCCATATAACATATTTTAATAAATAACTGTTCTGTGGGTTTTAAGTTTTTTATGGGGTTTTATATTTTTACATAGGGTCTCACAGCAGTGACAGCAATTGCTTACAGGGAAGTAACACTTAAAAACTTTTGAGAACCCTTCCTGCAATTTAGTGCTTTGAAGCAAGGACTTGACACCCATGTTTCTAAGCAAGTAGAACAGGAGTTCAAATAATTTGGAGCAACATTACTACAAAAATAATTTGAAGCCAGAGGCTTTCTCCTGCTG
>NW_009953970.1:894559-902112 GCF_000747805.2 Chaetura pelagica
CTGAAAGGGTTTTGTTTACTGTCAAGTTCTTAAAAACTCTACATTTTAGTCACTCAATGCAGAAAATTGAAATAGATTCAGTTAAAAAGTAGCAAAAAAAAATTGAAGACTGTTTTTTAGTGCCTACAATTTCCTAAATCCCACGGCTAGGAAAAAATCAATTGGTTTTGTATCAGGCTTCACTGTTGCAGACTTTATTTTGTGACTGCTGTTCTTAAGATAAAACATGACTAATTCTGCCTTTGAAATAGACAAAGTAGAATTTTTCTACAAGCTGTTGAGTTTGCAGATTTTTTTTTTTAATATATAAAATTAAATAGAGTGCAAAACCAAGTAATTTTAATTGGCTGTTCATTAAACCATGCTACTGCTATATGTTCATTATGAAATAAACTTAGAAATTGTTAAATCTTGCTAAGCATCCATAAAAGGCAATACAAAGTTTCTTTTTGCCTTGTTTATAGCCTGTAATTTTCATAAGGACTATACAGCGATTATAGTGCACTCTCTTAGATTTTTGTTAGTTTTCATGCATCATTAAAATCAGTCATCTCTGAATGTGTTCTTGACAAAAAAATGCTGACTTGTAATAACAATGCTTTCAAGCATTATTTTGATAAGCCCTTCTGAGTACTATTTGTTACTATGAGTTATGTTTTGTTTGAGCACTAAAATATTTTATTGTTACATGCTGAATAACACTCAAGAACTGGTAATGAAGTATTTTGCAGTCTTTATACTTGAACTGTATAACCTAATAGGCTCAGTATTGGAATCTTTCAGTGCAAAAAAACCCAACAACCTGCTTCTTCAGGTTAAACTGCTAAATATGAAGTACGCTCATATCTTTTCTGCAGGGGATATTTGAATTCTCCTCCTGTTACTTTGACCACGCATTAATTGCCAAAGTTTGGGGTGAATTGCATTTTTTATTCCATTTAGTTATAGAATAGAATGAGAGGATTGAGAAACAAACAAACAAAGCCATCTGGGTGGGCATCAGGTTGCTAGTCTTGTTCTCCTACACATCCTGTGCTCTCTAAGCACAGCATTGAAGGGGAGTCTGGTTTTTTTTGCGTCTTCCAGTGGCATAATGAGAACCCACTTAGGACTTGCATCTTTTCAAATTAAACAGTCACTTTCTCTTTAGACACAGTTAAGGTAGCACATTGGTACTTGGATCTCGGTACACAAGAAGTCATCACGTGAGAGTTCTGCTCTGGTCCAGTCTTCCACCACCAAGGTCTGATGGCCTTTTCCATGCCTCTTCCTTCAGAGTTCTTGGGTGCTCAGATCTTACCAGATTTTTTTCTTCAAAGAGGAACTAACCTAACCAAAGATTTTATCTTATATAGAATTCTTATATATTGTACTTTTTGCTATCTGTAATTAAAATTTGTTAATGTGTCTTAGGTACCTTCTAGACAACTGTCAAAAAAGGTTGGGTATTCATGTCCCACATGTAGGCTTGTGTTGTCTATATGTGGGGGATGTGGTGGCCCCATGATAAATCCTGATTTCTTTTGAAATAGTATCTGTTTCAGCTGACAGTACTCCTTACTGAGTATTTGTGTCCAAAATAATATTTTTTAATTATCAAAAGTTACTGCACTGTAGAGATTTATTGTCCTTCCAGTTTAGTGTGTCTTTAGTTAGTGTGGTATCTGTTGATCATGGGGCTTTGGCCACTTTTCACAAATAGCTTTAACTATTACAAAAAGGTTGCTATGGATTTCAAGTGCTTCTTTCCAAGAAGAAAACTGTGCTATCATAAACAGCTGATAAAAAAATCCCATTTTGTTTCCTTTTCAGCTCTACTATCTTTTGCTCTAAGTAAAAAAATGCAGTAGGAAGCTCCTAACAACTCTTCAGACAGTATCCAGCTATCATAATCCTTTTGTACTTCTGCACAGCTTATTTAAAGTTAATCTATCTTTTTCACTCTTTTAAAAGGCTGTAGTATAAATATTTGTAACCATGACTACTTAGATTGCAGCAGTCTCCAAAATTACCTCAGTTCTTTTTAAACACAGGGGAAGAAAATGCTTCTCCAAAAAGAGAAGCCTGGGAAACAGGACTGCACAGTTTACTGCATCACTCTAGTTTTTAAATAGGTGGAATTAGACTTGTCCTAAGTGTACTCTCTAAATCATATTTGGTTTAAGAGGACCCAAAGCAAGGAAGGGGGAGGGGATACTAGGAGAGGAACTTCTGAAATACCTTAAATCCCTCTGGCCCTCTCTGTATCTTCTAATTCCCGTATTTCAGATTTCTCCTGTCACTTCAAGGCACTGACTGCAGGATTTATAAACGTTTTAAACTGCATGCTACATTTATTAACCTCAGAAATGCTACCTTTTAAAACCACACTGAAAAGTCTGTTTACACATTTTCAGTTTTTATCATAGAAGTCTTCATTGACTCCTGCAGAAGGAGACATGAACTTTCTTATTTTGTAGCTAGTACCAATAAAATCAGTTCCAAATAAAAAAAATCTCACACGAGCTCATTTTTACACACTGTTCTCTTCCCACAAATTTGTGCAGTGTGTATGTTCCTCCCACACACACATACATACATACACACACACACAACTTTGTGTAGCCCTTTTTGTCTCAACTTTTAAAATGTTTTAAAGGTAAGATTAACTATCCTGCTGTTAAGCAGATATTAAGATAATAGAGTTCCACATCTGAGACACAGCTGAGATAGAGCCAGATTTTATTGCCCAGCCTCATCATTTAGAATTGAGAAGGGAGACACCTCTCAGCTGAAATTAAATCTCAAATCCATATGAAGTCAAAATACTGTGTGGTAGCTCTTAAGAACAGAATAGTACCTAAGCAGGAGGTTTAGTTGATGCACAGGCCTTGTGCTGTTTATCAGGAAATGGTGGGGTTTAAGCCAAGAAAGACAGTAGAGAAACTTGATGTCATTTTAATGGTGATAATGAAGCCAACAAACTCATTGCCTCTTGCTTCTGCCTCAGAGCTGAGAACAGATACCTTCCTGCTTGCTGCAGCAGTGTTGCTCCTGAATCGGATGAGAAGTGGAGCTGGCAAACCTGTCGTTGCCTTAAGAGCGGCACTTTCATGTAGGGCACAGACTTTAGCCAGACTGTTTCTAAGTTACTACCCAGCACATAACCTAATAGTCTTCACTATTCAGACTCCTAACAGATTAAACAATGTGAGTTAACTGTAAACAAAACCAAAACAAAACAAAACAAAAAAACCCCAAAATAAACAAACAAACAAAACCTCATTGGGAAGTATGTTGAGGAACACAGCAGCTCATTGATGGTCAGATTTTTCCCTTCCTAGCTTTTCTGTGCATGGATCTGAAACATTGTTCTGGGTTTGTGTGTATCCACTATTTCTAAAGGTGCCCTTACTTTCAGAACTGTTTTTCCTAATAGTCAACTGCTTGCTTTCTTAATTTCAATTTCTTACTTACGGTACAGTTATAGAAAAAAAAAATAAATCTGTTTCTTTTCCAATCAGAGAGATTTCTATCTTCTTGCATTTGGTAACTTTGAATTTACTGTAGTCACTTATTCCTTTAAACTTAAGAAGTGCTTATCTGACACAGCAGCAGCAATCCAAACCAGAATTTTTCCAGGCATCATAAATGTAATGAACCACATTCAGTCCCTTGCTGGGGGTTTGGAACTACAAGTCATCACTTTTGATTTGCAACATCAAAACTCTCATGTAAACATTCTGCCTCAGCGATATGGCTGTGGCATGCTTGGCGCCAGGTTATTAGACCTTTCCTCAGAAGTTTGTACTGCACTGCATCACTCTCAGTGCTCTGGGACTACGTACTAGGAAAACATGCATGGCAAGTAAAGGCTTCCCCGCCTGGACTTACATGAATGTGAATTTTAGCAGAAAATCTGGGAAAATATGAATTATTTATTTATGTGTCTAGATGACAAGAAATGACAACTGAATAGGGAGAGACCAATGAGGATGAAAACTGATATACTCCAGTTCTTTTGTAATATACCTGGTATTATTTTGCCATATTTTTCACAGGTTGAAGCCAGGAGACAGCTGAATAGCAGCGTTTATATTTTTTCAGAATGACATTTGGCCTTTGTTTATTTCTCTGTAGAAAGTGATACTTTCCACAAGTAACTGCAGAGGGATGTGCATATCAAGGACTTTGTTTATTTGAGATTGCTTTGATAAGAAAAGTAGCCTACAAATTACTAGATCGGAAGTATGACATGGCTCATTGTCTTATACCATCTCCCTTGATAATAGTTTTTGCAAAGCATCAAAATAAATGTGTGGTAGTCATGTTGCAGAAAGGCATTCAATGGTCCTTTTTCAGATACTTGAAGGTAAAAAGTAGTTAATTAGATTTCAGAGTTTTGCAGGCTTAGCCATGAACGTATTTATGAAGAGATTGGCAGCTTTTTAAGTGAGTTTTTGTTTGGAATTAGGAAGGAATTGGAAAATGAAATTGTTCAGAATTTCTTTATATTTTTTTAAGGAGTGAGAATTTTGCTAAATGAACTCAGATTCTCCTCTTTCCACTGCATGTCACTCTAGTACTCAGCTTTCCTGTACCCACTCATTTCAGACAAGAGAACTGCAATGCCCCATGACAGATGACATAGATACCTCTTTTGCTACCTCTGGAGTTTCTCCTCTTGCAGTCTAGTCTCTACCTGGCCAACAATATCAGAAATGCTTGCACTCCCAAGCCAGGCTCTGTTTTCCAGCACACAAGATCAAATCTCATCTCCATCCTACCAGTTTATTTCTACCAGGCAGAAAACCTCTGATGTTTTTCCCTTGAACTGAGATTAATGTATCACAAAATGAATTTAATCTAAATTTCATTGTGACTCACATTTCCTATTCATATGGCCAGGTATTTATGCAGAAGCTAAAGATCATATATCAGCTTGATTATTTTAAGTAATCATTGGCTTGAGGACAGGTTTTCTGCTGTAGAATTATACTTTTTGATTCCTTTGTAATGTTCTCTACATGCTATAAGGGTGTCAAGACGTCCTTAAAGATGCAGATATTTTTATTTAAATAAAGAAAAAAGAAACTTGTTGTGCTTAAATCACACAAGTATTCACCTTGTGTCAACTAAATAATAAGATAGGTTCCTTGCACCTGGAAGGTATTAATAAATAATAATATAACAATAATGAATGCATATTTAATATACAGAACAAAATACTTCTTAGTAATTAAGTACCATCTTGAATCTTAGGATCTTAAAAGCACTATATTACTATAAATGAATGAAAATTTCTCTAATTTTATTGGGTTTGAGATACATAATTACTACCACAGCTTTCAAGAACAGGGCACAGATAGTTTTTAGCTTGTCTAATGCCAAACTGACAAATAGTCACAATCCTACGATATTTTAATTCTAAACATGAGTAAACCAGTGTGTTATAGAGAAAAACTAGATCAACTTTTGCATTCACTTTCATGAGAAGAATTACACATGTTATTTAGAGAGGCAAGCATTACATACAGTATGTAGAGGTTTTATACTGAAGGGCTGAGAGAATGGTGCTGGCTCAGCTTGGAGAAGTGGCTTTGAAGGGGACATAACAGCAGCTCCCAGTACCTACAGGGAGGCTGTCAGTGAGAGGGAGCCAGACTCATCACAGCCTTGTGGGAGGACAAGAGATAATGGATGTAAGTTGAAACACAGCAGATTGAAGATGGATATAAGGAGAAATTTCTTAATTGAGTGGACAGTCAAGCAGTAGAACAGATTCCCCAGAGAGACTGTTCGTTCTTAATCCTCAGAATTTTTCAAGACCCAACTGAATCAAGCCCTGTACAATCAAGTCTCACCCAATAGCGTGAGCAGGAGATTGGACTAGAGATCTCCTGAGATTGCTTCCAACCCGATGACCCTACAATGCTACATCTGTCAAATACGATAGTTGCTCCATTAACATCTGGCAACTATTCTAGTCTGTAGTTTAAGTCCTAAACCTGCAAATTCCTATTCCTGTGAGTGGATTTAATGATATCAATAGTCCCTGTGAGGTTGATAGGATTGCTGGCAAGAGTAAGGCATTAAAAGATCACGTCACTAGTCTGGAAACCACTTTTCTTTTTTTCTTCGGTGACTGGACATGTCTTCCCTGAAAAACCTCACATGTCAAGGAAATTATTGGAAAGGCAAAATATTATTCCTTTGGTATTCGTGGTTTTACATGCTAACTTCCTGTCTTTACAAACAGGTTCCCCCTAATTGTCATGTGAAAAGCCATGATTAACACAAGGGAAATTAATTTAATTTATAATAGAAAGTGCTGTCAAATAAAATGTCTCATAATAGAGGAAAATCTATTTACTTCTCAGTTTTAGTAACCTTAGATATCAATAGGACATAAATCAAACTGAGAAAGTGGTCTTTGTTGTAGTTGTTGCAGTTATTGTTGTTCTTTTCAACCACATTATGTCCCTCTGGCAGAACTATTTTAATTTTTCGATGAAATTTCACCCTTTACCCTTGCCACAAATTTGCAACCAGTGTGATGGCCTGTTCCTACCCGGATTTTATTTCATGTATCAAGACCTGTTTTCACAGGTGGGCAAAAAATATATTTGCTCAACAGGGCTATTTTCAACCTATAATAACAAAACAGTCTGGTAAAAAGAAAAATAGAAATTCAGCACTTGGAAGTTAATTTAATTTGTAGAAATGTTATTCAGCAACTAAGACAGATCTCTATCTGTTAGAAAATTTCAAGTTTGCTTTCAGTAGAGAGCTTAGGTAGCTTTACATTGCTTCCAAGAAGGCTAAACTTTTCTCTTTTTGGCACTACACGAATAATGGAAAATTCGTCATTTAGACTTACTTCCTCTATGCAAGAATTCCATCCCATTAAGTCTCTTATCAGGCTATTTAATGTAGAATACGACTTGTGATTTATGGAGAAGTGTGTCTAATTCCAGAGCAGGTCAGACTTAACTGCAAGTTTAGTAGGGAGCATTTTATGTTAAAAGGAGTGGTTACTGCATAGGATACTTACACATGGACAAGAGTAGCTAGGAGCTGAATCTCAGGGATGAGCATAGATCTCTCAGGAATTCTTGTATATTGTTTCTTGACCACTTCTATTACAAATCATAAACTTATAGATAATCTGAGCAGAATAGTGCATGCTGATTTTCTCTGAGAAGTGCTAAAGCCACGCACTTAAAGAAGGCTAATGTGTATCCAGAATACTTCCTTAAAATCTGAACTCAAATATTTGAAAAATGGTAATTTCAACTTCCTCTGTTTGGGAATATTTTATAAAAAAATACATGAAAACCATAAAACCCAATTTCTCTGTATGACCTGGTTTCAGTGCATTCAGCTGCAATTCCTTGGCTTCAATGTAATCTAAATTCCAATATTATATCTGGTTCTCTTTCTGCTTCATTTTCATAATACACCTGGAGTCCTCTATATTTATTTGAACCCTGAGCCAGTATTCCTCAGGCTTAATATTATTAGCTTCCTTCATCTGTTTTATCAGAGGATGGTGTGTTGCAGGTGCTTACCTA
>NW_009953970.1:902154-902872 GCF_000747805.2 Chaetura pelagica
ACATAAAGCACTGAGACCAAAATATTGACAGGCTTGGTATTTGTAGCATGCATTGAAAAATTATATATTTTTGGACTTCTGCTGTCATTATGTTAGACCATCTACCTTCTTTTATTTACTTTTTTGTCAGTAGCTGTGTATATTTTAAAAATGCATGGTTTTTACATTTTTATTTTCGATCTGCTCTTTCAATTACTGATATGTTAGAATGCATTCTAACATGCTTTTTTTTTTTTTAATAAGCAAAGTGAGCCTGCCAGGATCTGTGCCATTCAAAGTTTATGAAAAAATTCAAATATGGTTAAATAGTGAGACTGAGGGTTGGGGGGGCAGGAGGAGGAAAAGGTTAAGAATATTTTCAAACTAATTTTAATTGTGGTTTAGTTTGCATTTGCAGTTTAATAGTAAGCTTTCTGACCTTGATACAGTGATCTTATACTAAAGAGATTGGTGTGTGGGCTAAATGCCTCAGCATAATAATTTTTTAATAAATTCCTTTGTAATAGCCTCAGAAAATTATTTTCCATTTGTCGATGTTTGGATGCTTTCGAATGGGTGTAAATGTCACTGTTCTGTTTCAGCAATGTTACAAATTTATATTTACTGGAGATTTCTAGTTAATTTTACCATGAAAAGCCCTTGATGCAGAGAAATAATGATAATATAAAAACAATTTACTCAAGGTTACACAACAGTTCATTGGAAAGGCTTGGAGTAA
>NW_009953970.1:902939-916075 GCF_000747805.2 Chaetura pelagica
TTAAAAAATAAAATAGATAATACATTATTCATTTTTTAGACCTATTTTTCACATTATCAGAATGTATGTGTGCTTTCTAAGATCCTAACCAAGGATCCTCTTTATTTTATTTTAATTTGGCTTTATTCTTTGCTTTGTTTCATGTCTATTTAATTTTATTTATTCCATGTTTTCTTTTTGTTTTGTTTTTGTTTTTAGTTGTGTCTGGTAAGTTGAAATTTTATTGACCATCTTCTAGTCATCGTATCACTGTGACGGGAACTTCTCCTCCCCTTCCCATCCATTCCCTTCCATGTCCTTCAACCAGTCAGCTCCCATCTTTTACTTGTTACTGACAAGACACATCGCACAGAATAAATTCTGCATGAAGTATGGGTAACTTAATGGCAAAGAGAAAGGTAATGGGTTGCTAACTTTCCGTCTGTTTTTATATGATGTAACGAGTCAAATCCTAATACATGCTTTCTTCAGTGACTGCATTAGTTGAATTTCAATGTTTTTTACAAAAAGGTATGTTAGTTTTAAAGGTCTCAAAGATAGAAGTTGTCCTTTCCTTAAGTGTATTGTTATTTCAACATCTTTTACAGTGTGTTCATCACACACCAGATGGATGTGACCCAAGGTGTGAAAGCAAACTGAAGTTAAAAAAAGGCAGTGAAAATGCTTCCAATACAATGACCAGTTAATGAAATTGAGTAACAGTGTTTCACTTAACCCTGTTTTAATTCTGCTGACATTGAAAATGATAGGATTATATTAATGGCAATAGGTTTGGAATAACATATATATGCATAATATGTGTATATAGATAGAATAATACACATAAGAAGATGTATTTAGAGTAATACCTAGAGAAACATAAATCTGTTTACGTTTTATAAATTCTATCATGTTTACCTGAAAGACTGAATATCCCCTGGTTATTTTTGTTCAATAGTCCCTGATTGGTCATCTTCAGGTATTAGAATTACAAGCATTCAGTTATGTCTTCTATGGTCTTTTAACCTCTTTACAGCTGTACCCGTTCTCAGATTGAACAAAATCTGAAACCTTATTAATCCTATGCACTAGCACAGAATTTAGAAATTCTCAGTTCCATTTTCTATGGCTTTGTGTCACAGACTAGTACACAAACAGGCAAGCTCTATATTTAACTGTATGCTAAATTTATTCTTGTTATTAAAATCCAACAGCATAACAAAGGTGCTTCACCCTCATCTCCATTTTCCCCATCATACCTAATAATCCTGTGGCAAACCCCAAACGATTTCACCTTTCATTCTAAATTAAACATGCTGTCATATCAAAGTCTTCCCACATCTTCCAAGGTATTGACTGAATGTTTCAGAGCTAAATGTTTTGAAGTCTGCTAATTACTGTAGGTCAATCTTCATTTTGGGTAGTTTCTTATCGTAGGAAATTCTAGGGAAGGTAAAGTTTGCATCCAAATGTAAATAATATGTGTTGTGCTTTTAAAATTCTTCCCATTGCAGGGGGGTAGTAGGAAGAGTATATTCCAGTATGAACTCTAAGACATGAGGAACAGATGACTGAAAGTATTGGCCCACATGAACACTGAAGGCAATTATTTTTAGAAAGCACTTTGAGTGTCAGCAAATTCATTCTACATTTTTTTTACAAAACATATTGAGAGACACATTTAAATTGTATGATTCACACTCATTTTAAAGGAAAATCTTGTAAAACCCAGAAATGTCTGAAAAAAAACAAATAAGCAAAAACCAAAAATATTTGAGTTTTTAAAGTCAGATTCAAAACATCCCTTTATTCTAAACCCAAGGAAGAGAGAGAGAATAATTTGGTTTGGACAGATGATTAGTAGGAATTGGAAGTGAGTAAGTAAAGGGACATTATTTCATGCACATTTTTCAAAAACTGAGAGTGAACAGCCTGTAAAACAAACTAGTTTTTCTTTTTCTCTGCTAGCCTCATCAAGATATATAATGCTATCATTAATGCTCTTTTTCTTTTTTTGTTTTAATGTGACTGACATGATATTCTGACATTCTGTTTACTTCTGGATGAAGGGGTTATTGGAAGTCTGCGTAAATCAAACAATTTGGACAATGCTGGCAGTATTTGTAATGTTAGGCTGGGCAGATGTTTCAAATTTACCTTCATTTGCATATATATTTTGTTTGAACATACCCTTGCCTATGTAAATGAGGAAGACATTTAGCTCTGCTGTTCCTTTAAATTCATTCCACTTCAGTAACTGGGCTGAAGATTTTAAATGGTTATAATTTGTTAAATAGCATTTTTGGTGCTTATGACTTGAGTTTTTTTTGAGAGTCCAGCTACATCAAAAGGCTGTTATATAAGCAATTAAGGGCTTTTTTCTTTCCTCAGCTTTCCTAAATCAAAGATGATTACTTTTGTGCATGTAGGCCTGAATTCATAGTTAGTTACTCAACAGTGTTTATTGCAGCCCTTGACAAAGTGTGGCCTGTGGGCTAGTTGTCCCTCAAAGGTTTCTCCATTCTGACTCCATTCTAGTTAGTCGTACTTGATAATCCTTATGGGTCTCTTCCAATTTGAGATATTCTATGATTCTATGACTTGTAGCCATACTCCTTCTCAAAAAAAAAAAAAGAGCAAGCAAATTTGTTCATATTGCTGACTATTGCTCTGCAAGTTGTCTCATTAAGTCATCAGGACTTAATTTCTTGTATAAGTAAGTGTTCACTAAGAAAAGTAAGTTCAAGCAACGAAAAAGATGATCTGAGTGATGCTGAAGCTGTGGCTGTTGCGTCTTTACGCTGCCTCTTCCTGTTAAATAAACTTAACTGATTTCTGTTACATCATTTAAAATCAGTAGTCAAACTGTGGTTTTCAGTTAGGCTAACTTTGGTCTTCCGATAGCAGTGTGCTTTATCTTTATTTGTTATTTTCCTCTTGCAGAGCCTCCACAGTTTGTTATAAAGCCTCGAGATCAGGTAGCTGCACTGGGAAGAACAGTGACTTTCCAGTGTGAAGCAACTGGAAACCCTCAGCCAGCCATCTTTTGGCGGAGAGAGGGAAGTCAGGTAAAACAGACTTTGTCCCTTCTTCCTGGCAGTTTCTTGAAGAGATGATGTCACATGAAAGAAAAATACTTTCATTATTGTCTTTAAGATGTAAAAATTAGGTCTAGAGCTTGGATACACTGGATATTTCTCCTCTGTTTCTAAGTCACATGCATGCTAATTCATGTCATCCTTCTTGGGAAGAATATCTATGTTTTGCTCAATCTCCCAATTTCTTCATGAATGTAAAACTAAATCTATGAAACAGTTAGAAACATTCCATGTTTCACTACTGTTAAAATATTTTAACAGGGAGAAACTTTGAAGAGATGAAAATGACTAATGCTGAAATTTGTTTGAACTGCCAACAGCAATCCCAGATTTTCAGAAAGTTTGACTCTGAGTTCATGGTGCAGCTTTTAGTTTGCCAGAGGTTTTGTGTGTCTGGCAAACTAAACCGTTTGCTCTATTGATCTGTATCACTGCATGCGTAGGACACTAGTTTGGGCCTAAGAAGATCTGCTTTCCCACTCAGTCACTTGGCTGACAGGTCATATCAGAATAGGTAATTTTTTCTCCCAGCTTCTTTATTTGAATGGGAGAGAAAATTATTTTCAGCTTCTTTGTAAAGGGTCTTGAAGGTCAATGGGTGAAACACTATACAGCACAGCAAGACGATCACAGTTTTCTTTCAGAGTCATTTTTTGAGGGAGGGACATGATACAAAGTATTCTTTATTGGAGGGAAAGAAGGAATATGGGACTCTGGTTTTCCTGTGAATTAAGGAATGAATGGTGCAAAAGCATATGACAGGGTTCTTTGTGTTACAAAACAATAGGTCAGAGAAATTGAGAACGCTTAGAGATTGACTCCTTTACTCCATTTGCAACATTTCTGTCTAAATACATAATTACAACTATACTAGTAACCAAATTTAGATTATAATCTTCAGTGTTATAAGCACACTGATATATTATGTTTCAATTTTGTATTACTTGGATTATATTTTTTAATATTTTTTTTTGGCCAAGTATGGTCTAGTACATAATACTTCTGGCTCATTTTTGGTGTTACTGAGTGGTGACCACTTGTGATGAACAAGGGAACTGAAGAAGAAGATCAATTAATAGGATTTACTAATACTAAATTAGATGATCTTGTGTCCCATCCCTTTGGAGGCTTTTTGGGAATGCAAAATGTCGTTAGGCAAGACAGAGCGATAAAAAATAGTCTCTGTGACCTTAAAGTATTCTTCTTCACAAATTGTTCAGCCAGAAATAGAAATTTAGAACCAGTATTTCATGTAGCAGACTTGTAACATTATGGTTGTAGTTCTGATTTTTGTTGATAAAATACTATGTACTTCATACCAAAACTATAACATAGAAATTGGCATAAGATTTAATTCTATATTACAATACTCATTATAGAACACAAACAGTATGATTAGAGAGACCTAAACAGCATGTTTTCTTTAAAACAACCTTCTCCATTCTTAGGAAATTGCAAGTTAAAATACAAATAAGTAAACCAACATCTGCATTTAAATGAAATAAATAGAGTGCCCTGGAGTATGTTCTAAAAAAAGGGTGTTAGAGCAAAATTGCTCAGGTTCATGATAGTTGCTTGCACCATTATGGCATCAGTTCTTTGCTAGTGCCTGTTAAACTTTGTGTAAAGCCCAACATAGAGGGTGTTAGAGCAATCCTGAAAGACTTAGACAGTTATATGTGCATATCTGCTGCTATTTCGTCACAAAAAACATATGAAAGCTAATCACACTGTGGCATAGAAATGCTTAAGAGCAGAGCAGAATGTTTTATGTATAATGTGCAAAGATTAAAGTATATAGTGAACTTTAAATTATTGATGTTTGAATTTATTAAACCCTTTTCTCCCACTTTCTTTCTTCTACACCTTGTAGAATCTGCTTTTCTCATACCAGCCCCCTCAGTCATCCAGCCGATTTTCAGTTTCCCAGACAGGTGACCTCACTATCACTAACGTCCAGAGATCTGATGTTGGGTACTATATCTGCCAGACTTTAAATGTTGCGGGAAGTATCATAACAAAAGCCTACTTGGAAGTTACCGATGGTAATGACATTTGTATTTTACTATTTCCAAATTTTTGGTTTTATTTGAAGAAAGCAATGGGATGATGTGACACTACTTTGGTATCTGTTGTGTATAAATGCCAATTGCATGTGTCCTTGAACGTAAAAATCTTGGTTTGGTAATCTCTGTCAAGGTTTTAAAATTTTGGACATTTTATAATTCAGTATTTCCATTTTGTATTTGGTAAGTATATTTCAGTGTATGGATTTTTGTCAAATCTAGTAATTTCTCTGACTCTTTTTCTACCTTTCCCCAATAGATTTAGTTTACTTTCAGGTTGCTTGCTGCCTAGCCTCGCATGCCTATTACTGTGTGTCCATTTGCTTAGCATCTCCATTTACCTGTTTTGTCCTTTTTTTTTTTTTTTTTTTTAATATTGCTGTATAACAAGGGAAAAAAACCCTCAATCTCTATGGAAGTCAGTAGAATAAAATACAAATGAATATTATCTTACATTTCTTTTAAGGAGAACTTGGGACAAAAATTAAGATTAAAAAGCTGCAGAGAGCATGACTGCAAGCAGTAATAGATGTTATGGTGAGGCCAACTTACTAGTTATCAGAAATACTTGGTATTTTTAATAGCAAAGATACCCAGGAAAGGTAATAGTCTTAGTACTTTTGGAAAAAGAAGGTAAGTGCAGTCTATGGAGAGACTTTGAGGGCTGGGAAGCTGTTATCAGAGAAGAATTTCCATAAACAAGGCTTTTGCCCTATAGAAAACATAGAAATAATGCAGTGTGAGAAACTTGACGTGAACATGGAGGATAAAATTGTTTATTTATACTTATGGGATTGAGATTGTTTGGAGGAACAGGACTGAGTCCTTTCTGGTTTCTCGTAAGTGTTAAGCCACATTTTTAACCCACTTTTAGTCATTTACCATTGGGAAGAATGCTATGGTAAGGTGAGAAAAAAAAAAAAAAAAAGAAGAAGAAAATTAAAGACCTTAACCTTAAGAGTTTTTCTTTTAATGACCTATGCCATGTGAACTGTGGAAAAATAAATTTAATTAGTATATATTTGCTTTACTATTAATACAAGCTCTGAATTGATCTGATGGATAGTTGTCTTGTATAATGTCATGGGACAGTAAGGTTTTCTGTACTTTCGTAAGTGAAAGCAGGAGATGCGGAATGATACCCTGATATTCCTAAAGATAACAGAAGTTGCTATCAACTTCAGTGACTCTTAAAATGCATTTCAGTGGCGCCGGATTTCTCCTTCAGAGCCCAGATCAGTCAGCCCCATACCGTTGGCAACTGAAAAGCTCTTTACAAGCTTTTCAAAGTTGAATACAAACTGTAGGTCAACTGATTTTGACTGTCTCTACAGAGAAAGATTCTAATGGCCTCACAGTGCATTGCAGTGCAACAGGGTGGGATGAGAAGTAAAGGCTAAATTATGCAGTTGAAAACACAGAGTGTCATTTGAACATGCAAATGAAATTATGGGAGTTGGAATTTAGCCCCAGAAAAAAAGCAGCACTAACACCTTGTCTGTTATGAAAAGTAATTTAGAAATATCTGAAGTTCACAAATTATCAGAACTTCAGATTTACATTTCAGGTACCAATCCAGTTTTTAAGTTATGTGAGCTCCCATGACAGTGCTGAATAGATTTATGTCATTTAAATTTATGGCTATTCTCAAATCATCAGTTCATATCATTCTGGATGGTAAAGGTAGAGGAGGTCACTGAAACACAGTAAGACAGCTTTTGCCTCCTATTTTTGATTATCCATTGGATAATGGAGGAAAAAACCCCTCACGTAGATAACCATTCCTCTTCGTGTGAATACTATTACTGCTTTATACCTTTCTGTGCACAGTTATTAATAACCAATTAATAACATTGAATTTTCGTTTATGAAAGATGCATTGAAATTGATAAAAACAAACTGGGATTCCCCCTTTGACTTTGAAGTCATATTGACAGAATAATTCCTCATAGAACTAAAAGTCAGAAACTACTGGAAAAATACTTGTTAGCTGAAAATGTTTAATATGGTCCTAGTCATTAGCTTTGTGTTTACTGGTAGGCATCTCCCAGTTAGGAAACAGCACCAACATGAGTTGATGATACACAGCAAATTTTTTTTAAGAAGTACATGTTTGGCAGATTATTCCCCTGCCTGCCTAACTCCTTTTTCTTTGAATGCTGAAAGTATGGATTCTGTTACACAGGCCTACTGCATTACAAAGATGAACCAGGTGAAGTCTGTGCCTTGACGAAGAATTCAGGAAGACCTGTCTCATTCCGTTACCACTTTATAAAGACACTGTAATTAGAGACTGCCTAGCAGACACCACTATGTAATGTCAGGCTTCTTTACTTTCCAAAGATACTGTGTTGTGTATGATTTTAAAATCCTTTAGTTGTGCATCATTATAAGGCACCCTGCCCTGAATAATGCATGCCTCCAACTTTAATTACTTGTTTAATTATCTTTAGTCTGTTTCAAAGCCTCAAGCAACTGCTATTGCTTAGATGATTAGAAAATTGCTTCCAGTTGTCGAAATATCTTTCCCGTTGTTTCTTCTGGCAGTGATTGCAGACCGACCTCCCCCTGTTATTCGACAGGGTCCTGTGAATCAGACTGTAGCTGTAGATGGTACTTTAGTACTGAACTGTGTGGCCACAGGCTCTTTGGTGCCCACCATCCTCTGGAAAAAGGATGGGATCCTCATTTCTACCCAGGACTCTCGCATCAAGCAGTTGGATACAGGAGCATTACAGATCCGATATGCCAAGGTAACTTGAACCGGGAAATAGATTTTCGTGTTTGTTTCACTTGTTTTTTTCACCTCCAGGCACTTTTGATGCAGTAAATCTAGAATTAATTAAATGTTAAATAATTGTATTAAAATATTTAATACTTCATGGTTTCAGATAGTTCATTATTTATGCTTAACACCTTGGCTTATTCTGCCTAAAGCAAGTTATTTCAGATTTCATAAGGAAAAATGCTTTTAAGAGGTATTAATTAAAAGAATTACTCGTTACTTAAAACAGGAAGGGAAAAGCGAAACTTGTATTTCAGGGAGATGAATCTTTAAATTATTTGGACTTTGGTACTAATAGATTAAAATGACCTAATTATGTCAATGTTTATAAAGAAAACCTATGCTTAGCATACTATGGCAATAGAGCCATGTGCAGAGCTTTTTCAAAGCAGTTTAAAAAGTTTAAACATATTCACTTGACAGTGTAAACGTAGCTTAAAATGGTTAAGCACCCACCTGGCCTCCTTAGGGAATTCTATCAAGTACCTGGTCAGTATTGCTGGTCATGTCTCAAATGCTGTAAAATGTTTTAAAAAGTTGTTAAGTTTCAGCACACTGTTTATTCTCTGCTGTCTTTTCTGTGATTTGAAATGTAGTAATGTTTTTAAAAATAGGCTGAATACATCACTTTACTATGTTCCATGGAGTTGCCCTGTTACCAACTAAAAGTTATGCTGGCCTAGAGTTTGAACCTGTTGATTTTTAAATGCTGCCATTCAGCTCATCTGCTGAGGCTGGGATCTTAAAAGGATAGTATTTCTTTTGGGGGAGAAAAATAAACTCTTACGAAGTGTCATTAAGTCACTTATGGACAAATAATCCAGCATTCAGAACATATGAGAATAGCACATGGGCATTCTTTTTTGCGTCTGCTGTACAGTGAAATTTATACTAACAGAGGCCCTGTGAAGTATTTAAGCTTTGTTTTAAGGATGACATGCCCTCCAGTGCAGCAGCCCAGACAAATTCCTAGGCGTTATTTAGGCAGAAGGTTGACACTTGCATGGAGTCTTGTCATCTGAGTTCCTTCTCAAATTATTCGTTAGGATGTCTGCAGAGGAAGGAATAAATGCTACAAGAACTGTCTTTCAGTTTGTTCATTACAGAATAGGTAACATTAAATTAGAACCTGCAGGTTTTCCAGTTCTTTACCGAAAGCTCAGAAATAAGTATCCATTTTCATTTCGTAGCACATGAAATTTTACCTTGTGTAATGGGAGAAGTTTCTGGTTCAAAGTTTTTGCAGCCTGATATGCTTACCCATCTTCACGGGGGAACAGAGAGAGCTGTAATTACTTTTCTAGCCCACTGAGTGTCTGGTTGTTTCAAATATTTATTCTTCTCTTCTCCCACTCAGCTGGGTGACACTGGTCGGTACACCTGCATTGCTTCAACCCCAAGTGGCGAAGCTACATGGAGCGCATACATAGAGGTCCAAGGTAAATCAATTAGGGTTTCTCTGCGTGGAGGAAATACAGAAAGGAAAATCAGAAATTGAAATGCAGAAGTTATCTGACTCTCATAAATTGCCAGTGCAGATGTGAATAGCGTTTAGCTTACAGCTGCTTCCTGTCTATACTTAGCATTTCTCTCTCCTTTGTTAGAGTTTGGAGTCCCAGTGCAGCCACCAAGACCCACTGACCCAAACTTGATTCCTAGTGCTCCATCAAAACCCGAGGTTACAGATGTCAGCAGAAATACAGTAACATTGTCGTGGCAACCTAATTTGAATTCAGGTGCAACACCAACCTCTTACATAATTGAGGCCTTCAGGTACATGATTCTCATGTGATCTTGCTGTACTTAACACTTATTTATAATATGTTGTTAAAGGAGCACGTGCTAACCTTTTGTTACATGTTTTATCCTTAGCCATGCATCTGGTAGCAGCTGGCAAACTGTAGCTGAAAATGTGAAAACAGAAAGTTTTGCAGTTAAAGGGCTAAAACCTAGTGCAATATATCTATTCCTTGTGAGGGCAGCTAATGCATATGGACTAAGTGACCCAAGCCAAATATCTGATCCAGTGAAAACTCAAGGTAAGCTTTTGATACTGAACATTTATGAAACTGTGGCTGTCACAAGTTGACTGAGCAAAGCCAGATGTAGGAATTCTGCTAGCTTTCGTCTGTCTATCCTCGCTGTAATATATGCTACAGAATAACTGTATTCCTTATTTGCCTATAACACAGATTCTAAAAGCTGCTTAGACAGCATATTGCATTACCTAAGGGCACCCTAGTATCTCTTATCCAAAGATAGTTACATCTTGCAGGATAGCTCTTGTTAGCAAAAGAAGTAATCTCTGATCATGCAAATCCTCAAATTCCTTGAATTTATATTAATATGTCCAGTGAATCAAATGAGGCTTAAGACTGAGACATCAAGAAAACCAGCACATAATCTAATTTGGTTTCTGCTGCATTACAAAAGAGACAGTTAAAATGTGAAGGAATTGGACATCATGAGCCAATAAAGAAGAGTTTTTGACAGTATATTAAAAGTATTGCCATACTATGACTATTGAAAGTAAAACACTAGAGAAGAGAGACAATGCTTACGGATAGCCAAGTGGAAGAAAAGGCCAGGTAGTAGTGTATGAAGGAGTAATATGAAATGTAACGTAATTTTGTGTTCACTCTAGAAAATAAATGACACTTAGGATGCTGTACAGGGAATAATGCACTGCAACTTTGCAGCGTGCATCTTTCCAGTGTAAATACTTTGATTCTTAAGAAGAGAAAAACTAGACATTCTTTTTCAAAGGAGAAGTGATGGAGATCATCTTTCCTTCTTTTTTTTTCCCTGCTTTTCCTACTTATTGGAGAAATTGACCCATTGGCTTATTAAGAGTGTCTGTCTTGTATGCTTGTTTCTTTGTTTGCATAAGTAAGTCCATGTTTGTTTTTGAAAGGAAGTTCCTTAACAGAAACAAAGCATTTTTGTTTCCTCAGTTTTCATGTGTTCTGAAGTTGGTTTGAAAGCAAGTCTTTCTCCTCTCCCATGGGAAGAGAACAGTTTCATTTTCTTGTCCTTTTCTTTTATATATTTCTCCTGCTGGGTGACAGTTTCTGTGGATATATAGGCAGCAGAGGCACAGCCCCATGAAAAATAGGTATTGCACCAGTTCCTAAGTCTGCTACCAAGGAAAGATTTAGTAACCTAATTTAGTAATTTCTGTACCCCCAGGAATAGGACAATACATGTTATAAAGCAGGCAGCCTGCAGTGTTCTGCAGTGTTTTTCATGCTGTGGGGAGTAATTCCTGGAGATGAAATGAGCTATTGGGTCTGAATGTCCCAAATGTACTGATCACTGTCCTGACTCTGATAAAGAATGAATAAGGCAGAGTTCAGTCACAGAACTGAATGATTCTTAATGGTGTGGAGAAGCTTTGCTGTCCTCTGGTCATCTAGTAGAGCTGAACACCTGAGAACACAAAGCCTGAGTGAAAATAGCAATATATATATATATAATTTTTTTTTTTTATTTTTTTTTTTCAAGCAATATAATCAAGTGTCAAGTTCTTTAAAGTAGTTCCATTCTTCAATACCATTTTAGTTTTGTCAAAGTTGTGGTCAAGCAAAGTTCAAAAATTTCCCAGTTCACTTTTGTCGAGAGGGTGGTATAGTCTTGTCATAAATGCGTGTCCAGACCAGGAGCCTAACCTATCTTCATCTTTATACTTTACCAACATTAACAACAACATGCTTAGGTGTTCTCACTGGCAGTCCCTGTCTTGGGAGCTTCAAGCCAAAGCAAGAAAAATTACGTATTGTTGTATAGCACAGGTGTGCAAATGACTGAGCTGACTTGAATCATACTGTTGATGACTCATCTTTTATGTCTAGCAAAGATAGAACTAATTATTTCACTGACTTTCCAGTTACATTCAAAGCAGGGTGATAGGCAACTTCCCCAACAGAAGCTTCTCTCCCTAGTGCTTTAAACTTTGAGGGGACGGAAATACTCTGATAAATTGTTTGGCAGAACATATTATGTGTGGATACAGCAATGACTCAGTGGGTTTTTTAGTTTTGTGGGTTTTTTTATTATCATCAGTGTTCCTTGCTAAGACTCCAGATTTTTCACCCACTGATGACACGCTAACTTCAGTTTGCTTCTTTAACTTTGAAGAAATGCCATCTTCTTTTAATTATGTTGAGGAAACTCTGTGATAAATGTTCAAAGTGCCATAGGCTTCGTATTGACAAATGGGACTATATTTCTGGAAAGAAAGTTGTCCTCATACCTTGTCCTAATGCATTCTTACAATGTTTTATTATTATTTACACAAGACAGAAGCTGGTAAACTGAGAATATGGCCATGCAAAAACCATGCTTTACAACTGTTGCATTTAATAATTGTCTTCAACTGCACTATCCAAACCTCAGGTTTCGAGACAAGTCTACACACCTGCTGAGACTTATTTAAGTAGTTGTAGTTGCACATAAATACAGGCATATTTTATGTGTACATTCTCTTTGGCAGTTCTTACAAGCAGACAGGTATGGAAATTTCCAAGGTCTTCAGAAAGCAGAACTCTTGCAAAGTAGTAGACTACAGCAAATTTTACGTAATCCATTACTCTGTATCTGGAATTAGATTAATTAAAAAAAAAAAATCACTTTAAGTACTTTTCATTAATTTCCCACTATGTGATTTTTAGCCGTAGTCAGCATGGTATTTGTTTAAATTGAATGATCAAAGAGAGATATACGAAATCAATACAGAAGCTATGTTACTGTTCTGTCCATAGTTCATGTATATTTTAGACACCCTATTAGTAATTGCCCTATAAGTTTTGTATGTCTGACAGTCATTCCATTTCAGTTAAATATGCTTTTCAAAGGCTGTGCATGCAGAAAATATGTTTCCATTGTACCATTGCGTATTTTGAGAGGAATTTGTCCCTTCATGCGTATGAACAATTCTTTTAGCTGTAAGACAGACCAAATGTCAGAAGAGCCAGACATTATTCAGCTGTGCTCTGCCTCCTGTTTACAGTAGTCACTTGCCATCAGAGAAGCTGCAGCCACATGACTCATTTTCTTTTGTGGAGTTGTTACATTTCTTTTGTGATTAAAACCAGTAAGTTTGGCCATGAATTTATCTGAAGATCCAGCTTTTGCTTTTGCCTTTCTTTACAGGTTACCTTGATCTCTTGGAATTTACAGTGGGTATTAGAATGTTTTCTCCTCTCAGCA
>NW_009953970.1:916123-1027423 GCF_000747805.2 Chaetura pelagica
AGCAGGAAAGAATACAGAGATCATTTACCAAAGACATCTCTGATTGTGGGTGGGCTTTTTATGCAGCATCCCCCTCCTGCTTCTGTGTCAAAGTGCAGTGCACTGCTTTGGTACTGCCTACACATTGGTTATTTGCTCCCCAAAATATTTGATGTAGTTTTTATCTTTCATTATTGGGATGTACTTAGGGTATAATTTATGATAAATTCATTTGTATTTATATACACTTATTTTAACAATCACGTATACTTGTGAGAATGGAATCTTAAATTATTACAGATGTTCCACCAACAAGTCAAGGTGTGGATCATAAGCAGGTCCAGAGAGAGCTGGGTGATGTGGTACTACATCTGCACAACCCTACTATCCTTTCTTCCTCCTCAATTGAAGTTCATTGGACTGTAAGTATAAATCGGTATCAAGGAGATGGTTACATATACTGCTGAATTTTACTCTTTGACTACAGTGGAGTCACATTTTAGGACGCTGTGTAGTTGTACGCTTGCAAATGTTTTTCTCTGGAATAAGTGCTACATGGACTTTGCTTTTCCTACTTCATTAAATGTTCTCCCATTTTCACCACTCTATGTCTTTAGTGAGTGCTGCTTACAGTATGTTTAGAGTTGCAGAGTCCTCCTCTGGAAGCTAAAGGTCTGATCAAAGCTTTCCTAACTTGTATAATTTGAAGCTTTTGCACTGCTTTCAGTAGGAGGTGTATTGGTCACCTAATGAGGGAACATGGGCACTTCCCTGTCATTCAGTCACCAGCGGAGAAAATACTGCAGAATTTTGCTTGAAAATCTAACCTCCATCCTATAAACATACTGAGAAACACATTCAAACCTATATAGCCTCATCTGAACCAATTCTTTCCCACGGTGCTATGAATACCCACAGTACAGGGAGAAGAGACTAAAAGGGGAAAGGGTTTTCGGATGTTGTATTGACATTGCTCTGACAGGAGGAAGCAGGAAGTTGGCTGCATGGAGGATGTAACAAAGGAAATGGGAGAGAGGAAATGATAGTATAGAAGTCCCGAAGCAAGGGGAATAGGAACCTATGTGAAAAAGATTCAAGTAGGCTTGCAAGGCTGAGGCCTCAGTGAGAGAAAGGGTTAGAAATGTTTTACTGTGGGAAACATTTGGCCGTCAAGGTAGAATTGAACAGAATGAACAACACAGGAAACTGCAAGTGCCAAGCAATGAGATAAGAAAATATAATTCAAAGAAAATAATTTTTAAAGTAGAACACAGAATTAACTAAAACTGGGGGGTAATTATACCAGTTTCAGGAATACATCCAAAGGGAGTGATCTTTGAGGTCTTTTCAGGACTCCTATCTGAACATATCAGTATATTGGCAGGGACAGTGTAGGAGAGCACAGGGTGTAGCCCCTGCCATGCCATGGCAAAACATTTTCACACAAACAAAAGGTGCTTTTGCTTTATAGACAAACCCTAGCCCAATAGACCTAGTCCATGATCAGGGTTCCTCCATGCAGCAAGAAGATAAATAATATCTGCTGTGTTGCATGGTAATTACACTGTCACCTGCAGTATGGCCACCTGCAGCAGGCAATCTAACGTTTTAACTAATAATGACAAAACATCCTTGAGGTTCCTAGCATGAGTTTGTTTAACCTTTACTTACAGTACAACCTTTTCCAGACAGGCAGTTTTTGTCAGTCTCTTGGGTGGCCTGTGGCTTCTCTGCAATTTCAAAAATAAGCATTACCTCAGTTTCAGCTAACACATGCATTCTTTATGTCATTATTTAAAATGAGATGTGATGCTTTTTAGAGTAAAATAGCAAGCAAACAGTTTTATTGTATCATTGTATGAGATTTTTGAAAATATGGAAAATGTGATGCACTTCGGAAATTTTTGTTGTTATTGGAATTTCTTATTCATCAGAAATTGAAACCAGTAGTTAAAAGACAGTGAATGCTCCACAACAGATCACCTGTATAGGATAGTTTTCTGTTTCAGCTATAGCCAAACACATTGATTCCCTCCTTTGTTTACATGAAGATCTCTTTCTCCATACATGTGATATAAAATTACCTCTGTCTAAAAAGCACTCAGGATCACTGAGTATAATTTTGATCTACTTTTCCAAGCTTCATCTGTGTTACCATATTTAGTTTTATGACCCTCTTCGGAACCCTCTCAAAACAGCCATCTGCCTCCAGCAAAGGAGCCTCCCATGACATGGTTGGTTGGACATGGAGGGAGTGCTTGGACATGCCTGCCCTCTGTCAGAGCCCAGCCTAATCACAGCCATGGAGAAACTGCCAGCTGGTTGCCCTTTCAACTCTCTTTCACCCAAAGGAAGCAGGCAGAAAGCACTGCTCATTTCATGGATCTTGAGACGCTTCCACACCTCGGCAGGCTCTTTCTTTTGTCTCCATATTAATCACCCTGAGTTGTGGAGCTGGAGATCCTGTGCCCTCACCCTTCCTTCTTTGCCCTGTGCACTGCTGGGCAGATTCAGGTGGACAGAAGTCTAGCCTGTCCTGAACTTCATTGCTGTGTGGATGTTGTGGCTGTTCATTTCACAGACCTGGGTCGTATTATACAACTTCATTATCCCCCTTTAATGCCTTCATAAATCCGCAGAAACCAGTGCAGTTCTACCAGGATCCAACAGATTAAGGCATTTGTGAATCAGGCCTGTAATTTGCTGTAATGCAAGGAGCCTTTATCTATTTCAGCAGTGTTGTTTACTTTGAACAAAATGAATGGATAGTCCCAGAACTGTGCATAGTATCACAGACCTCGTTCCTGGTGTATATTTGTTAAAAGATGTGTTGTGTCTTCTGCTGTTTTGCCAGGTGGACCAGCAATCCCAGTATATTCAAGGATATAAAATTCTGTACCGGCCAACACCAGCATCCTATGGAGAGTCAGAGTGGTTAATCTTTGAAGTGAGGACTCCAACCAAAAACAGCGTTATCATTCCTGAGCTGAAGAAAGGTGTAAACTATGAAATCAAGGCCCGCCCTTTTTTTAATGAGTTTCAGGGAGCAGATAGTGAAGTGAAATTTGCAAAGACCCTGGAAGAAGGCAAGTAGGAGCCAGACTCCCTTCATCTTTCCTTTTTGAAGTAGTAGTCTGGCCTGCTTTCCTCTGATATGTTCATTATTTGATTTTGTTTGAAGTGCATGCTGTTTGAGAACAGCAATCTTAGCAGAGGAGCCTGTCTTGGGCTGATCATTATGTGAATTGTTTGGGGACACAGAAGTAAATATTCAGAACGACACGCGAGAGACAGAGAGAGGGATGTGCAGAAATCCCCTCCAACACACAATGGAAAGCGTGCTTTTTATCTTCCCTTCAGTGTGCACTCCTCCCTGCTGAGTTCATGGTCTGGTCACAAGTGACTTCTGTCAGATTCAAGCACTTGCTAATCACTATCTTGAGTAGATAGCAGACACTGCAGAAATCATCAAAGCGCTATAGCTGGGGGAATGGAAACCACATTTTTAGAAAGCTTTTATATCTGGATCAATCAGTAAGACAAAATGAAAAGATGAATGAGGGCAACAGATACAGTGGACTAAATCATATGTTTCCATCTCATACATGTGCTAAAAAGAGAGGGCTCATGAAGTCCTTCTTCTTGTTGCTGCTCAGGCATAAAGAGTATGCAAAATGGCTAGTGCCTCTGAATAGGGTTTTCAGTGCCTCTGTTGGGATGTGCAACCCTGTCCCTTCTCTCTTCCCTCACCATTATAAATGCCAGGTAGTTCTGGTTTATTTGTGCAAATGGTGTGCTTAACTGCTTATCTTAAGCATCAGCTAAGCATCCAATTTTTAGAAAGACTATTTCAAATTAAAAAGTCAGATTGTATTGTGCGTTCATATTAACACATTCTGTCCTGATTTTAATAAGTTTTGTATTGTGCATTATTATTTATGGCCTGGAGGAATTGAGATTTAGCATTCTACTGGGATCAATTTATAGACTTTATTTTTCAAAACTGTTGATCCTGGGTTAGATGATTAGCGACCAGTGTCAAATTCAGTGCTCAGGACTGTGACAAATATTCAGGTAATGGATATCTTGAGTTTGGGCAGCCGGATGATGAGTGTGGCTTTTCTTGTCCTGCACAGCAAGACTGCAGCAGGACTCAGGAGCCTGGTTGCAGGACCACATAACTTTCCTTCTATGTAAATTTAACTTAAAGGCAAGAACTGCCCTCACTGAACAGTGGGGCATACAATAATACATTTGTGTAGCCCAGAAATCAGCTTCCTCTTAAAAAACCTCACTTCTGCATCTGATGAACTTAATGGTTCAATCTTTTTTTTCCAAACAAACAGCTCCTAGTGCTCCACCTCAGAGTGTTTCAGTAACTAAGAACGATGGGAACGGGACGGCAATTGTGGTCACCTGGCAGCCACCCCCTGAGGACAACCAGAACGGAATGGTTCAAGAATACAAGGTACTACTGGCATGCCTTGATCCCGTGGCAGAACGATTATTGGCCAGGTAGTGACAGTCAGGTGGTTCGTGGATGCCTGGCTCCATCTAGTGGTTAGTCACAGAAAATGAGGTGGAAAACCACGTTGAATCACGCTCCATATTTAGTAATTCTCTCTAGATGGTAGCAAGCAATTAAAACAGCCTCCATAAATCAAAGCAAAGGGTCAACACTCTTAATTAAAACAACTACCTTTTTACCTTCATTAAAAATTGAGAAATGCACACACAAGTAGAAAGGAAACCATACCTGTTTAAGGACCATTTTCTGACTCAAACATTGGAGGAGGTAATAAATATAAACAGGCTTAATGAGTTGAAAAGCTCAGGGATAATAATTAACAGTGTTAAGATCGGAGTAAATTATGCGTAACTGGGTAGTTAAAACAAATGGAAAGCTCTTAGGTAAAGAAGGTGATTTTATAATAATAAACATATTTTTATAGAAAATTTTCTTTTCTTTCACACAAACACAGCTCTCATTAAGCTATTTCACAAAATGTAAGTACGTTATCAAGTGCTTGTTATTAGATGTTCATTTAGCAACACACTATTTATTTTTGGTTCAAACTGCTTTGCAATAATTTACATAGCAAATTCAGCTTTTTTTTTTTTTTTTTTCCAAAGCAAACTACAGACATTTAAAATGTCTAGTTCTGGATATGATGTAAGCGTTATAGCCACCAAGAGGAAGGATCTTTTGTTTCACTGCAAATACATATCACATAGAAAATTTTTTAAATTATAATGTCTTGGCTTTCTTTTCCAGGTTAAAACACTGTGCTATAGACATGTATTTCTAGCCATCAAAACCCATTGTGCTTTTTGTATTTCCTCAACAGAAAAGGGAATGAGAAGAGATCACTAAGCTTCATGGTCAATTTAGAATAATAAAATGCCTTTCAGAACCTGGTCAGCTGGTAGAAAAATCAGTTTATGGCTTACTTTCAGATATATAATGTAATTGGAAAAAAATATATTTGCAAAGTTATTTTTTTAAAGACAGAGCTTGAGCTGAAGAGATGGAATTATTTTCATCAAGAAACTGCATTAGAGGAGTGTTAGGTTTGTAAGGACAAAACAATAAAAGTCAGGAAATTCACATTTCCCGGTGGATATAGTACCTGACATGCCTGCTAGCATTCGGATGTAATAGGCTGTCAGGTGCAGGAGCAAATGTCTTGTAGTGCTTGTGTAGCAGTAGATGGCACACTGACATGCTTCACAGATAAATTTTTGGTGTAGGTGCCGTTATTGCTGTTTGTGCTTTTCACCATTGACACAAAACAGACACAATGAGTATATGTGTAATTGCTATTTAAATTGCTATATGTAATTAATATTTTTGTCTAAAACCTAAAAAAATGCAGAAGTGATTATATAAGATCAAGAACTAATATCAAGACAAAACCAAAGTCTTGTAAAATTTTCTCATTTTTCTTTGATCTTTGTTTTTCTATCTCCTATGTTTTCTCCCAGAAAAAATGGTACTCATATGTGGGGGAATTCTTTGTCTTCTCAACTAAGGTCTAAGGCAAGAGTGTAGCTTATGTAATTAAAGAATAAAGTAAATAGTACGGAGGATACCATCTTAATTTAAGAAGTGTCAGTAGCACACAGAAAAAGCCAGAAATTCAAATCACATCACGTCATTACCTCCTTCTCTAGCATGAAGCTAGAAATTCTCTTCTTATACTAATTCTCTCTTCACTTATGTGTCTATAATAATGTGAATGCCTCCTTCCTTCGTAGCATTCTAAAAGCTCCTTTTCACTTCCCTGTTCAGGTATACAATCAAATAAAGTATGGCAAGTGCTGAACAACCTCCTGTTTGTTTAATGTAACATTCTTGTTTTGTGAATTTCTCCAAAACATTTTTATGAATTTGTAATTCACAGTTACAAGTACATAATAAATTGTTTTTATTGTTTGCACATACACCATATATAAGATGGCAGTAACAATTACAGTGAAAATGACATGTCAAAATGTCATCTTAAATGTTTTGTTCCTCACTTTATTCTTATTTACATATTAATGTTTTCATGGAACATCTTTTGGTATTTAAGAGCAATATTACTAATATTAATTATAGTTATACTACTACTAACTTGAAACAGTCTTTGCTTAGTATCAGAATTTTAAAAGGAGATTCTCTCGTGTGCCTGACATGTTCTGCCTCAGCATTTATGTATATACTGTGTTGGGATTCTGTTTCAGAGGAGGTTAAAATACATTTCAGCTCCTCGCAGTGTCCCACTAGTCTTGTTTCGTGCTTTGGCATCTACGGAAGGAAAAGAGCCATACAATGTCCTGAAGGTGAAATAAAGTTTCCAGTGTCCAGGCAGAAAAGACCTTACAGAAGGAGCCCTAGCAATTGTTGTATATGTGAATCTCTAGCTCATTTACCTGGACGTCTCCACAGCAGTAGAATTGCACAAGAGATTAAGAGCAGCTGCCTGAGTAGTAAATCTTCCAGGAGCTCCTTATGTCAAAAGCAAGACCTTACCTCCTGTGTGTAGTCAGCACAGGTTCAGAAATGCTGCTGTTCTCAGGAAAGTTTCCTTCTCAACAGATAGATTAATGAATTTTACTAATTTAACTTTCTGGGTAAATATTCCTTGTAGAGCGCTACATTTGTGGAAAGGGAATAAAAAGGAAATCAATACAGCTTCATAAATTTTTTAGGAGATCTAGATTAGCTGCTACTTCATCTTTAATAGCAGTTGGAAGTTCAATCATAACCTTAAAAGCATTTGCCATGTCAACAGTGCAGGCCTAAAAAGATTAAAATATGACATTGTTTCTACCAATCACTTAACATCACTGATGTAATTTATAAAGTGGTGAATTGCAGTTGGTAGGCCTGTGTCCTGATGTCAAACAAAAAATGAGATCTGGTATCATGGCTGTTGTCTCTAAACAGAAGATGGCATACTTCTCAGTCCTTGTATCTTGCTGCCATTCTTAAAAAAATGATACCAGTTCTTTTGTGGCATCATGTGATTAAAGATTTGCCCTTGCACCTGAGTGAAGAAAGCCTTGCTTGATGAATGGTGCCTGAACAAGAGAATTGCAAATTCATTTAACTGAATGCTCTTACTTTCTTGTTTATGTGAATGATTCTTGGCTATGGGGCTTCCCTTATTTGTTGCACATTACTAATGCTTTTAGTTTTATTAGCACTGATGTCACTGGTTGAACTGTAGATTAATCACAGTAAACCCATTAATAATTTTAGTAGTTGGAGCTGTTCTTTGGAACAAGAATTATCTTTTCAGTATTCATACAGTGCCTAGGACAGCAATCCATGACTGTAGATGTTAGAGTAGTGACCAAGTCTAAATTTCTTCAGCAGAAGGGAATGTGTCATCCTTCTGTCTGTTTATCCTTTGGTGTTAAATTTTTAACGTTTATGCATAACACACACTTACTTCTTTGCAGGTTTGGTGTCTTGGCAATGAAAGTAGATACCATATAAACAAGACAGTAGATGGTTCCACCTTTTCTGTAGTCATCCCCTCCCTAGTTCCTGGTATTCGATACAGCGTGGAAGTGGCAGCAAGTACTGGGGCTGGACCTGGAGTGAAAAGCGATCCTCAGTTTATCCAATTAGGTAAGCCTGCTGGTAATCCTATCTATTGGTTTCAGTGATTTTTGTTTGCTTGCTCTTGTCTTTTATGGCAGAAGAAATACTTTCAAGACAAGTAAAATAGATAGTGTTACTTGATCTCTGGGATAGCAGGATTTGACATTTCTGGTTTTAAACTTGCCTTAGAACTGCATTCTAAAAATGGGATTATAACAACTCTTTTTTTGGTTTTGTTTTGTTGTTTTGTTTTGTGATCTCCCAATTCAGCAGTGTTTTTTGGTTATTGATTTTTCAGAGTGTTAAGACTGGTACATTGAAACATGTAGGGGAGTATGAATCACCAAGTGTTGGTTCACTTTAGTTTATTGTTGTAATTTGTCTTGATCAGATTTTATCTTTCTTTATCGAAGCAAAACCCAAGAGCAAGCTAAAATTAGGCATAATAAACATTAACTCTTTAAGAAAGCTAGTAAATAACCTGAGTACAGGAAAAAGAGCTCACACATATGATTTACAATAATCTTGACCTCCTAACTTTGTTTACACCAAGCATTTGTCTGCCATAAGTGCAGATCAAGGGCATTGCTCCTGGATGTATGTGGGAGAAATGTATCTTCTTATTTATGTAAAGTACCTTAAGGTGTATATAGTCACAAGCTGTTTTACCAGTGTGCTTATGTGAAAATACCTTATCATTACAGTATATAATTATGAAAGAAAACTCAGCATGTTGGTTTTGACTTTGTCCTGTCTGTCTCTATCATTAGTAGATCTTCCTTGTTTTTTCAAGATCTATCATTACCGCATGTGAAAACAAGATCAAACAACTAATATATTCCCTGGCAAATTACATGTACCTTTTCTTGGCTATTAAAATGAAGGTCATCTTTAGCTTATTTAACTTACACAATAATATGATTCCCAATTACATTAATAGAGATTTTACAACAAAAATACACAGTTTATATTATAGTCCATTAATATGTGCAAACCCCATAGTTATTTTTTGGATTGTTCTTTCCTACAGCCAGCTTTCGAGTCAAGGTCAAGATTGCTAGATTTTTTAAATATTTAATTAGCGAGGCTTATGAGTGTAAAATAACGGAGTAAACTCAATAGTCAAAACCAAAGACTTCATAACTACTTCTTTTTTTTTTTTTTTTTTCTGTTGATAAGCAAATGCAAAATGAAGGTGAAATTTATAATGGAACTGAATCACTTTGGGGTTTTCGTAAGTGGAAAAAGAAATAAATTATGCTCTGCCAGGGTAAGATTTTTGTCTGCTTATGGCTTCCTGGCTTTTACTGACACTGTTAGAAAGCATGGAGCAATCACACACACCAGAGAGTGTTCCAATATGTAAGTTGGTAGAATCCAGGTATTACCTTGAGGTTGGGGTTTGCTTTCATAGTTTGTACTGCTTGCTTCTAATTAAGTGGCATGTCCAAATCTTCATATACTGTAGTAAAACTCCCATAATTTGGTTGTTACATGGCAAAGACCTGAAGACAGAAGCCTCGTGGAGATCCATGCCACTTGAAACAGCACAAGGAAGTACCTAGACAGTGCTGCGGTCTTTTTGGCAACCGCAGGAGGCTGCTGAAAAGTAGTACTAAAATTGAAGACAAGTACCTTTGAGTAGCAGAGATTAACTTAAAATCATCAAGGCAGATGAATGGCTCCAGTTTAACTCTTCCCTGTGATGTAAGTTAACCTACAGCCCCCATACAGAATCACATTCTTAGTCCTTGGATATGCTCCCAGCGTGGGGGTGGAGCAGACACTGGAGTTTTCTGGTAGCTCTTCTGAAGAAAGAAAATTAATTTGTTGATGTCATCAATTGGCACTTTTCACCAGCAATAAATTACATAGTTACAGAGAGAGGGAAGGGAGGCCAGGGAGAGGGAGTGAAGAGGACTGAGGATGCCTTTTAGATGGTGTGAAAGAGTCCTTACTCCCTGTAGGTACATGTTCTAGGAGCTGCATGTTTGCCACTGCTAACTTCAAGTTTCTACCCAACTAGTCCTTCAGGAAATATTTTCCTGATCTGAATTAACACAATCCTTTCTTTTTTTTCTTTTTTTAAGCTGATTAAGAATTCTGTGTGTGAAAACAGGATTTACTACATGATTTAGATATTAATTTACTTATTTCTTTTTTTTTTTTTTTTTTTTTTTTTTTTTTTTTGCTATCTTTTTCATTGAAATAATACTTCTCCTTAAAATGTCTGTCCTCCTGTGTTTTTCTTACAAAAATGTAAGATGAGGTTGTGGCTGGCTCTGGAGCATCCAAAGAAGAGGGTTTTTTTCTCAATGTAGCCTGCTGCTCATATTTGAGACTGCGTGCTGTGCAGGGTGCTCCCAGGTTTGTGACTCTGAGAAATGCCTGGGCAGGTGGGTGACAAGAGGAAGCTTCACCTTTCAGAGGCCACCTTCCAGAACAAGAGGGGAGGGCAGGAGAAACTGAGCTCTGCGAGCTGAGGCGTGCAGTCGGAGTCCCATGCATCAGCTGAGCTGTGATAACTGACCTTCTGCACATACTTAACCTGTTACAAAGACAGATACAAATTGTAAGCTCAAAGCTCTTTCATTGTCCATGTCACATCTGACATGAAGCAGCTCACTGAGCTGCAGTACCCCAGACATTCCATGCCACCAGGGACAAGCCAACCATATACTTACTTACTATTCCAAAATAATCTTTCAGTGTTGAAAATCATGAGATCAACCAAAAAAACATCTGTCTTAAAACACTTTCCTTGGGGCTTCTGAATTTTGCTCTTGATTTTTTAATTACTTTTTCAATCTTTCTGTGGAATTCCAGGGGCTGGAAAACCACTTGTTTGTTCTGAAAGAAAGGTTGGTATTTTACATAAAGAAAGACTGCAAAAGCTCTAGTGGGAAGTAGAAAAAAAAATTATATTTCATGAGAGCTGAGCAGAGCTCACTGTATTATGTTTATAATACTTTGCTGTGGAGAAAAAAATCACAGAATTTTGATAAAACGTTTTTTCTTGTCACAACATGTAACTTTAGGGTATTGGTTACAAAACTGCTTCATTCATAAAGGTGAGATCTATCACAACCTTTTTTTTTTTTTTTTGCTGATCTCTGGCCTAACTTTTGTACAATGATGTGATACTAGCTGAGCAGTATTATGTATGCTTGTTGATTATGTATGTTGTATGCTTGTAGTGAAATTGGAACATAATGCAACATATATTGTTCAGGGTATCAGCTCTGAGAAGCCCCACAACTGCAGTTAACACATTATTTGTATGGATCTATGATGGGCAGTTATTTGTTAAGAGATGTCTACACAATTATTATAAACATTGAGTGCATTATTCAACCAGTGGATGTCTCAAGTGTACAAAACACTGGAAAGTCTCATTGAATCTTTCTTGTTCTAATGGCTTAATTTAGGAGATGTGATTTGTGAACTAGCTAGCATGCCTTCAGAGATTTTATTCTGTCAGCCCTTCAAGTACTTTTACTGTGAAAATTGTACAGGGGTTTTTGGTTGATATTTTTGTCTTGTGGCCTACAAACGACTGGAAAAAAATATTACCTTTTTTTGCCCTCACAGCAAGAACTTCCGAGCCAGTTCAGTGCTGTCTCCTCAAACTGTATGTTATAAGGTTGACATGCAAAACTGATGTTTTTTTCAGTTTTGGAAATGTATGTAATTAGCAGGGAGACAAAACTAAATCATTTTCATATTGCATTATGCACATATATTTGAGGAAGTGCTCAGACAATATGTTTCAGATTCTAGGTGTTTTACAAGTTTTGAATTGCCAGAATTAGCTATCAACAAAAGTTCTTACTTGCTGTTTGGAGTTTTGCATGCTAAATGAGACAGGCCTATGGAAAAGTACCATCCCATAGGTTGTACACATACAGGGCAAAGTTAAGGTTTCTTGAACACCTGTGAATCTGGAATTTTATGTCTTTTTTTAATCTTTGGCATTCCAATCTTAATTGTATGTTAATATTTTAACATTTCACTCCTTAGACATTAGTTTTACATTATTATTATTATTAATAATATATCACATTTAAGATTTAGAGATCCTAGTTCTTCTTAATGTAAATTTTAATGAATTTTTCTTGAAGTTTGAAACTTGGAGCTTCAAGACAGTCAGATCACGTAGTCTGTGAGCGACAGCCATAGCAACATTATCTGTGATTAAAAAGAAGGCTCTTATCTTGGGGTAGAAGAAGGGATGAGTCACTGTGATAATATGCTGGTTTCAGGGAGTTGTAAGATCAGCCTGCTCCAACAACTCTGAGGCATTTTCAAGTACATTAAATGCTGCGGCTGCTTCTTTGGCAGCAAGATGCTCTTTGCTGCAGAATGTTTATGTTCACTTATTATTTTGGCACATCTTCCCGTGGAGTGCAAGCAGGAACAGGAATGTTGATTATGAACCGTTTATATCTCAGCCAAAGCTTCCAGAAATTTCCTGGGATGAAGAAAAAGTACTTTTTTAGTTCAGGAGCAGTTTTCCTAACTGATCATTCAGGATCTGACAAGAATATTATATATAGAGAGGGAAGATGCCCTTCTTAAAAAAAGGCTTCTAAGATATTGTTCCTGGAAATTTTTTGTAATTAGGGGTTCACTAGATTTTGTTCTCTTTATATTTAGTTTACTCTCTATTTTTTAATTATAAGAGGAGCAGGTCATGGGTCAAATGTGGTGTCTGGAAAGACCTTCCATCTTTTCTATGATTTTGTTTAAGTGACTGTGTAGGAACATATACACATTTTTTTCTTCACCGTGCATGTAAATATATACCAGCTAATTTAATATAGTGGCTCTAACAGTCTGCCAGTGTGCAACGTGCCATAAACCTAGTTTCTTAAAAGCAAATATATTCATATGCTATTCTTATTCTTGCACTGGGTAGCAAAATAATACCATGAAATGAATCTTAATTAAAAATCAGAACAATAAATATTCAAAGAGGTTCCTCACTATTTTGTAATCTACAGACATGCATTAACTGAGCAATGCAAAATGTTTCTATATATAAAAGTGCAGTCCTTCTGTAAGGCTGAATTCCAGTTCAAAAAACATTCTTCATTGGCTTTTGAGTGTGTGTGCTTCCTCCGCCCGGATTTATATATATATATGTATATATTTAAAGGATAGAGATAAAACATGTATTGGGACCGTAGGGCCTCTAAAAATCTCTTGTTCTCTTCCATTAAGATGTGCAAGGTAATGTAGCCATTTAAAAATATAGAAATAGTAGTCTTACTTGTTTTGAAAAGAGACTGATGATGCAAGTTTTCATATCTTAATATGGCCTCAGCTGCAAGGAGACAGAAGATGAGATAGAGAGTGACAGATTTAATTCATTGGTCACAGTATACTTTATACGTTTAAGCCCATCTGGCCACTTCTGTGGAACTTCACTTGGCTGTCTCCATAAAATCTGAAGCAACCCATCTTAACCTTGCACAAATAGGCATGAAATCTATAAACCCACCAGACACAAAGGGTGTATTAGTAAGAAAAGAATGAGACTGCCTGGTGAACTTTCAGACTAGGCAGTGCACTTAAGATCACAGAAGATAAAGGGACTTGAAAGATGGAATAAAATTTCCAATAAGGTAGCAGTCAAAGCCCGTGGTGATTCCTCAGCAAAATAGGTATTTGACCTTGATGTTGAAAAAAATGAAATCTGGAATTCTTCACTGGAAGAAGGTGCTATCAATTTAACCATTTCCCATTCAAAAAGGTATCCTTTTCCAGGGGAATTTTGTTAATTGTATGATTTGTTGTGATTCCATTGCAATTTCTTACAGCTTATTTAGGCTTATTTTGGAATAATGCAAGACATGTCATAATTTAAAAAGAATTATATCTTCACGGCTTAGCCTGTAATGAAAAGTTATTGGTTTTTAAGTAAATACATTTTCATTTATTACGTAGTTTATATTCATATAATTAATAACAGTGTCTTTCTTCTTAAAACACTAATCTCTCATTCTGAATTTGATGTCATTACTCAGAGTAAAAAGCAACTAACTTGAATTTAAAGAAGAGTAAAAACGGGTATTTCAAAGACTAAACTGTGGAATGTGTAAAGCAATATCCACCCTGAGTAAACGTTTCAAATTCTTGCCCTCATCCTGTGCAGTAATGATATTTCCAGTACACTCTCACTGTAATGATAATAAACCAGGAAGGCAGTATTTGACTTTGAGTTGCTTCATTTCAGTTAGAAAGCACTGATCACTGTCTGAATTTTCTTACTCCTGTTTCTAGGAGATTCTTGAGAAAGTTCAATACAGAAAGAACAGAAAAGATTGATTTATGCAGGTGCTGTCTCTATTTAAAAAAAATTTTTAAAGGGTGTGGAAAAAGACATATTTGTTTTATTTTATCTGGGATATTTAAGGATAAACCGTTTTTGAAAAGGGCTGCTTGTTCAGTAATAATGAGACTGCTTAACTTTTTACAATTCATAACTCCTTTTTTAGTTATCCTTTGGCTTTTTCACCCACATCAAGAGGGCGGGATTGGTTGTTTGTACTTCTTTACATACTTCTGAATAATCATTCTTTTTCAGTTGAGGTCAAAGTGAGACACTGCAATGAGTATGCTAGATTGTGTAATACAAGATTTAAGTCATCTGTCAGGAACTGCTAAATGGAAGTGTATCTCTCAATATCAATCTCATGTGAATGTACTTTGAATTGGTAATTTTGTGATTTTCAGTTATGAGAGTGGATGTTTGGGTAGCTGATTTCCAGCCATTTGCAGAGCTCAAAGAACAGACTAGAGGTTTCTTACTTGAGCTTTCTTTTACTTGCTGTGTTCTTTACTGACTCTGAATAATTTTCTGAAGCTGGTGTTGCTTTGCTAAAAGCTCTCAATTCAGTGGTACATCATTCCTACCTGTTTTAAAAAATAGCAGCTTTGAAATTTATGAGCCTGACTTGCTATTTATATGCCTAGGGGCCTGATAAAGTGATTTTTGTAAACAAAGGTCAGTGAAGTTGGAAGTACCTGTCTTACATGGAAAACAAACTATTTCTATCTAGAGCTGTATAAAGAGATTCAGAAGAGCAGTCTTAAGGATTTTACCTTGAAAAACTCTCGGTTCTTTTTGTGCTGCCTTTTACAGTTGTTCATTCAAATTAATTGGCTATTTTGGGTGTCTTTTTTATCAGATTCTCATGGAAACCCTGTGTCTTCAGAAGATCAAGTCAGTTTAGCCCAGCAGATTTCTGATGTAGTAAAACAGCCTGCCTTTATTGCTGGAATTGGTGCAGCCTGTTGGATTATCCTGATGGTCTTCAGCATCTGGTTATACCGCCACAGGAAGAAGCGAAATGGACTCACTAGTACTTACGCTGGTATCAGAAAAGGTGCTGTATTATATATTTCATTCCACTGAGTACTGAATGACTGTTTACTGGCTATTTATCATCAGTCTCTTGTTCTTCTAAGGCTCAATGCAGCAATTATCAAATTACTTCAGTACTTTCAGGAAGTGTGGATCAGGAGCCAATGCAGAAAGCAGTGATATTTACATACTGTGTTAAACCAGGCTTTAAAGCATAAGCCTTTAGCAAAATACCTAGACTAGCTTTTCGTAAAGAAACTCGTACAAATGAGAAACATAGTGATAGTTTTAAGGCTAGGAGCTTCCAGTATGCCCTTGCTACCTGAGACTGTACCCTCTGGAAAGGAGCCAAGTGGATGGTAGTTCATTGTCCCTCCTGTTTGGTCTTTCGCTTGCTGCTAAGAATACTAACAGTGGTGTACATTACAGTAGCGCTTTTGGTGTGTGTACTGGAGTTTCCTTGTGTTCCAGAGGGATGTGGTGAAGTGGCTGTTTGCAAAAGTGCAACGGTCAGTAATACTTTCTGAGACTCTTTCATAAATGCTATTGTGAGACCCTTCTTTGGGGTAGAATTCTGGGCCTATCACATCTCGTATCTGCATTTGGTTAGAATAGTAGCAGTGGAACTGACTTAAAGCACTCTTAATTTTAATGTTGTTGAGACCTTTTATGTCAGCTTGTCAGTGGCGAGCAGGGCTTTATAATATACTGTGTGACAAACAAAATTAGAATCCCTACCTGAAAGGTCTTCTGGAGTAAAAACTTGATTTCTCTTGATTTAATAATCTGTTGATTAAGCTGTGATGTTAAATCTGAATTCAATAAGCTACATTTCATTACATCAAAAAGCAGTACCTCATAGGTACTCAAAGAGTGAGAATCATTAAATTCTGATATGAATCAGAAGCTGGAAGATCTTGCTTTTCAAGTAATATAGGGAGATTGTTTTATATTTACCAATCAAAAGATAGACCTGAGCTTCAAAGGTGTGCACATCGTAATGTATGAAGGATGTCATGAGATTTAAGTTCTTTAGTCACTTCAAGAACGAATGTGTGATGGGCAAAACAGACGGGCAAATATATCACAGATGTTTTTAAACAGTAGCAGTGTGGTTGTAGGATAGGAAGTGGTGCTAAAAATAGCAACTGAGTGAGTAGAAACATGGAAGTAGTTCTAGAACGTTTATGTCCTCCATGCTATTAAAGTGTCAATGCTTCCGGTAGACTTCAGGCACAGTGGTTATAGCAGAAATTAGGGATTAATTTCACCTTTGATTTTGTTCTCCTAGGATTTCTTAGATAAAACAGACCCTGACATACTGCTGCATTGGCCTGCCCTGTTTTGTTTTACTAATAGCATGCTGCCATACTGCCTTTCTACATTTCTGTCAAACTAACGCCACTGTGCTTTCAGCAGTACCTATGATTAAGCAAAAGACATAAAATTTGTCCTTGGTTATTTTAGTGACATCAGCTATTGTTCACAACAGCTGTGTTTTCAATATTTTCTTTTGTGTAATTTTGTGGGGATTTTAATGAAAATACACAGAAAAGTAGGGTCTGCGTCTCTATTGTATACTTCAATGAAAAAAAAAGCCATCTTTAGTGAAATACAGTACTTTGCCACTCTGCAGTACATCAGGTCATCACAGCAAGTCCAAACTTTTTTCAGACTTGCATTTATTTATATATTTTTGTATTTAGCTGCAGTCCTGAAATCTGTTAAAATACCTCACTACTCCCACACATACATATTGTACTAGCACTCTTACACACTCAAAAGAGTTTACTAATAGAAGCACTGAGAATTAAGTTGTTCTTTTGTGTGGCAGCAATGAAGATTTACTTTAGTTGAACCTCTGTTCATCTGTTCCTCAGTTCCTTAAGTAACTAAACTCTGTTTAGTACTTAGCTCACAGGAGAGCAATGAGACAGTAGTTTAAGATATTTTTTTTCCATGTCCTTGTGATTGCAAATTAATTTTGAGACACTTGATTCTCTTTTGTATACCTCTGGTTTAAATGCACGTTCTATTTTAATGAAAGCTTGTTTCCATGGTTCTATATTTTTGAATGCAGCTAAATTAAACTTGACTCTGTGAAAAGACCTATCTCAAGGAAAATACAATGGAATTCCCAAGATAAAGAGCTGTGCTGCAGATGCAGCCTAAAATGGGCAAATATGCTGAGGTTTTTCTTTTTTTGCATAGTGTCATATCCCTGGATATAAATTGGCTTGGTAAAAGAGGGAAAAAACTATATCCTAAATTACAACAAAGACACTCTGGACTCCCCTGAACACCAGAGTTATTGTAAAAAATAAATTAAGGATTTTTTTCTTTAGCCAGAACCTTTTATTTCTGTGACAGGTTTGCTGGTCAAATTCTGTCTTCAAGGCTACTTTTAGTGAATATTTTATTATTTCTCTTACATTTCTCTTTCTTGTAATTATATAGAAAAGGGCAATGCTAGCCTTTTTCTGCCCATCAGTGTTAGAAAAACTGTACTGTCTTGTCAACAGGAGGGGGAGCATGTGCTAATAGGAAGAGCAGATGCTGGTGCTCTGTGTTTGGATTAGAGACCCTATTGATCCAAAGAGGATTTATAGTAGCTGCGAGAGTGAAGATTGTCAAGCAGTGTCATTGTTCCATTGTTAACCTTTCCCTCTTAAAGCCAAAGGTTGAAAGGTAGAAGGTGTTACAGCTAGAGAGACATTTTGCCTTTTTTTTGGTGATTATTGAAGAAAGATAGGTAACAATTATTTAATAGTCTCCTCTATGAAAACAAAAAATAATTGCTGCAGTAGATTTTAGTGTCTTTATTACAGTGAGAGTTGGTGCCATTCTTGATTCAGAAACAGTAAAACAGCAGTTCTCTTTGTTTCTTTATTATTTCCTTACTGAACACTTAAGTGTGCCTGTTAGTTCAGTGGAATGAGCATTTACTTAGTGAACTGCTGATAAGATTCAATAAGACCTTGATAAGACTTTGTTAAGGAATTTGTGATTCTGCATTCTAAAATGATTAACAGTGTGGGGGTTTTGTTTGTACTAGGATTTTCAGAAGAACTTAAAATACCGAACTGAGGGGTATTTGAAAGGCTAAGCCTTTGTCTCCTCATGAGCACAAGAGAATATAAAGCTTTTTTTTCAGAATGGTACCTGCAGAGACAAGCTTCTTTCTGAATTGCAAATTTAATTTTATTTCTCTATCAATGTAACCGAACTACTGAATTAGTTATATACATTTGTTTTATGTTCAGCTGTCTGCTAGATTTATACTAATGTGGTATGTTTCCCTTTCTCTCTTCAGCTTAATAACCAGTTTGTATTTTGTTTTGATTTTTCAGTCCCGTCTTTTACCTTCACACCAACAGGTATATATTTGCACTTTTCCCCCCTTCTTTGTTACTTTAGCATGTGTTTGTGGTACTGTTTCTCTTTTTCTGACATAACCAGCCCAACTGTTCTGAAGGTTTTTTAAAAACTTTGTTCATTACAAGTGTCACTATTTTCTTCTCTAAAAAGTGCATATTTGCTTTGTAGCTGACACTTTTCCAAATGTGTTTACCCTTGTGTAGCATGCCATTTGATGAAAGCACACCATTTTGTAGCACAGTCCCATCAGTTTGTGCAACCTGGACTCGCTTCTTTTTGCATTGCAATGGAGTAAAGTGTCCTCCTGCAGCTAGCCATGCAAAAAGTGCTTCTGGTGGAAGAGGAATGACTTAGCAGAACCCAGAGGCTGGCTTGAAAAGGATTCAGTGGGATTATAGTTGGTGAAACATTTGCTTCTGTTCTTTCTTCTGAATCTGCATTAAACCAGTGTCCTAGGAGTTGTCTGCTTTGGAAGACACAGGAAATTAAAGTGTTATAGCAGTTAGATTTCTCTGCTTGCTGCATTAAAAAGTTTTTGTGCTATGAATTTTAAAGTAATCATTGTGTTCTATATAAACAGAGGTGCATTTCAAATTTGGGGTAGGTTTAAAATCTTCTTCAATTTTTTTTTGCTCAGAAATTTGCAAAACAAGACATAACCTGAGCCCACTGAAGTCTGAGAGCCTTTCCATTGTGTAGAGCTGACCTTCAGTCAGTCCCATAGTCTTCCAGCTCAGCACCTCTTACTAAATGCAATTCAACACATTCAGTACCCACCAGAGTACTGCGTTCATTACTTTTAGCTGCAACTTGAGTGAACAGACAGGTTGCTTCTTCCTCTTTCATTCTAAATCCCTTATTTTCACAAGAGGTCTGTGAGACTTGCAGGTCATGTATATCCAGGTAGGGTAAAAAAACACCTGCCACCTCCTTTACAGACTTCCAGGCGTATTAGCTCCAAATCAGCACTGTACTAATTCGGCCTCTGGGAAGAAGCTGAGTTTTATCCTTCCAAGTTGGGCTGCAAATGAAGCAATGTTGTGTCTGTCTGTGTTCATCCACATGGGCCTAATTGTAATGGGATAGATTCTTATCCACATGCTTTTAATCACATTGAATAGTGTCTTGTTTCAGAAGTCATCCTATTGTGTTCAGTGGAGTAGATTACTGTTAGGCATGAGTCAGAGTGGCCCTTAATGTTTCTGAAGTCCTTTGAGATCCACCATGGAGACTAATTCAAGCTATTATTATTTTGCTGTTACTTTAATTTGCTTAACAGAGGGCTTCTGTTGCAATCACAATTGTGGCACACTACTGAAATTCTGCAGAAGTTGGTAGGTTTGCTAATATATGTTTTCCCAGTCAGGACTCCATGAGCTGCAAAATAAATAGCACTGATATTTTTAAAGAAGAAATTGGAAAAAACACAATGTAAAATATTTAAAGGAAAAAAACTAACACTACTTTGTTCAATCCAGGATCCTAGTCATAAGTTTAATTGACTTTAAATGAAACCAGACCCTCTTCTTTACCATTACCCTTACTAGAAGACTTACCTGTAGCAATGCATCCTACATCTTAATCCTATTATTGTAATCACTGCTAGCATTTATCTCTCTCTTGCAGACTCCCAGTTTGGAGTTCTTCTAAAGAGCAGAATTTGGCTGCTTTTTTTCAGCACATTTTTGGTTGGAAAATGTAGATTCCATCAGCGTTTGCAGGGAGGCAATCTCCTTAATCCTTTGCCAAACCCAATGCAAACCTGCAGAACTTATAACACTGTTTCTTCTTGGATGTTTGAATCCTAAAAACTAATTTTTCAACCATGATGCTTCCTGTGAAGATGTGCAATCCATGTTTACAAATAAGTGGATGTGGACATCCACTTTGTTAATGTGTAATGCTTCTGAAATGCTAGCAAAACTGTTCCTTCTAATTTAGGAAGTCATATTTCTGCCAGAAATTTTCTACCAAGATTTATACATTTAAAATTTTAGATAAAAAAGTCTCGTTAATAAGTCCGATTGTAAAATGTTATAAAATGTGAAGCTTCTGTGGGCTTTTAGAGTGTGCATATTCCATGAGTATAATGTAGTAATATTCAGAAAGAGTATGTGTTTTTGCAGTAATTGCAGCTGTAAGGAGCCATTGTTTACATTGGATTAAGGTCTGTTACAGAACCATGATACCTCTTTAATCTTACCAAAATAATAAGGTAAAGCAAAGCTTTAACATCTAGCCATTCATGAAATAAATATATGACCTAAATTTTTCCACAGAGTGACTCCACTCAAGTCAGTAGAGTTATGTTAGGGATAAGTTCAACCTGATATATGGCTTCCTGCTTTCTTAAGCAATACATGTGTGTGTTTGTGTGTTTCAGAACAGAACTGAAATATAGAACTTTGTTGGAGCTAAGACTAGCAATTATTGAGCATCACAAGTATTATGTATAACCTTATGTATAAATGTATAAATTTGAAGGAATAGGTTGCAGAATGAGACTGAATTATTAATGGATAAACAATGCACGTTTATTGATTAAGCTAAAATGTAACAGGCAAATTTATTACTGCTATTTAAAGAGTCTTTTATTATTTTTAAATTATTTCCTTTTCTTCTTTAACTTTCAGTAACATATCAGAGAGGTGGAGAGGCCGTAAGCAGTGGAGGCAGGTAATTATGTGTTTTATTTTTAAAGCTGTAAATGGTGTGCAACTAAATTTAAGGATGCTAGGAGTACAGTTGTCCTTGTAAGTGATGACAGAAGAATCTCTTGCAAAGATATGTTTAAATTTATTGTATTAATGTATACATTTTAAGCTGTGCATTTTTCAGTTTCGAGGGAAGCTATATGGTTTGAATGTTTAGGTTGATTTCCAAAGAATGAGTCATAATATTTTCAGCTTTGTTAATCTATGAAAAGTGCATCTCAAAAAATGAGCAGGAGAGGGAGCACTTTAGCTTCAAAATAAAGACGTAGCTTACCAGCTGATTAAGGCAGTAAAAGTAATTAAGTCATGGCATTTATGAAGATTAAGAAATATAGCTGGTTCACAAATACTACAAAGAAAGAAAACGTTTATTGGAAAAAAAAATGCTGAAGACATAAACGGCTTATAAGGTGACTTTTTAAGGAAAAATCTTGTTATGAATGCAGAACACTTAAACCATCACTTAGAAGAGATGGGGCACTGAAGGTAAAGGAAACAGGTAAGTTCTAAATGTAAAGCCCCTTGCTTTGAGAACCTAGCCCATTCCTGATTGAGGATTTAACTAAAACATGTTTTCTGGATTTTATATTGCTTAATAAGTGGCAGTGGACAAAACAGTAATTCACATTTCCTGTGTAGAGCTGGTGTTTTTTTCAGGAGGGGCAAAAAAAACCCGAAAAAAAAAATGTTTTAGCAAAGACTTTTTTGTTGTTGTTGTTTTTTTCAAAAAGACATTGTCAGAGCACTTTAGTAGCACACCTTTTTTTTTTCTAGGTCACATTCAAGCCTGCCTTTCTATAAGCATCTCAGTTAAAGATTTGGCATGATACTGAAATAAACTCTAAAGTGTCAGAGAGCAGCTGGGCAATACATTCCTATTTCAATTCCTGATTCACAAGTGGCATCTAGGCATAATATTAAACATTCCCAGTCTTCTTGAATGCTGTACAGAGGTGAGGCTACTCTGCTGCTGCTACTGAAACTGGCACATTAAGAGCAATTGCAGGTGTCTTTTACCAGCACTGCATGCTGCTGTGTTGTCATAGCCATAAAACCATGGAGGAAAACCTCTAGAAGAGTTCCCATGTGATTTTTGAATGGACAAATCTTTTAATCACTGGGTTGCTGCCTTAACCCCATGCTAGTGAGAAAATACAAGAGAACTGAGATGAACCCTCTCCTTCCCTGACAAGGTTGTTCAAAAAGAGGTGCAATTAACATCCTTTGTGTTCTTTGTGCCACTGTGCTTTCTCACAGAGCACACACATAGACTCAGAGGACAGAAATGAACCCAGAATTGTCTACATCACATACAGTCATTTTGGTATTGCTAGAGAAGCATCCTTTTTTACTGTCCTGGTTTGAAGCATCAGTGTAGTTGTAATTGCAGCAGTGTAATTGATTCAAGGTGCTAACATCGACACTTCTTTTGTTCATTTGCATAAATAGCATTTGCAGGATGTCTGATGTCATACTGTATTTTGTAGAATATGAAACATACTTCCGCAAGTATGTAAAAAATGTTATTTTTACATCTGAAACCTTTACTCTGATTTCCAAACCTGAGATTTTCACTTCCTGACATTGTATTTGCAAGACTTTGGAGATGCTTAGCATTTTTCGAAGTGCAGTTATGTGAGCATGTTAAGGCATTATTCAGAATTCAAAATGTCACAGTGATATATTTCAGTATAATCCCCACTTCGGTGATGCTGAAAAAAAAATACCCATTTCTGTGTCAATCCCTTTTCTAGACAGGATTCAAGTAATGGTAATTGTGGTGGATTGATTCCAGCCAGCAGCTAGGCACCCACACAGCCACTCAGCCAGTTCACCCCGGATCCTGTACAGTAATTCAAGGATTCAAGCCATTTGCTGCAAAGCTTAAAGATCTTTGGAAGTTGTTCTCTTCACCAGACTATGGAGCTGTAATGCAAACATCTTTTGCCTACAGTTGGCTCCAGTTAGAATTTTTGTCTACTTATTTACCTCACACTATGTTTTTTACATGACAGCAGGTGTGAATGTAAATTTTAGAAGCAAAGGACCTCTAACTCTCTATCAAAAAATTCAGTACACAGGTCTTGAAAGTGATGAAACGTTCTGGAAGGCTTTGTTTCCTCCAAATGCCATGAGATGTAGTTTCATTGTAAGAGCAGAGTGACAGGGAAAAAAGCAGGATATTTCAAGTCAGCTCATCTGTTCACAGGACTACATAGCTGTACGTTTATTTCAGATTTACAAAAAAAATATTTGTTTAGTGCATGTGTAATGGCTGGCTTGTTAGCCTGACAATAAGTCCAGCCTCATCACCTCCTATGTTAAATTGTCAGATGACATATGCAGGACAGAAATAAATATAAACATATATGTGTAGATCTTTTAAACATCTTTCTAAGACTGTGACTTAATCCTGTGGTACTGACAGACTATATCCCCTACAGCTAACTGCATGCAGCTTGTATTCTCAACTTGCAGTTTAAGAGGATTAGCATATTTTATTTTTGAAGAGCATCACATCTAATATTATGGAGGCTAGTTTCTGCAGTATTTCAGATGGAAAGTTGCTTGTTAAAAACTGCAATGAAAGAGACTGTGTTCCTTACATATATATATGTGTGTGTGTGTGACAGTGGCTAAGGTTACCTATTTTCAGAAGCATCTTAGTTATCAAAGGCAATTTAAATTGTATGGGGATGCTACTTATCTGGACTTGCAAAACATTAATCAGAGCACCTTGACACGTGTTAGAAAGATTCAGCAACTGGGAGAACAAGGAATGCCATTTATTTTTGCTGATGGCAGAAATACACTTAATTACAAATGCAGCCAATATGCAGCATTGATACCCGGGTGTTCTTAAAGGTGTTGAGTATTCACAGTTATTTTAAACTTGCTTAGGAGCTGCTGCTGTTCCACCCACATAGAGATTAACATAACAAAATGTATCACACTTTCAGTATGTGTAGTGATATCCAAATACTCCCAAGCAACAGAAGTTTCTGTAATCTGCAGTTCCTTTTGATCCACTACAGCAGTACTGTCTGGTGCTGAGAGGAACTTGATGTCACAAATTACCAAGAATTTGGGAGTATTCACATCTAAACTCATCTCATATTTCCACATATCAATCTTGCTTCCATGTGTGAATTTTTTGTCTGTTAGACTTGCCAATTTCCCCTTTTTTACCTTACTTTCTTTAAGAAAGGGAGAAGGGTCATAAAAATGAAAATATAACCTTCATAGAAATAAAAAAATTAAAAAAAAAACAAAGTCCCAGGTAAAGGTTGCACACCATCATTTATGTGTAGTTCAGTAAACTGAACTGACTCTGTCCTTGACTGTTCACTTCAGAGTGTCTTAGCAAGAAACAGGATATATAGAAGACTAGAAATCACACAATAATTTAATCAAGCTGTGGTTTTCAGTGTTCAAACCTTTAAATATGTGATATTATTTCATAATATCTAACCTTTTGAGGAGAATATATTTGTAATGTGAAAATGCCTTTATTTGGCTTTTGAAATAACCAAGCTTTGTTTTTAAAGGCCAGGACTCCTAAACATCAGTGAACCGGCCACTCAGCCATGGCTAGCAGATACTTGGCCTAACACGGGGAACAATCACAATGACTGCTCCATCAACTGCTGCACCTCTGGCAACGGCAACAGTGATAGCAACCTTACGACGTACAGTCGACCAGGTTAGATATGTTTCTACCTTGCTAAGGAATCTTCTTTACAGAGCATAAGCTTCTAGTAGCTGAGAGATTGTACAGGTTGTTTTGTTTTTTCATTTCCAAGGCATTTAGACTTAATGTAGTTTTTCCTCTGTGTCCATGCTTTCAATCCCTTTTTTGGATTCCTTTTTTTGGTGCCCTCTGGGTAGTTGTAGCAAGCTGTAGGCCAAAGGAGCCCCTGCAAAGTTCTGTGTTACCAAAAGTCACACTGAACTGGTATGTTTCAGCATCTGAAAAAGAGCAGAGAAGGTCATTTTAAGGTTGTTCTGTACATCCTTGTTGCTTGGATGGAAAAGTACCAAAATGACACTTGTGAGATTTTCCTTCTGGTTTAGGTGTTATGGGAAGCAAGAAGTAAAACATTGCTACAGTACTTGCAAGACAGTCAGTCTCCTTTGGCACATTCAAAACCTCCCTTGGGGTGCCATTCTATACAGAATTGGATAGCTGGTTTTCTGTTTAGACCGTGTGGATAAAAAAGTTAACTTAACACTTTAAAAGCAATTATGAAATGTTAGGTTAAGTGGTAGTTCCCAGGAGATCAGGCAGGACTGAGAGTGCTCTTGAAGAAAACTTAATGAATTCCATGGGAATGTGGTTGCGGAAATATATCTACGAGCATGAGTTGTTGCACATTCTGTTTTAAACAGGCCTTAGATTTATTTTAGTTTAACCTGGTTTGTGTTACTGGTGAGGAATGAAAATGTGTCTTTTTCACTACCAGCATCTGTAGCTGATTTGTGCTAGTAGGATTTCCCAGCATTTCAGAGAGGGAATACGATTACCTATAGTGAAGTTGCATGAGTGCAAAATAGCATTACATCCTGTAATGAATGTGAAGCCAGTCATAATGTGATGATGGTAATTCATCTCCTGCAATATGGTGTCTGACCGTGACCAGTGCCAGGTGCTTCAGAGGAAGGTGAGAGAGATTTTAATGTTAGAGACTTGTACGTTACACTGCCCAAGGATATCACATCCACAAATACCTGTATAAAAAGATTTCTGATACAGAGATACTTTATTGTGCCAAGTACAAACATACCAAGTTCTAGTAACTGAAACTTCACAAAATCAGAAAAGGAAGAGAATGCACGTTTTGGGGTGGTTGTAAACTATTATAACATCTTGTCATGAGGTGCAGTGGATTCTTTCTCAATCTATCTTTAATATTAAGCTTGGTTGTGTTGCAAAGTGATTCCTTCCTTTCAAGTAGAGATTATGAGCTTAAGGGTCAGACAAGATGCTCTTAGTGATCTTGTTTGTCCTGAAAAATCTGGCAAATAATTATGTCAGCTTCAGCTTGGCTTATGCTCTGAAACAACAGAGTTGCATATCTGCTCTATAGCTGTGAATATGCTAACGAACTGCATTTTCAATTTCTTTTAAGTAATGGTACTGTCTTCCAAGTCTACCGGATAGGAACAGATTGTTCTAAAAATACTGTGAAGAAATCTAACAGAATAAATCTTCTGGTTTTATAGGTAAACCAGTTTTGTTTAAGTACTTTGTATGAAAAATTCTAATGTGTCTATGTAAAAAAAAAAAACGTATCTACTGCATATATTGTATCAGTTATGTTGCCCTACACACAAATCTAATGTAACTGAAAATGGAAGGAGGTAAAAATATATAAGTGACTCTGCAAGGATATTCTAGCAAAGCATGAGGTACTAGGATTGAGCAATATGCTGGATATATTACTGCCCAATATAATACAATAGACTTGATAAGGGGGAAAGACTAGCATGGTTTCAGTAGGTGAGAGAAAAAGCAGAAATGAAAGCATTTAAAAAGTTGGAATCAAGATATTGAAGTCTTTGAAGCAATAAAGAACAGTTCACATAAGAAAGAAGATATATTAAACAATAACATTCAAAAAATGAGTTGTATGTGGCATGTTCACTGAAAACATGGATCAGTGGTTTTCTTCCTCAAGTAGTATTTTCTTTCTCTTTTTCAGGAAGTATTTTTCCAGAAAGATTTATCTATTAGGGAATATTTTAGAAATGTAACATCCTTTATGTTTAGTAGTTATTTTATTTAGTACAGTGGTCACATCCTGAGTTCTCTACTTAGCTTTACTTGGCACCCTCTCCAGTAAATTAATTGTGGCCACAGGTAATGGACTTCAGGTTTTGAATCACGCTCATTAGCATAAATAACACATCTTTTAAAAGAGGAAAGCTATGTCCCTGGTGATTGTTACGTAAATGTGGATGCATTAATCAACTGGCAAATGAGAATTTTTGCTCAATAATTACTGAATTTTGGTTTCACTAAGCCTTCTAACTGCTGACCGACAGACTGTGTTAGTCCATTCAGTATTTTTCCAGCGGATTGGATATGGAGGGCACTGGAAGTCTCTGGAGCTGCTGTCATGTGGAAGCAGCACATGGAAAGGCAGGCACACTGGTTCACACGGTTGTGGTCACAACATCAGTACGTGTCTAATTTACTCTCTGCAAGAAATGATGATCTCATGATGCAACAGCTCTTAAAAGAATGAATTTGTACTGTCTATATGATATTTATTTAGCATACGGGACAATGATATTAGTCTGGTATTACTTATTTTGTGATATCCAAAAAACAACTAAAAATTAGCAAAAGTTCCAGCTTGCTTTCCTGTCTTTTTGTCTCAAACTAAAACATAAGAATGTACAAGGAAACAATGATCAAATAAAGACTTCCTACTGGGCACTGAGTTACATTTCATGTTGTACTGTTTCTCTTCACTTCTATTATGTGTTATCATATTTCAGTCTGTTTTATAAAAATATGATGTATCTCAGTTTCTTATCTCAAGTGCAAGAAAGTCTAAATGCTGTTGAGATGACATGAGATGACTGTCATATTCAGTTATTCCCACTGTTAAGTTTTGGTTGTTTTTTTCTTTCAATGCAAGTTATTTTTAATCACAGCTATTGATTGGTTATAGATACTGCTTTGAGAATAATGTCTAAAAATGCAAATATTTACACTGTTGAAAAAGCCCAGCAAGGTAAGTCATTGTAGATACAATTCAGAAGGTCTGAATTTGCAGTGAATCAAAACAATGAACACTACTTTCGAAACAGTAGCTTATAAGGTAAATAAGGCTCTGTAAAGTAGTAAATTAATTGCAGTATCTCTACTTCATGGATACAAGCCATGTAGTTATGCACCAAAAAAATGTAAAGGGAATTTCATTGGAAGTATAGTGTGAGCGAACAGAATGACCTTTTCTTTTTTCTTTCCTCTGTGGTTAGCCGATTGTATAGCAAATTACAACAATCAGCTGGACAACAAGCAGACAAACCTGATGTTGCCTGAGTCAACTGTATATGGTGACGTGGACCTCAGCAATAAAATCAATGAGATGAAAACCTTCAATAGTCCAAATCTAAAGGATGGAAGATTTGTCAGCCAGCCTGGGCAGCCCACTCCTTATGCCACCACTCAACTCATCCAGTCAAATATCAGCAATAATGTTAACAATGGCAGCGGGGATACGAATGAGAAACACTGGAAACCCTCTGTTCAGCAAAAGCAAGAGGTTGCACCCATACAGTACAACATTATGGAGCAAAACAAATTAAACAAAGGTGAAGAGCTTTTAGCTTGTTTCTCCTCTTTAAGCATTAGAGGAGTTTTGACCTTCTCGTGCTGGGAGTCTAAAGCTTTCAGGTTCAGCAATTACAGTCTTCTGTGGTGCTTTTAGACTTCTGCCTCTTTAGATTTAGAAATCCACAGTTAGCGTGTCAAAAAGTTAATTAGCACCACAATAACCTTCAGGTAGTGAATTTATTATAAAAATAACAAGCTGCATTTTTAGAAAAGTGTTAAATAAAATACATTTCCTATGAATTTGAGATTAAGTTAAATTTAATAGTAGTTAAGGGATTGTTTAGGATAGAGGCCAGATATTTTATTCATAAGCCAGATGCATGGTAGTCACATTATACTCTACCTTAAATTTTAAATAGGTCAACCCACTCTTCCCAGTCGTGGATGGAGACTAATTAAATCTACATGATCATGTAAACGAATGAAATTTTGCATATCAAACTCTGTAAAATTGTATTGTGTTGTACACGGGGGACACAAATGGAGTGATCCAAGTCATTTTAGACTTGTTACGTAGCATGCCTTTGATTCACATACTGAGAGGCAATGCTACTGCACACAGTTTTGGAAACTAAATTCCTTTGTTACCTTGCCTGAGATGTGTGGATCCAGAAGCTAAAAATAAATTGATTTCAGTGTTAACGGGAAACATAAGAATGTACTTCTGTGGCCTTGAGGGCATGTTTCTTTAATATAATGTGTGGGAGTTGGAAGAAATAGGTATGTGATTTCTTGCTAGTCCTCCAGGCTACCATGCAACCTCTTTTAATAACCTGATTTGCAAAACAGTATCCCTAGGAACTGGACCCATTCTAACATGAAACTTTTTGCATGGATTGTTGTAACTCAAGTGATCACGTATTGATAAGTTATCCAGTAAAAAGATAAGTTTGATTACAGGAATGTTGATTTCTCTACCGGACCCATCTACTCACAGTGGAGTTCAAAGGGCAATATAAAATGTGACACTTTCCCTTGACATAAACATTTCAAAAGAAAATTTGATTTTTGTGGCTTCTTACTATAGGGTGAAAGCTGTATTTTTTGTAATTACATTTTCTTTCATGAACTGTGTATTACATATCTGTTCTGGAATTAAAATATGTTTGGTTTTTATACCCTGGAAAATACTGCATCTTTCAAACTGTGTATATTACAGCTGCATATTCTCTAGCATATTGTAGTGTGGAAAGGCCCCCTTAAAGCATTGTCTGCTGACAGTCATATATACATATTTCAGAGTGTTGATTTACTGTTTATCCTCTGTGTAAACATATGCAGTATGTAGGGCTTCAGCGTGGTCTCTGGAATGCAACTAGGCTGAGAAACTATCATAGAATACACTCTGGTGTGGAATTTATCATTTTGCGCTTTTTCCCATGCTTATATTATCACAAACATTTCTGCAGCAGATGGGGACTGGATTTTTAGTTTTGTTTATTTTTGTTTCGATTTGCAATTTTATGAGTCAATATTCTGATCTTGGTTTTCTCATTTCCTAAGTCAAAACCATCTTGCTGATGATTATACCTATAGCTTTTGTGATGGGAAATAACCATTTGGATGAGTTACATGCTGTGCTTCATCGTCACTATTTTATCTCCAGTGGTTCTGTTTATGACGCAGTTTTATTTGCTGTATGAAGAGTAACTCAGCTCCTTTCTGTTCTCTGTAAATTACAATTCCTTTTTGGCATGAGAGTACTGTTTTGTCAGATGAGTATTTTACTGCTCTGGTTGCCAAATCTAGATTTAAAAGTAATGTATGTATATCAAATGCTTTGGAACTGGAGAAGGAAGTTTCAGTAATAGCCATGAACAGAAAAAAGGCCCTACTTGTAGCTAGAACCTGCATGACCCACTATAAACAGAAGTCTTCTTGAAGCCAGCAGGCATTAAACAAAGACTTTTTCTGTTGTAAACCAAATTGAGTGGAGCTGCATTGTTGCTCCAGCAGATCATTCAGCCCTTGTAATGCAGAGCTGACTCCTACATGGGTTTGTCACCTTTGAAATACAAATAGTAGCTACCACAGTCCATTGGCTTCCATGAGTGTGTAAATTAAGCAGAGACCATGGAAAATCAATCAAGGTGACAGTCTGTTCATATGCAAAATGCTCTTACAGGTCGTTTATACATCCATTGAGACTTAATCCTTGCAGAGGCATTGAGATAGCCCTGTAAGATTTCATTTTGCTTCCTTTTTTTACCATGAAGCTACAAGTTCCCATGATTTTCCTTAAACTTACAATTAAAACAAGAAATATGCCATGGTTATAGAATTATTTTCCTTTCAATAAATCAATTTATTTCTTCCTCACTGTTTTCAGGAGAAATTACTTTGTGTTACACAGCAGGTATAAAAACGTAGACGCATTTCTGAAAGGGTAGCATTAACTATACTGTTGAACTTGCAGATTACCGGGTAAATGACAACATTGCTCCAACCATTCCATACAACCAGTCATACGACCAGAATACAGGTGGATCATACAACAGCTCGGACAGAGGCAGTAGTACATCGGGTGAGTAGCTACACTGTTTTCCTAACAGTAGGGTTTTTGGTGTTTGGACACTTCAGCTGTGGTTAGCACTTTTCAGTAGTCATAAAAATAAGGATTTTAATGTATGTGTTACCTTCCTGGTACTTTAATGACTTCTTTTTTATCTCTTGGGTCTACTCACCCAAGACAACCTTATTCCTGAACAGGCTCAAGATACCTGTAACAGAACTGCTTTAAGTTTGTTTGGTTTTTTGGTTTTTTTTTTGTTTTTAATTAAACCCATGTATTTTATTGAGTAAAAAAGCATGCACACATAGATAACATTTTTATGGATTTCAGTGGCCGTGTGTCAAAATTATTCTTGTACATCATTCAAATGTAGGTGGTAGATAATTGAAGTTAAATTTTGTTTTTCACTGGAATGTCCTATGCAAAATATCTAAAAGTTCTTTGCAAAACTCTTGAAACCAGACAGCTGTTTGTGCTGGAGAATGCCAGCCAGGGCACTGAAATTGCGCTCTGCACTTTGGAACCATAGAATATGGTTTAACTCAAAAGTTATTGGTTCTCATAGTGGTACAACCTGTGCATTTTCATATTTGATTTTTGGTAGAGGTGTGTGAAATATTCAGCGCTAAGTCAAAAACTATGCATAGGCTTGGTTTGGAGCTTTACTGATATTTCGGCTCTGCTTATTTACATCACGCCAATTACAGTGTAAATTATGATCACAGTCACCAGTGCCCTGAAGTTTACATCTGCTAATCTTGACAAGGACTTTTCACCTTTTGTTCTGCTATTGTCTTTGATAATCCAGTTGCCTTAATCCTAACCTGCAAGATCTTGACTGATGGTGATTGAGGCATAAACAGAGGCATAAAGATGTAGATGAGCCTGCTGTAAACTTTGGGTGACCTGAATTTTCAGTGGCTGGGGTGAGATAAGCACAGCTCCCAATTCTCCCAGCTGCTCAGGCGTGTTCTTCTGGGAGCCAGCCTTTTGCCTGTTCCCAGGTCTTCAACATCAGGATGTGGTGCTGAGGCTCTGCTCAATGATGTTAAAACCAGAAATTGAGTGTGAAACATCTCAGGGATGTGAACCCATGCAAATGAAAAATGAGAAGGTGGTGTTCTGTGTGCTAGCACCTATTATGATTATTCATAATGCTAACAATTTATAGTCCTGTACCAAGGACTAGAATTAAGCAGGAATGAAACAAGGGGACCAGAGAAATAAATTAATTGTGCTGAACCTAATATATATCACGGTGGTTAGGGCAGAGAATGCAGATGATGGTCGCCTTGGGATAGCTAGAGTCTTGCTTGATATACTGAGATACCAGAAAAATAATTGTACATAGCTAATACATATTTGTATCTGGCAGCTAATATGGGAACAATAATAAGCACTACTATCTGTAAGAATGGAAAATCTGAGACAGCAGAAATGAGAAAACCTAGCTTCCTAAATCTCAGTGCAACGTATTTAGTAATGTATACAAAGCTTAACTATGGTAGTATGAAACAATGCCTCAGCTGAAGAGGGAAATGTGAAGGATTCCAAAACATACTAAAAAATGCATTGACTTTTATCTACAGTTAAATAAGTAACAATAACAAAGAAGGATAACTATGTATACCAAGAGTCATGGTAGAATCAGTTCACATAGCCATGTCCAAAGTTAAAATTCAAGATTAACTGACTAATTGGTCTTACTCAAAAGTATTGGAACTGTTCAAACTGCATTGTGCTATTGTGGGCTATAATTTCCCAGTAATAGTAGTTGAAAATATTTGTGCCATACCTCATTGATCTTCTTTCTTCCTTTTTCTGTTATTTTAGCTCTTCCAGCAATTATTTTCAACTGCACCTGCCATTTAGACTAAAACTAGTAATTTCATTGTGCCTAAAACCTTCCAGTGGACAAGTACAAATTACATATGTTTGGTCACTTAATGCAACAGTGGAACTTTTATAGATCATATCTCTATCATATTGTATTTTAGGTTCCAGCAATTAAATAGTGTAAAGGCACTTTAGAAAATATGTCTACAGCTCATTTATTTTAGATGATAATCTGTAATATAATTAATAGAAGTTGGAAGCTCACTCTTAATGATGTAGGTTGTAAAATTAATTTGTTTTTCTTGCATTTTGATTATTTATAAACAATTCATGTTTTTTATCCCATGTGCTATGTTAAGTTTCTGTTTAAATTCTACTGCTTAAAATAGAGAAAACATCTATAAAGAATGTACAACTACAAATTGGTGTAAAAAGGAGGAAAGTCAGTTCAACTCAGCACAACAGTATATTCCCAGAGAGTTCAAGAGGGACTATAGTTATTTTGTTTTTCAAAGCTAGTGGTGAGGACATACTTAAGAGCATTACAAATATGTACTGCTTTTTATTCACAGGGAGTCAAGGGCATAAGAAGGGTGCTCGGACCCCAAAGGCTCCCAAACAAGCTGGCATGAACTGGGCAGATCTTCTTCCACCCCCTCCAGCACATCCACCTCCCCATAGCAATAGTGAAGATTACAGTCTTTCGGTGGATGAAAGGTAAGAAAAACAAACACATCATCCATTTCTCACTTTAACTGCTAGTTAATTGAACTGTAATTTGTCCTACAAGCTGGCAGTGAGACCTTCCTTCAGTACCATCCTGGTGTTCCTCGTCTACCTGTAATGTGGCTATTTAAAGCTCATTTACTGACAGTGGTGTATATCCACTCAGGACATCCTTATTAAGCTGTTTTCAAGAGCACATATGAAAATTATGCTTTTTTTGGCTATTTATATTTGTATCAGATATGCTAATTACAGAATAAAAATTTAAGTCCTTATTTTCTTAATAAATTAATTTTAGCTATGACCAAGAAATTCCTTGTCCTGTCCCACCTGCAAGGATGTATCTGCAGCAGGATGAGCTAGAGGAAGAGGAAGAAGATGAGCGAGGTCCTACTCCACCTGTCCGAGGAGCAGCTTCCTCTCCAGCCGCTGTCTCCTATAGCCATCAGTCAACTGCCACTCTCACGCCCTCTCCCCAGGAAGAACTCCAGCCCATGTTACAGGACTGTCAGGAGGATCTGGGACACATACAACACCAACCTGACCGGAGGTGTGTCAATGCAAATGTAGCAAGAAGGATGTGACAAAAGTCATCCTGGCCCCACTGGAAATTTCTGTTGAATTCAGTGAGGTCAAGATTGTCTCCATTATATTTCTCCTGTTAATATTTAACTTCTAATCTAGGACTCTAGAATTATTTTTGACCTAAGAAATACATAATTAGGTTGCTTTATTATTATACCATGGAAAGAAATGCAGTTTATCCCTTTACGATACGTGCAATGCTGACATAAGTTAAATTCACAGTCATCAGGATATTAAAGTGGTATCGTTAACACAGCTTACCATATAATTACAGTTCCATTGTTTCCAATAGATTTACTGCATTATTACCATAAAATAGCATGCATTATTCCACAGTAACTGTGCAATTAGCTTGTCACCAATATGTATGAATATATATAAATATATAATTTATAAAGCCTATAGATTTTTCTCCTCCCATAAATCTAAACCGGGAAATTATTTCTTGCAAAATTTTCTTAACATATCCACCTACCCTTATTTACAGGAATGACCAACATTAATAAAGATAGATATTTGTTACAGGGAAATTTTGTTCCTTCTCTGTGTTTCTTTTAGTACAAAATATTTTGCACGTGCATTCTCACAGCTTCTCTTCCATAAAACAGTGAATTCTGTATGAGGCTTTTTATGCATCATGCTTATGCATGTTGCTTTTTATTAAGAAGGCACAGCTTTTCCATCACAGATAATTCTTTTTTTTTTTTTTTCTTGCCAGTGGTTTGCACATAGTGTTTGATATCACAAATATACAAACTTTCTTGTTTCTAGCAATATTACAGTCATACTTTCTATTTTTAGTGACATGTGGGCCTATTATGATGAAATTAATTTGATCTTGCAAATTAAACTGTAGAACTTCAATTTTATTAGTATAGCTCACTGGACATTTATAGATGTATTTTCCAGAATGTTTCTTGATAAGTTAGTTTGGTTTTATGTTTCCTTTTTTTAATTAAGCAGTAGTTACTACTCTTTTTTTAAAGGTTCTGTATCTGCTTTGACTTTTGCTCCCTGCTTCTACTTCGTCAGCTTTGTTTTTTTTCTTTATTCTTTATGGTAACACTTCTTATACTGTGGATCTTCTTCCATCTTCCTGAATCTTAAAAATCACTGTTTTTATTAGCAAGTGGCTAATACTATTTTCCTCTAATTTCCATTGATCCTGGTATGTCAGAGCACATGTTCATTTTAGTCACTTAAGTTTTCTGGGTTATTTAGAGGTTAAACTAGCTGGGTACTAATGGAAAAGAGAAATGCTAAGTGAGCAATGTGTTAGTGACTTTCCAGGACCTCCTGTTCAGGAGAGGGGAGTGCATATTAACATACAGAATGGAGCAGGCATAGAAGCAGATGTGTGCAAACATGCATAGCCAGCCAACAACTGCCTGGATAGTAGAACGTTTGCTCAACACAAAGACTCATAGCTAGTCACCATAAATGTCATCAAAAGTGGTAGCAAAAGTATCTGGAAGGGTGCTCAAATTTAAGCTCTTCCGGCACACATCTTAAACTCTCATTGAGTAAACTGAAAGAATAAGAAGTGTGTGGGTTTTTTTCCTTCCTGCAATGGTTAAGTCTAGCTTTGCTGAAAGTCTTAGAATTGTTAGTGACTAATTTAATCTTTTTTTCTTACTTTTTCAAGCATTATTTCTTTTCTTCTTGCTACATCCATCTCATCAGTTAAAAAAGATTGACAGAATTCTATTTACTTGATCTGTAAGGCAGGCTTGCCTTTTCCATCTAACAGCAGTGATATGACCCATGGTATTGCTGTGTATGAGTTGGATGTACTGTGCTCAACAGCTGTAGCCCATTCTGGAAGGTGTCTCTTGTTTTGAATATGGTGTGACAACACTTTCCAATTAAAAAACTGAAGTAGAAATTGGTGCTCTGGAAGAGTGGACAAGCAAAGAAAAAGATGCAGTGAAATAGCAGATTATGTCAATGTTAAAGTGAGAGCTAAGATAGGAGATAATGTCACTGTTAAAGCCAGAGCCACTGCATCAGATAAAGTGAACAAAGTATTGTTAGTTCTGCATGGCCGTGAACCAACTGCTCTCAATTAGACTATACTTGAAAGTTGGCAGGCCTGATATATTTTCCAAAACCCTAACCTATTTTGTAGCCAGTTGCCTGTCTCCTACTATCAAAACTTAGAAAATACAGACTGGCAAGTATATCGCAAGGACATTTGTCACAAGAGCTTTAAATTAAGTCAGTAAAACATTGGGCGAGGTCTCTAGTCAAAGGCAGGTAAAGATTCCCATGCAGCAATGACTTCTGGGATTTGGGAAGGAGGGGGGTATTAAATTATTGTGTATATATCCCTAACTGACCTTCATGCCATTCAGTACTTCATATAGCGTGTGGAAAACAGTGGTTAGATCATGTAGTACTGGGAGGTTCCAGTTTGTGTTTTCCACAAAATATTATGTTCTTTCTTGCCAAATTTTCCTTTTGAGATTAGTATTTCCATTTATTAAAATAAAATAAAGAAAATGGCATCTTCCCCAAATGAAAATATTTTTGAGAGTCACGTCACTGCTTGCCAATGAGATAATAAAAGGGAAAAAGTGACAAAGTAAAATTACTTTGTAAATTTTTTGCAAAGCAAACTGCACTGGAAATTCCTGGTAAGCGAAGCCAACAGTGCAGCCATTGCTGCAGAAAATATTTTTCCTAGCAGACACATGGCAATTAACGAGCAATCCTGTGGCCCTGTGAAGAAAAACTGTTGACAGTGTCACTGCCTGGAACTTCTGGGTGAAATCTTAACTACCCAAGAACACTCATCAAATTATATACTTGGCCTTTTTAAGCTGGAGACACTATTATTGATGATTAAAGCTCAAAATAAATTAACCTATACATCTACCTGGATTTTGGTATCCTTAAGACCTGTCACCTAGCCCAATTTAAAAAATAATGAAATAACAGTATAACTTCGTATAACTTTCTGAATCACTGGGATGGTTGGAGGAAAGATAATGTTTATAGAGACAATCTGTCTGGAGAGAGGCATCTGTTGACATGGATAATTTCTAGCTTCCAGAGCAATACACGTACACTTCTTTTACTCCTACTCTCACAGGTGCACAAAAATGTTTTTTTAACACTCACATGAACTGTAAACACCTCTTCACCTGGATGTGTATGTGCTACTTTAGGAAAAAGGAAAAGCTTTACGCAAAATAAGCCAATTTTCATTAAAATTAGTGTTAAAAGAACCTTGTTAAGAAGTCAGATTTCTTTGTGGTAGATTTCAAACTACATAGCTGTCAGTTCTGGTTTACAGCAAAAATAAAAACAAAATAATAATAAAAAAACCCTACCCTGAACATTTCATATATAAATTCTGTTGATTTAGAAAGGCAAGTCAAGCTTGTTGGGAAATAAATATTTTCATCAATCTACTATTTCCTCTGACTATGTTATATGACTTCAGTTCTTCTTACCCTTGTATTTTTATGCAGACGTCAGCCTGTGAGTCCTCCACCCCCTCCAAGACCTATCTCCCCGCCGCATACCTATGGATATATCTCAGGGCCCTTGGTCTCTGATATGGATACTGATGCACCAGAAGAGGAAGAGGATGAGGCAGATATAGAGGTTGCCAAGATGCAGAACAGAAGGCTCCTTTTGCGTGGCCTCGAGCAGACACCTGCTTCCAGCGTTGGGGATTTGGAGAGCTCTGTAACAGGGTCCATGATCAATGGCTGGGGTTCAGCCTCGGAAGAAGATAACATCTCAAGTGGGCGGTCTAGTGTTAGCTCTTCAGATGGATCATTTTTTACCGATGCAGATTTTGCACAGGCTGTTGCAGCAGCTGCAGAATATGCTGGCCTGAAAGTAGCCAGACGTCAAATGCAGGATGCAGCAGGAGGTGAGTTTGTCCTCTACTTGATAGGAGAAGGAAATGAATGGCCATTGTGACATATATTTATCCACAACTGTTTCCTGAGTATTCTTGTTCTTGCAACATTATAAATTCAGGAGGGGGGTGGGTCAGTTCACATTAGTGGAAGAGTCAGAAAAGGAGTTTTGGTAAAACAGTTCAAATAAATTGCTGCTCACTGTACATTGTGTTTCATAAGTAGTTCCTAATATTTTGGTCTCATGGATTATTGCCAGACCTCAACTCTGCTGGTGATGCCCACTTAGGAGGGGGAAAAAAAAAAGGATTACAGATTTATATCCTTTTCCTAGTATAAGCCTTTCCTAATATTTTGGTCTCATGGCCTGGTAGCCCCCCTCAACTCTGCTGGTGATGCCCACTTAGGAGGGGGAAAAAAAAAAGGATTACAGATTTATATCCTTTTCCTAGTATAAGACATGAAAACATTCCATGTTTTCAGTCATTATTCATGAGAGATTTAATCCCTCTGTATTGAAATGTCCAAATAAATAGTAAACCTTTTTTTTGAGTCACATTTCCCCTGGATTTGAAAAACAAGAATTTATTTATTTATTCCATTTTATATATTGTCTCTTATGTTTTGGATAATGCTGTTCAAACACTTACTGCTGTGTTATTGAGATGAACTGGATTTGTGTTGGTTTCATAATTTGACAGCTGGTTTTAGTTGCACTTTTAGATTACAGATTATGAATATGCAGAAAGGCCTTATGCATATGTTCCTTACTTCTTTTTTTTCTCCTGCATCACCACTGGCCACATGAAGTATGATATTTGAAATATTTCATGTTTTACAGTGTACTGTTTACAAGTAACACCAAGTATAATGGGTAATCAGCTAGATGATCAGTAACTAGACCCAGTGGATATTGTTCTAGTTCCACTAAGAAATAAGAATACCACAGGGTGGGATGCAGGTTTCAAGCAGATACATGAATGCTTTTGCCAGTCAAAATAATTAAACTGCCAAAGCTAGATAAGAGGTACAGTGTCCACTCTGACTCCACAGATTTGCAACGTTCCTCCCATTTCTGATATCCTCTCCCAGTTAACAGTCCTTTGTTTGATTTCAACACAGCTGTTCATCATGAAGAGTGAGAGGGGAGGTAATTTAGTAATTCTGGATGAAATCCTGGCCGATTGAAGTAGGTGGCAAAACTCCCATTCATACTCATGGGGCCAGGATTTTATCCATTTTATACATACATATATATTCATACAAATATGTGTGTGTGAATGTATATATTTAGAAGAGGTCTTTTTACATCCCATTCCTATTACAGATAAATAGTTTTACAACAGTCAAGTTCATGTTTTGCAGTGATTTTTATGTATTCGTATTCCCTATACCTGACTGTACGTTCTAAAAATGTGCTTCTTATCTGCAAATAAGCTGTGATAAAATGTCTGTCATTCACCCCCAACGCATTCATGGTCGTCCACTCTAAGCAGCAGAGTAGGCATCTGTACCTGAGACCTGCTACTGACCTGCTGTGCTATTGGCACAGGTGACCTCATGCTGCCTGAGCTAGGGGAGGTGAAATCCCTTTTGAAAGCCAATGTTTTGTTGTTTCTGGAGGACGAGAAGCCTGCCTGTGTTTGACTGCCCATGGTGTTTAGCTTCCTGGAGCGGGAGGTACCAGCCACCAACCAGCTGGATAATTTCTGTGAAACTAAGACAACCTCCCTACTGAGAGAAATGCTTCAGTTTCATTACAGCTCACCCTAAAACTGACTACGGGAAGGATAAGAGTTCTATTATTGTTCCAACAGTGTATTTTCAGGTTTTGTACAGCTAGGTCATTCTGATGTGAAGAAAGAGAAAGTATGAAAGGTCTTATTTTAGATAAGAAAAATAATAGCTATTGTTCTCTAACCATTTCCAGGCCGTAGACATTTTCATGCATCACACTGTCCTAGACCCACCAGCCCCGTGTCTACTGACAGCAACATGAGTGCTGTGGTAATACAGAAGGTCCGACCTGCCAAAAAGCAGAAACACCAGCCAGGACATCTGCGCAGAGAAGTCTACACAGATGGTGAGTTCACTGAAATGGGTGAAAACATCAATGAACCTTTCTAAATATGCATTCAGTGTGTGTGCGTGAAATTTTTCCACAGAGGTAACATTATGTTTCAGAATTCAGTGATTTGTGTTTCCTGTTGCTAAACACGCTGAACAGATTAATCTTTTTAAATGCCAGAGGTCCTTTATACTGTACATCGGTGCTTCCACTCCAGAGCCTTGCACCTGTTTTCTGTAGTGGCCTAATCGGCTAATTACTGTCATTATTTAAGAGCCCAGATAGCATAAATAGTATAGTCATTGAGAATAATGTTTGGTTAGGAGTAAAATCTTCATTCACGTGACTGACTATTAAAACCTTCAGAATGTATCTTTTCCTGAAAAATACAATTTACCATTCAAATGGTGGACAACAGAAATTCAATGAATTTTAATCCTGACCACAGTATTGTTGCAAGCGGTTACTTTGTGAGTAAAAGGAAAATGTAATCATCTTCTCTCGTGCCTTCACACACAATATCAACTCTTGCTGAAAAGGTAGTGCTTGTATTCTCTTGGGGGTGTAGGAGGATAATGCAAACATTGTGATGTTGTCTAGAGAGAGCCTGTAATGAAAATGCCTCAGGTGGTGCAGCTTTTATTAAAGCACTACCTTCCAGTTTTATAAAACAGCCCACGAGCTTTGTTGGAAATTCATGTAAGATAAATTCTCCAAGATTTAACCCATCTTGTCAAATTTGCTAAATTTGCTAACGAGGGGGGGAGGAGAAGGAAGGGCATCATCCCCCACCTCGTGAATCTCTGCAACAACAATCTGATTAGGACTTTCATTACCAGTCTGAAATTTTTCAAAGAGGGGCATCATTTGCCATTATCATATGAAAGCCTAATATTATAGATCCTTATCCAGGGTTACAAGAAGGGAGTTGTGAGCCACTTCTCCCTATGATTCCTGCCACTTGACGAAAAAATTTAATACAAAGCTCACAGCACGATGAGCAGAAGTAATTTAGCGATGAGTGGTTGTCCGTGCTATTATCTGTACTTTATTCTGAGTATTTTCTCTCACTAGCATCTATCTGATATTAGGCTACATTAAATACTGGCATGACACAGTGCACCTGGGCCTCTTGGCGTATGCCCAGGCCCCTTCTGTCAGTGAAACTGAGCTGTTGGAATATTATCTGATTTCAAGAGGTTATTACAGTGGTTTTGTGCATCTTTGCTTCTGTGAAAGGACAACACAAGGTGTAAATCCCAAAACTGTAACAGAAATGTTACATTTATGAGACCCTTGTAACGGCATTTTGCAAGATTTCATGGACATTTTATCAGCTTTTATTCTCATGAAGAGAATGCTCTTAATTGTGTAATTGGCCAAGCATCAAACCTCGATGCAAACACAACAGCTCTGACATCAGAAATAAAATGTAGACAGGAGTTTTATGAGGCCATTTTCTTCAAACACAGGAATAAATAAGAAGTAGGCCCATATTTGATGGCAGATTTTTGTGAAAGTAATTATACAAAGTTAAATCATAGTGCATTATGGTTAGATATTGCAATGGATTTGGCAATCATGATCAATATTTGTTTTGTGTTATAAAGCACCTGCTTACTTCAGCATATTTTCTAATTAGGGAAGAGTTTCCACTAGCCTGTTCAGCATACAATACAGTGTGGACATTCAGGGAACAGCGAATTACAGCTTTAATTTCTGCAGAACTAATAAAATCCAGTTCAAAGGTTGAAGGGCTTGTTTGGGGTTTTTTTTGTTGTTGTTTGTTTTATTCGCCCCTTCTCCCCCCTCCAGTCCATTTACATAAGCATATTTGGAACCTTAATGAAGATTATAACCATTCGTTTTAATAGCCATATCTAGTATATTGTCCCTTTAGAATTAGCAATAAAATAATGCCTAGTAATTGTTTTCCCTAAGTGGAGAAAAGACACTAATGAAACATTTAAGCACAATGTTTCCCAGGTATAGTTAGATTTTCCTATTGGCTGGATGTCACACTGTTACTTATATTTTTAATAAAATATTGTCTGATACAGAGGTTCTGTTTTTCTTCAGAATGGGTGAACATACACACGTGTTTGTAATAAAGCAAAGCAGATATTCTGAACTTAAGCATTTTTGCTGTCTAGAAGCAATGAATAAATACTAAACAGGAGAATAATACATTGCATCATTATTTTCTCAGCCTTTAAAATGCAATTTCATTTCACAAATGAAACATTTTCTACTGTTACCAAATTACTTGAATGAGTATTTACTAGCAGTTTCATGAAATGTGAATGTCATTAATAATTTACATGATTGGTTGACAGAAAGGATATATAAATAAAGACTTTGCATGAATGGTTGAAAATTATACAATCATAGAATCACGTAATGGCTTGAGTTGGAAGAGACCTCAAAGATCACCTAGTTCCATCTCCTCTGCCATTGACAGGGACACCTCCCACTAGATCAGATTGCTGAAGGCCCCATCCAACCTGGCCTCAAATGCTTCCAGGGATGGGGCATCCACAACTTCCCTGGGCAACCTGTTCTAGTGTCTCACTATCCTCAGACTAAGGAATTTCCTCCTAATGTATAACCTAAATCTCCCCTCTTCCAGTTTTCATCCATTACCCCTTGTCCTCTTGCTACAAGCCCTTGTAAAAAGTTCCTCCACAGCTTTCCTGTAGGCCCCTACAGGTACTGGAAGGCCACTACAAGGTCGCCTCCGGAACCTTCTGTTCTCCAGGCTGAACAGCCACAACTGTCTCAGCCTGATCTCTTAGGAGAGGTGATTCAGCCCTTGGTTCATCTTCATAGCTCTCCTCTGGACTTTCTCCATAAACTCCATCTCCTTCTTATGTTGGGGGCTCCAGGGTTGGACACAGTACTCCATGTGGGGTCTCACATGAGCCAAGTAAAGGGGTAGAATCACCTCTTTTGACCTACTGACTACACTTCTTTTGATGCAGCTTAGCTTTCTGGACTGCAAGTACAGACTGCTGGCTCATGTTGAGCTTCTTGTCCATCATCACTCCCAAGTCCTTCTTGTCCAGACTGTTTTAAATCCATTCACCACCCAGCCTGTATCTGTGCTTGGGGTTGCCCTGACCCAGGTACAGAACCTTACACTTGATCTTGTTGAACTTCATGAGGTTGACAAGAGCCCACCTCTCAAGCCTGTCAAGGTCCCTCTGGATGGCCTCCTTTCCCTCCAGTGTGTCGACTTTGCCACACACTTTGGTATCATCAGCAAACTTGCTTAGGGTACACTTGATGCCACTGCTCATGTCACTGACAAAGATATTAAATAGCACCAATCCCAGTACCAGCCCTTAGAGAACACCACTCATCACAGGTCTCCATCTGGACATCGAGCCATTGATCGACACTCTTTGAGTGCAACCATCCAGCCAGTTCCTTGCCCAAAGAGTGGTCCATCCATCAAATCCACACTATTCCAGTTTTGATACCAGGCTGTCATGCGGGACGGTGGCAAAAGCTTTGCACAGGTTCAGGTAGATGATATCAGTTTCTTTTCTTTTGTCCACTGATGCTGTGACCCCACTGTAGGAAGCCACCAAATTAGTCAGGCAGCATTTGCCCTTGGTAAAGCCATGTTGGCTGTCACCAGTTACCCCTCTGCTTTCTACATGCCTTAGCAGAGCCTTCAGGAGGATCCACTCCATGATCTTGCTGTGCACAGAGGTGAGACTGACTGGTCTATAGTTCCCTGGGTCTTCCTTAATTCCCTTCTTGAAAATGGGAGATATGTTTCCCTTTTTACAGTCAGTGGGAATTTCTCCAAACTGCCAAGACCTTTCAAATATGATGGGCAGAGACTTTGCAACTTCATTGACCAGTTCCTTCAGGAGCCATGGATGAATCCCATCAGATTCCATGGACTTGTGTGCCTTCAAGTCCTTCAGAGGCCACGAACCTGCTCTTCTCCTACAGTGAGGAAATCTTCCTTTTCACAGTCATGGAGGGCACATGCCTGTGCCTTCTCTAACTTTAACTGTGTGACCAGAGCCTTTGCCAGTGAAGACTGAGGCAAAGTAGTCACTGATTATCTCAGCTTTCACTATGTCCTGCACGCCTAGGTCACCATTTTCCTTTTGAAGTGGGCCCACAGCTTCCTTCATCTTCCTCTTATTGCTGACATACCTGTAGAAACCTTTCTTGTTACTCTTAATATCCCTTGCCAGGTCCAACTCTATCTGTGCTTTGTCCTTCCTTACCCAATCCCTTGCTTCTCTGACAACTTGTCTGTACTCCCCCCAGGACACCTGGCCCTGCTTCCATTCTCTGTATGCCTTGTTTTTACCTTTAACTGTGTCCAGAAGCTCCCTGATTATCCATACAGGCCTCATAGCTCCCCAACTTGCCTTCCTCTTCACTGGACACGTAGCTCCTGCACATGGATCCTTGAATATGGACCAGCTCCCCTTCCCTCTAGGGATTTGTTCCAGGGTACCCTGCCAAGCAGACCATTGAAGAGACCAAAATCTGCTTTCTTGAAATTGAGGGTAGTGAGCTTGTTTTGCTCCTTCCTCACTACCCTAAGGATCCTGAATTCAACCATGTCATGGTTGCTACAGCCTGGTCTCCCATTAAGTCTTACATCATCAGCCAGCCCAGCACTGTTGGTGAGAAGAGGGTTCAGCACAGCACCTTTCTTGTTGGTTCCTCTACCATTTGCAGGAGGACATTGTCATCAATGCACTCCAGGGACTTCCTGAATTGCTGGTGCTTTGCAGTGTTGTCCCTCCAGCAGATATCAGGGTGGTTGAAATACCCCATGAGGACTAGGGCCTGTGAGCATATCTGCCTGTAGAGGGCCTCATCTGCTCAGCCGTCCTGATCTGGTGGCCTGTAGCAGATCCCCACTATGACATCTCCTGTCTTCCCTTTAACCCTGACCTGTAAGGTTTTGGTCACTCCTCCATGCCCAGGCAGAGTTCCACAGACTCCCAGGTGGTCACTGATGTAGAGGGTGACACCCCTTCCGCTTCTGCCCTTCCTGTCCTTCCTAAAGAGCTATAAATGCCAAGACTATTACGGGCAGCCATATATCTAAGTCTTAAAAAAAATATTTATTTCTTTATATAGCAAGATTTGTAAAAGAGAGTGGTATTTCTCAAAGTGTGTTTGTTGTCAATGTAGCAGTAAAAATCCTTTGTAAAATGAAGGACCATGCTCTCTGATCCATTCTGCATTTTATAAGTACTAACACTTTTATTTTCTGCTAGCATTAGTTCAAATTGGTTTCTGCTTTATGTGGAACAGGATTTCAGCTCAGTTGTTTTGTTCCTTGACAATCATCCAGGCGGTATAATGTTCTCCATATTTGTTGCTAAAAATCTTTGCTCAGTAGGAGGTAAAGATTAAAATGTATGAATTTTTAATTTCTCTTCATCTAGCCTTTTAGAGAGTTAAATACTAAGAGGGCATTAAAAGAACCAACTAACAGATGTGTCTTCTTTCTCAAACTTGCCTGACCTACTTATGTACTTATTTTAAGAAACCAAATTTTAAAAGAATATTTTTTTCTTTTCAAAGATTGTATATATGAAAGTCTCCTCTGAACTGTCTTGAATTGGTTTAATAGTAGTTACAAGCTTCAGAATTGTAAGCATTTAGATAAAAAGAATGAAAGTTGTTTGTAATTTCTGTTCAGTAAATCTGCCAGTAGAAGTTACACCATTGACAGTTCACATGAGATTTTAAATCATGGTTCTTTTTTAAATCTCTGAAATACTAACATTTTCACAATTAGCTGGTTGAGAATGTAACTGGGTTATTTAGCTGTGGTATCAATAATATGACAGTAGGGCAGCTGAATTTCTCACAAGAAGCAATTGAGTATCTACCAAATAATCCCTTGATTTTCTCCTTTGAAACAGTAAGCCATTATGCACACTGCCATCGCTTGTACTCTTGTCTGCCTCCACCAGTGCAGTGCAAAAAATATATATTCTGCACAAATAGCAGCAAGGTAAATAATAAGTAGGAGTGTGTTTCTTACCTCTGCTAAAAACCAGCATGTTATTGAATCACATTAATTTTCAGATACCAGATATCAAATTTCAAGTATCTTTGCAGTCCTTGCTTCTGTTGATTTCATTACTGAGGCAGTTTTTGTGGAATGAAAGTTGTTTTGATAAAAGTGTTATAAAAGTGTAGATCTGGATGTGGACACAGGGCCATGACCTCATTGCAGTTACAGAGACATTATGGGATAGCCCAGATGATTGGAGTGCTGCCATAGATGGCTACATACTCTTTAGGCAAGATAGGTCATCAAAATGGGGTGGTGGAGTGGCTCTTTATGTGAAAGAGCACCTGGAATGTATCATGCTCTGCCTAGGAGAGAAGGAGGAACGTGTTAAGAGCTTATGGGTGAGAGTTACGGGGCAGGCTAACATGAGTGATGCTGTTGTGGGTGTTTACTACAAGCTACCTGATCAGGATGAGGAGGTTGATGCGGTCTTTCACAAGCAGCTGAAACTAGCCTCATTCTCACGGGGGACCACCCTGACATTTGCTGGAAAGGCAATACAGCCAGGCACGCACTGTCTAGGAGGTTCCTGCAGAGCGTTGGTGACAACATTCTGATGCAGGTGGTTTAGGAGCCTACAAGGGGGGTTGTGCTATAGAATGTGGTATTAACAAACAAAGAAGGTGTTGCTGGGGATGTGAAGGTTGGGGACAACATTGGCTGTAGTGAGCACAAGTGGTGGAGTTCAATGTCGTGCTTGGAAGAAGTAAAGAAATATGTAGAATTACAACCCTGGACTTCAGAAGAGCTAAGCTTACCCTTTTCAAAGATCTACTCAGTAGAATACCATGGTTCAGGGTATGGATGTCCATGAGAGCTGGGCAACTTTCAAACACTGCTTCCTCCAAGCTCAGGACTGGTGCATCCCTATGAGGAAGAAATCAAGCAGAGGAGGTAGGAGACCTGAATGGATGAGTAAAGGTCTTCTGGAAAAAATTAAAGGAAATAATTAAATTTACAGAATGTGGAAAATAGAACTGGCCACTTGGGAGAAATAAAGGAACACAGTCAGAGAACGAGGGATGCAATGAGGAAAGCTAAGGCCCACCTGGAATTAAATCTGGTAAGGGATATCAAAGACATTGATGGGATGGCCCACTGATGAATGAGGCAGATACCCTAGTGGCAGAAGACACAGAAGGTGGAGTGATTGAATGCGTTCTTTGTTTCAGTCTTCACTGCTAAAGCTGACCCTCTTGAATCGCAAACCCTGGAGGTAAGAGATAAAGACTAGAGAGAGGAAGACTTTCCCTTGGTAGCGAAAGACCAGGTTAGAGGCCACTTAGCTGAACTGGACATCCATAAATCCATGGGCCCTGATGGGGTGCATCCACGAGTTCTGAAAGAGCTGGCAGATGTTATTGCTAGGCCACTCTCCATCATCTTTGAGAGGTCATGAAGAACAGGAGAGGTGCCTAAGGACTGGAGAAAGGCAAATATCACTCCATTCTTCAAAAAGGGCAAGAAGGAGAACCGAGGGAACTACTGGCTGGTTAGTCTCACCTCGATTCCCAGTAAGGTTGTTGGAACAAATTGTTCTGGATGTTATCTCAAAACATGTGAAAGCAAAGAAAGTCACTGGGAGAATTCAGCATGGATTCACTAAAGGGAAATGATGCTTGACTAATCTGTTTGCTTTCTGTGATGTTGTAACTGGTTGGTGAGATGAGGGGAGAGCAGTGGATGTTACTTACCTTGACTCGAGCAAGACTTTTGACACAGTTTCTCCACTTCAGTGCCAAATTTATTTAGCAGATGGTTTTTCCCCACTGGTGTTTTCCTTACCTCAGGATCCCTATACATGTTCTCATTGAGAAAATCGTCATTGCTGCTTTCAAAAGACATACATGGAAAGTTTTAAATGTAGTCTGTGCTATGAAATGGCATCCATTAGTTGTTTTAGTTACATGGGAAGCAGTACAACAGTCATACATACACATTAATGAAATATGTGAGCATAGCTGACCTTTAACAAATACTTCTGAGTTCTTCATGTTGGTTTGATGTTGCTATGTGATTTATTTTTTATTCCTTACAATGGAAGCTTCCATTTTCCTTTTAATCAGAAGTGTGCCAGTTTGTACTCAAGGAGACAGATTGAATCTGGATTTTCTCTGTGATCTGAGCTGTTAAAATAAATACCACAGGGGTATAATAGTGTCGACCTCTGAGAAGTTTTTTTTCCACTCTGTAAAGGATTCCTCTCAGCGAGGAGTACTATGTTATAATGAAGATTTTTATAGTTTCCCTGCAGGTTACAAAAATGTTTTCAAAAGAGAATATTACTTTTCCTTAGGTATTAGTGTATCGTAGAGCTACTGCCATTTAATGAAGCTTTTTTCTATCAATTCATCTTTCCTGTCCATAGTCAAAACTTAAAACTACTTTGTTCATCATCCTGTGCAGCTGGATAGGATTCTTGATTAAAGTATTTTGTTTCAAGTTGTATTTTATAGGCTACAGGAAAAATGCTGTTCCGTCTCTTTGGCATTCAGCAAATGCATTGCCATATCACAATTGGTGGAGACTGGCTTCAAGGGTGGCTGAAAAAGCTTGGGATTAAGTACTTCCACTTTACATCAGCAGGCTCAGCAGAAGGGCTGTTCAGTGCTCTGACAACTTAATAGGGGCAGCAAGTGGGGAATATGAAACACAAGATAATTGCATGAACAACTGTGGTCCCAAAAGTCTACACTTCTGAGTTTATCTTCATCCACTTTCAATTTGGTGGGTCCTTTTCTGAGAGGAGACAAATGAGAAGGGTGTTATCCAGAGAAAGAAAAATATTTTAATCTTCTCAGGCTAATGAAGAGGTTTTTTTCTTATTTCTTTTTAATCTTGGCCACGTTGTATAATCACTAAAAGTATTCTGCAAAGGGTGGGAACCATCATCATCTCCAGCATTGCTTCTGAAAAACAGCTATTATTCTTTGGGATGGGTCTGATGTGGTCTGATGCATTGGACTTTTAAGGAACATATCATATGGTATTCTGAGGTCTTGGGTAGACTTCACACAATTTTTCACCTAGTGGTTGAATTCTAAGGGGTTATATGCTTCTTCAGACCAGTATTTTTTGAAGCAGGTATTGACTCTGAAGCTCACGTTGCTATGGAGCCCTGTGTTCCAAATGTCCAAACATGTAGGCACAGACTGAAAGGGATTTGGTGACTGGAGCTCACAGGGCATCTTTAGAGTAGGCAGTCTGAATGCTACTGTGATGTTTGGAATTAATGTGTTTCATTGCTAAGGTCTTTCTTTTGTTGTTGCTGTTTTGTTTGGTTGGGTTTGTTTGGTTTGGTATGGTTTGGTTTTGTTTTTACCAAGTCAGTGGCTTTAGTGGAGCAAGAAGTCAGAGATCTCATTTACCCCAAGTATGCCCGCCCTTAGGAAATTAACCTTATGAAAATCTCAAGTTTAATGTGGAGGATAGTGCCTAGTAAGCCTGCACTGAATTCTCCGTTGATACACCTTTCCACAGGAATGTCATTTGTGCTTTGATTCACTGGAAAACCTGTCAAAAATATCTGGCATCTGCCATATCTGAATTTATACGTATTTGTTAGGTGCTTATTTTTTTCTTATTCAGGAGTACTACCTTTATTCTTGGCCAAATTTAGTTAATTTTCAGTTGAAATATTCTCTTGAGTAGGCTGAATTAGCTGTATATAGAGTGATGGTGTTCGAAAAACACAGCTGCTCCAAGATTTTTGTGGAAGTAGAAAGAATGAATGCACACTATTATAAAATGCTGAAGTTACATTTTTTTAATAGTGCTGTTTTGTTGGGTTTTTTTGCAATCTCACTCGAGATTATTAACCTCAGAAACATCTCTCACATCTCACTTTTTTTAACATGTTCTCTTATATTCATGTGGTTCATTCCTACAGATTTCTTGTGAACCACTTTTGTATTGTCATTTTTTACTTTTACATTCTTTTTCTTCACATTTTATATTCTGCAGAGCACTATTCATCCTGATGAATAGTTTACATATTCTAGGTTTAATTCTCAATCATAGAATTATAGTGTCACATAATGGTTTGAGTTGGAAGAGACCTTAAAGATCACCTAGTTCCAACCCCCCTGCCATGGGCAGGGACACCTCCCAGTAGGCCAGGTTGCTGAAAGCCCCATCCAACCTGCCCTTGAACACCTCCAGGGAAGGGGCATCCGCAACTTCCCTGGGCAACCTGTTCCAGTGTCTCATCACCCTCACACTAAAGAATTTCTTCCTAATGTCTAACACAAATCTTCCCTCTTCCAGTTTTAATCCATTACCCCTTGTCCTCTCATGAGAAACCCTTGTAAAAAGTCCCTCCCCAGCTTTCCTGTAGGCCCCCTTCAGAAAATGCAAGAGCACTGTGAGGTCTCCCCAGAGCCTTCTCATCTCCAGGCTCACCAACCCCAAGACACGTGTGTCTTATAAATGCTATTTAAAAATATACAGAATTGTCAAATCCTTTAAACTGTGCTAACTTAAGAAGACGAGTTCAGAAGTCTTCCGTATCTTTTTTTCTTTTTTTTCTTCCTGGGAGTGTGTTACTTCATTGATTGAGTGTGTTGGGGTTTTTTTATCTCAAGTCATGCCCACAGTTCTGGGGATATATATGATAGGCTAACCTATTATTTTGAAAGAAGAATTCAATAATTAATAAAGTTTATCATAACATATCTGTGCAGTGTATCTGATACAAATTCTTACACCCCAGCCAATTTGACTTAACACTCAGCACTGAAAACCTGGAGTAACTGTAGCACAAGCTGCTGTGTTGTTGAATGAACTTGGCAAAAATTATAAATATCAACAAAGATATGTCAATATCTTTATGTCTGTTGATATCCATAACTGGTATATTAATACCCAAGTGCCTACATTTTATTACAGCTTTCTATAGAGATTTTAAAGAAAATAGAAAATAAGTCTTTGCGTTTTTAAAGTTCAAGCTTTGAGAAAATACCCATCAGCAGTTGTAACAGTAACATAATACTTCTTGGGGTGGAGAAAGAAGGGCAGAGGGAGAAAGTAAAGAGGGCATCTTTTTGTTCAGTGAAAGTTAAAGATTCTTTCTTAATTTCATTAGTTTATGATATCACTGTAATTATTCTCTTTTAACTTTGTAGACTTGCCGCCCCCTCCTGTGCCACCTCCAGCTATAAAATCACCAACCGCCCAGTCCAAATCCCAGCTGGAGGTGCGGCCGGTCATGTTGCCCAAACTTGCTTCTATAGAAGTGAGGACAGACAGATCTGCAGAGAGGAAAGGAGCGAGCTACAAGGGCAGGGACGGGGTGGATGGGCGACAGCATTCAGACGTGCGGACAAACTCGGGAGAGCGGAGAGAGCCGCAGGAACAGCAAAATGATGGGAAACTGCGAGGAAATAAAGCACCAAAACGAGAAGGCACACCAGCAAAAACTCATCTTCTTCAAGGTTATTTTGCATGCTCTGGGTTTAATGAAGTGTTGTGTGTTGATCACAGGGAAGAGGCGGCTCATTTCAGGTGTCTCACACCAATGGTATGAGTGAAGTTGTGCCTGCTGAATTGTCACCATTTATTGTAATCGTAGGTGCTAATACAGGTCACATTGTAGGTTCTCATTAGGGTGAAATGGAAACAAAAGCTTTTGAAAAACATGGATGTTTTATCCTGTTTTCCTGATGCACCCATCGTGTTAAAGCAAACACCGAGGAAGCCCAAATAGAAATATTCCTCAAGAGCTGTAGGGATCACTGCCTCTGCCCCTACCATACATTTATAGTCTAGTTATGTCTAATCTATCTAAGCATAATCTAATTTACAAACGAACTGAGTGGCTTTTAGAGAGTTGATCTGTTAGTCAGGTATTTGACTTTTCTACGAAACAATTTACACTTGGTCCATTTTTGTCCATTGTCTAAACTTGGTCCTGTTTAAAACAAAAGTAGTACTGCATTAGTTGTAATTACTAACTGACACATAACATATTAATCTGACTTGATCAATGTAATCTCTTGTTATGGAAGTAGGTAAGATTACTGATTAATGGAACATGATTATTGGAATTTGTCAAGTGTTCATTAAAACTTTCAACACATATCATACAAATGCCTGGTCCTTTTTCATACAGGTAGCTAGAGTCAATATCAGCGGTGATTGGGCAGTAAGTGCTTAAATGAGCATATTAATAAGAGATTGGAACTGATTACAGTGCATTACTATACAGAAAAGTTATTACAAGTTTACCTGAAGAGGATGGTGCTGGAATTTTAAAACATGCCCACTAATTTTGTTTCAAAATCAACTTGAGAAGTACAAGGTCTGATACACAGATGCAGTGAGCTCCTTGCAAGTATCATGCGCATATTGTCATTTCCTTCTACTCAGTCACATCAAAAATATACAAGGGTTATTTTTTCTTCATTTTCTGGTAGAACATAGAGCAGTGACCATAAATTAAAATTAATTGGACAGTAATAATGAATTCATTTTTCTGCAGTGATTGCTACCACATTAATTCTATAACTTTTCTTAAGAATGCTTCTATAATGCTGTTATGGAAGCAGTGTATTTCATATTCCTGTCAGGCATTGCTTTAAACCTACTGAGTATCATAAAAAGTAAAATAAATCAACTGCATGCAGAAATTTTTTGGATCACTGTATCTCTGGGTTTGTAAACATAACGATGTATATATTTAATTATACAGAGGACATCCTGCCATATTCTAGACCAACATTTCCAACATCAAATAATCCTAGAGATCCCAGCTCCTCCAGCTCTATGTCGTCAAGAGGATCAGGAGGTAGACAGAGGGCAGATCAAGCAAATATAGCCCGAAGGAATGTTGCAGAAATGCAGCTACTGGGAGCGTATGAACAAGGAGAAGAGGAAGAAGAGATGGAGGTAACTGCAGTTGTACCACTGAAGATGGCTGGAATCCCACCATTTTCTGTTCTTAGACAAATGCCAAGAAAAAACGTTTGAACCGGAAATGTTTCTCTTCAGAAAAATTGGTACATTTATCCATCTATTGATGTTATGTGCAAGCCAGGAACAGAAACTTTAAGAATGTGTCAAAAACATAAGTAATGTGTAGCATAGTATAACTGCCACCACACGAAAACCTGTGGAATAGAACTTGCAGAAATACACTACTTAACTGTGCACTTTATCCAGATTCTTTCAGAAGTGAAAAAAAAGCATTAGAGCATTTAAGAACACCTTGACATTGCCTGTCACATTTTTGGAAGTGTATTGGTTTAGATTTTAATAGATAATAAGGCATGAACTACTTATCTTCTTTGTTTTTTCTGCCTAGTGATATTAATTCAATTTAAATCCTGATTGTAGAAAGGGTGTCCAACATGCAGTCACACTGCTGCACATAATTAAAAGTTGTAATTACTATTTAAAGGTAACAAATCACTAAAAAGTATGTAAAACAAACTTTAGATAATAAGATCTAACACGGTTATTTATGTCTTCTGTTGTTTTTTTTTAATACAGGAAACAGAAAGCTGAAGACAGCGACATGTACTGTAACAGGCTTTTAAAATCTAATCAGAAAAAAAAAAAATCACTTAAGATGCCTCAAGTCTGATGATGTTTGACGCCAGAAATAATGTTCAGTGCAATCAGTCAGTGTACAACTTTTCATTTTTCTTCATGCCACCAGAATGCTAACATTTCTTTTTCTTTGTAAACCCTCTTAATTAGGAATGGCCCTTGTCTATTCCCTAATGCTAAGTGCATCACCTTCGCTGGCCAAGAAGGCAAGTAAGCTGCTCTTTGTGGTACTTGGGCCAGCTGCTGCTTCAGGATTACAACAGAAGGGATTCCAGAGCCTGGGATCCCAAGGCTTCTCCCCTGCGAGGCGGTGCTTAGTACACTGCTGGTACACCAGTGAGCCAGTCGATAATGATGGATACAGCATTGATTAAGAAGTTCCCCAAAGTGAACATCATGCAGAACATTCTTTTATTCTAGGGGTTTCACTGTAGTCTGCAGTTAGTGCAAATGATATCTTGCAATTTCAATACAGACTGGGTCTCTTTTTTTCTGCCAGTCTCTTATGAACCTTTTGCAGATGAAACAGTTTCACAAATGCAAGTAAAATTAATTTGGCATGAGTGGCTCTTATTGTAAATATGTACTCATTTTAAATCCCCTGTGGTACTTTGATTTGTCTTTCCATTTTCATCTTTAAGCACGTTCTTATTAAAAATGTCCTTTGGGATAGGCAGGAGGTAAGCCAATATGATTGCTATTTGCCTAATCATGGCAAGTTTATCTGAAACTTTTTCTACTTTTCAGCTTAAACAATGCTTATGAAAATGAGGAAGAAAAATTAATGGACATTTTTAATAATGATTGGGTGTTGTCATTAACTGTTACTGGCCCAAATCTCAGACCTCTACTTGTGTCAATTCACCTTAAAGAAGTGCCACTTAAAGAAGTTTTGTTTGATCTTGGCGATTAATTTTTTTGTAATGCACTGCTTATCTTTTTTTTTTTTTTTTTTTTGGTTTTAAAAGCACAATCACTAAACTTTGTTTGTAAACCATTGTAACTATTAACCTTTTTTTTGTCTTATTGAAAATGTTAAGCATTTGTTTGGGATGTTTTTCATCTTTTTGTTAATGCTCTATGTTTGTATTTGGAATATTTGAATGATGACAGATGGTAAAGTAACAAACGTAAATGTGGGCCATAATCAAAACACTTCTCACTATTCCTGGACTTAGGGAAAACTATCAATTTTGCTGTGACCTCTCTCAACATTGGATTATCAGTAAAGCTGAAATAGAGGCATTAGTTGCATTGAATTTGCCAAATTATGTCCTCTGTCTGTGGATTTTATGACCTTTTTTGTAATTATAAAATTTCTTTGTCATTGGTGCTAATGGAAGAATGTGTGTTTGTTTATGGACAGCTATCAGGACTAGCCCCAATGGAAAAAAAAAAAAAAAAAAAAAAAAAAAAAAAAAAGAAAAAAGTGTTTTGGTGTTTACAGAGGACTGAAATTTTTCATTTAGCTGATTTTTAAAGAAAGGTTCCATAGAAAGGGTGTGCAGTACTAAAGGAACAATCCATGTGATTAATGTTTTCATTATGTTCATGTAAGAAACCTCATATTTTAGCCATAATTTTGCATACTGAGGATCCAATAATCAGAAAAGTAATTTTTGTCACATTATTTATTAAAAATGTTCTCAAATACATTATCTTTCTTGTGTAGTTTCTTGTGTTCACTGAAACATAATTTTAGGGGCAACTCTGATCTTGTTTCTATTCATAAGTCCGAATCTGTTCCACTGAAATCATGCAGTTACAGTAGCATGAGCAAAGTGGGAGAGCTGGATGAAGCCTAAGATTTTACATAATTACAATTGATTGCCCTAAAGATCTGATTTCTGAGTGTTTCATGAACTGTGATAATGAAAACATCTCTTAGCCTGCCAATTTCCAGAGAGGGCCAATGAAGAAAATCTGTACCAACAAAAGTGTTCACCTCAGGGGTGAGATACATTTGTTTCAAAGCAAGTAAGATACAAATATGTGAAAGGAATTAATATTATGAGTCATACGTTTGTTGGGGCCAGCAGAAATAGGAGTTGTCTCACCTGCCTGCTGTCCTCCTGTGCTGTAGCCATTGTGTGTTCAGCAGAGCCCTGCTGTGGATCACAGTCAAGTAGTTGATGGTCCCTTTTCCACTCTTGCATTTTTGTAACCCTGTATTCTTGCAGAGTTCTTACCCTGTTCTTGCCCTATCTTGCTCTACAGCCATCCCAGTTCAAAAGAAAAAAAAAAAAAAAAAAAAAGAAGAAGAAGAAAAAAATGGCATTTGTGTGAATAGCCAGAACATTCTGTAAGAAAAAAAACCACAACACTGTGTCTTTTGTTCAGCTAAACCTTTTTGCTCCTTCTCTTTTTGACATTCGGCTTCTGTCCCAAGAGCTTTACACAGTCCAGAGCCAGACACCAAGTGTCCTGCCAGAGAACAGTGCTAGAGCCTTGACAACTTAATTGCTCACAAGCCTCAAGTACCTCTTTTTTTCCGTAACAGGAAAGCAAGTGTTAAAACTAAGTAGAATAAATTAAATATGTAATCTTTCTATGTTGCTTAGAGGGGTTTTGGGTGGTTGGTTCAGTCCCCATGCCTAAGTTCTAACTGCTGTGGGTTAAAGCCACCAACATAATCCAGGCAGGAGCCGTGTAGACCAGACTGTCCCACAGGAGACATCTGGCCTGCACCTTTCCTTTGGAGGAGGTATGAGAGGCTTATTTAATGGGCACAGATTTTTTCAGCAGCTGATTGTCTTTCCTGGCAGAAGGGGTGGCCTTGTGGTTTGAGACCAAGCCATTGCTGCAGCAGAGTGTGAGGAACGAGGTGGAGCTTGAGGCAGGACCCCTGAGTGTGTCAGCCCTTTTCCACAAAAGCTTAAGCTGCTGCCAAAGGTGTAGTGGGACAGGTCGTGACAGGTACTTGCTTCATTCTTCACTGGCACAGTGACGTGCTGGAAACCACACATTGGATCACCAGCTGATGCCCATGGCCATCTGTGTAGCTTCACTAGAAGTCACACTTCAGCTGAAATTCTGGCCTTAAACAGTGGTAAGTGAGTAATCTTACCTAATGAGTTTGTGGTTTTTTTGTTAAGAGTTATTGTAAATTAGTTTTATGGTGTTCCCTAAGAAGTTATTTGGATTATTTTGTGATTACATTCAGTTGTGCTTAGCAGTAGCTTGACACCAGACTTTGCAGAACTGTCAGAGTTATTGCGTAGACACCAGGTCGGTTCTCAGTACATTGTGGTCTTACCAAAAACACCATAATGAAGATTAAACTTACAAAAGCTGTCTTAAAATTATAACTCATGTTAATCGGTATTGATACACACTTGACTTGACCTTTTACATTCCAGTGCAGGAAAACTCAGTCGTTCACACATTGATGCTTTACCTGAAAAATTATTCAGTTCCGAGGTTTTGATTACACTGGATGCCTGAAGAAAACAAGTTCTGGACTAGCCAACCATGGCATTTGTGTGAATGAATATAGTGAATGTAGAAGTTTGATTTTTCTTCTAGTGTGTTTTGTGAAATTCTGAATAAGTTACCGCTAAATATGACTTCACTCAAAGTAAAATAATATTTGTTGGGATCCTATGAAATATGTGTAAAAATATCAGTTAGAAAATGTTAGAAAATGCCTTGCATGTGTTTTAGCATTATATATAAGTTTATTTTCTAAAGAGTACTTATTTTGAGGCCTAAATGATGAAGTGGATTAATTTTAGAGTAATGCAATATACCTTAGACTTGTATTTGCAAAAAATTTTGAAAGAGTAGGTTAGCTATAACTGATCTTGAAACCTAAGCAATGTAATTTGCTCCCAATTCCTGCAACTATATTTGACTACCTGCCTACAACCTTACTTCCTATGTTCCAGAACAAACTATTTGTTAAAATACTAACCTAGTTAATTTATTCCTTTAGCTAGTGGATAAAATTTACACAATGTGTTGCTTTTAGCATTTTCTACTTTAGTTTTTCATAGTCTGTTACCTTCCTTGAATAAACTTAAAGAAGGAGGAATTTACATAGGAAAAGCATAGGATCTGTGATATCTATTCTGCAATATGTTATTTCAAAAGTTAATCTCCATCCTTTGTATTCACAGCTCCTAAGAGATTTTTTTACTGTCAACAATAGAACCATCTATTAAAAATACTTTATTCCTTAAGTGAAGCTTTCAAATTAATTAAAGGATCCACTTAAAAACAGAGGAAATGTTTTTATACATTTTTTTCACTTATATTACAGATGAAAATTCTTTGCAAATGAAAGTCCTGCTGCTTATGTAGAAGAGAAGCATTCTAAATGTTTAGTGTGTACACAGGAAGATACTGGTATCTGCAAATGCAGAGGTACACGTGTACACAGTTTTTTTATTTGCTGAGATTAAGGTTGGGAACCAAGAGTCTGTTCCAAACACTCAGCTGAAAGGCAAACATGCAAATGTTTGAGGTCTACCCATGCATGAGTAACTACAAATATTGCTATGGTCATCATCCTCACCATGCGTGTCCTTCAACATCTTCATTATGTATGGAACTAACTGAAAATTTCAACATTCCATTCACAAGGTGGATCTTTAAGTTTGACAACTTTGGGCAACCTTCAACGCATATGAACTGCATAACTGGGTTTGATTTTCTTTACTGAATTTTCCTTGTGTATGTTAATTTTTACTTTGTCTATAAATACATTCTTAAAAAAAGCAAAACAGTGCATTGTTGTGCTGTCTGTGACAGTGAAAAATTTGAAGATGATTAACATTATTTCCTAAACTGTTGCTTTCTTTTTATCAAGCCACTGAATTGTTGCTCAGTCAAAGATCTGAGACAACACCATGGAAATGAGCATCCCTTTACATTTTATGTTCACATTGAGAATAAGAAAAAACTCCATCCTATTCAGAAAGAGGAAAAGGAACTGGTGAAACTGGAATCTATGAAAGTTTCTACGGAAGCCATGAAGGAGGAAGTCAGGCTGGAGAAGGGATATCAACTGATATAAATAGATATAAAAAACCTCAATGAGCTGAGGAACCCAAGTCTCATTGAAGCTAATGGCAAAAATCCTGTTGGATTGAACTGTCCTGGAAGTGAATTACCTCCTTACAGACTGGCAAACAATAGCCATCGCAGTGCAATGAACAGTGGAAGAAGAGTGAAATCCTTGCTGCATGCTTGTTTTGTTCTGTATCCTTGATAAATACACACCAAATGGACTCCTTTTAAGCTGCCAGAAGAAGAAAATGGGGCTTTAATTCACCATGGCATTCAGCTTTCTTGATGCATGAGATGATGAGGATGGGACCTACTCAGCTCTAGTCTCTGTATCTGGCATAAAGTGGAGCCAATTGCTTTGCAGATTTTTTTTGGAGCATGACGATCAAAGCCATAATGATAAAAACTATGTTTATTGAGTCTATTTTTCAGGCCTAAGGTATTTTTAGCAATAATAGTATCAGGAAGTGCAGAATAAAACTACTTAGTATTGACTATTCACTTTATCAGTGGCTTCCCACCAGTCTTCAAGCGCAGGTGTGGTTCAAAGTCAACAGCAAGGGGTAACAGTAAAGGAGGCCTTACAGGCTTTGATGCATAGAAGGACAAAAGCAAAACAAAGCAAAAGAAAATGGAAGCCCTGCCGACCCCCCCCGCCCCCACCACTCCCCACCCCAGCAAATTATAACTAATAGGGTATTCCTAAAGCATTTGAATAGCATGAAAATAATGACTAAAACCTTAATTTCTGTAATGTTAATTGTCACGGAATCAAAGATTTCATTATATTCCTGAACAAGCTGTTTGGAAAAGAAATTGCACGCTACTGAGCTGAGTAGAGAGCAATGCAGTTTCTCATACCTAGTAAAAGCCCAAAAAAAGTGAAACTGAAAACTGTTTCCTGCCACAGTCATCTCAGCAGCACGCCAAGTCTGTACCCCACTAATCACTCACTAATAAAAATTGAAATTGAAACAAAACATTAGTTTCCGTAGCCATCATTAACAGATACTACAAAGGTGCCTGCATTTGATGGCTTAGCTTAAAATTCAAGAGCCATCATAACCCCAAAGTCTTTATTTCTTGGATACTACTTCCTGAAATAATTGCACAGATAATATAATTAAGAATGGTGCTAGTGGAGTCTGGTCTTACAGGAGTCGTGATCTTTTTAGGAGCGGGTTCAGAAGGGAGCAACGAGGCTGGTGAAGCGAGTAGGAAAGTCTTAATGAGAAGAGGCTGAGAGATCTGGTGTTGTTTAGCCTGGAGAAGAGGAGATTCAGGGGATCTTTTCACTCTCTACAACTACCTGAATGGAGGTTTTAGTCAGGTGGGGGTCAGGCTCTTCTCCCAGGCAACTAGTGACAGGACAAGAGGGCACAGCCTGGAGTTGCACCAGGGGAGGTTTAGTTTGGATTTAGGAAGCACTTCCTCAAGAAGAGGGTAATCAGACATTGGAATGGACTGCCCAGGGAAGTGATGGAGTCACCACCCCTTTGGGGAAAGACTGGATGTGGCACTTAGTGCAATGGTCTAGCTCATCTGGTGGTGTTAGGCCATAGGCTGGATTTGATAATCTCAGAGGTCTTTTCCTGCCTCAGTGATTCTGTGAGTCTATGTAAACAAGACATGAGTGCCAAATGGCTTGTCTGTCTGTCTATCTATCTATCTATCCATCCATCCATCCATCCATCCATCTTCTGGTCCTTGAGCTAGCTTCATGTGATCCGTTTGGGAGGGATATGGATATTGTAATGCTTCTGCTACTGTAAGTTGAGTTTTTCAAAAGGACTTCACTAGAGTCATCAACATCTTTATGTGTACAAGATGTAAAGAAAAAGAATGTACATTTGTTCATCAGCCTAAATTTTTCTGCCTTCTCTGCTTGCATTATGACATTCTTTTAACTTGCATTTTACCTTTTTTTTCCCCTAAAATAACTGTTTCAAAGAGTGTATAGGGTGAAGATTGCCAAGTTTGCTAAAACCCTTTCTCTTCATTGAGCACAGTCTGTGCATTTGGTGGGTTTTTTGCAAGTGCTTCTCTTCAGGGGTAATTTTTAGTTTGTCCATTAAAACTCTGCACAGTACTGTGAAACCAAAACCACATCTTCATTAGGAACCTAATCCTTGAGAGCTCACTTTTGCTGCCTATAACAGAGGCAGGCAGTAGATTTGGAGAGCTCACTACTAACACTCTATCCTGCCTCTGTAGCTCTCCATACTATTACAGTCTCTCCTGTAGGCACCCTTATCATTCCTGTGAGACAGGTGGTGTTTTTTTCCCCCAGCTACACAAAATATGAGCTGAAACTTCCCAAAGCACTTTATCAGAATCACAAAGAAAGACTAAGATGGTGCTGATGTTCAGTTTCTGAAGTCTTACAATGTTTTCCTGTGTTCTGCATTAATGCCACAAATACAAGCTCAGCCTAGGAAGGGAGCATCTCATATTGTTCTTGCTTATATCCACGTGTACTTCTCTACTTTCGCAAGATTAGAAAGGGCAACAACACAAAACTAAATGTAAGGCAAGAGGGGCTGAAGAAGTTTCCGGAGTATTGGTCTCAGACCACAGACAAATTCAGGCTGTCAGACCCCCAGACATGTGGTCCTTCTGACATCCTGATCTGTGATTCAGTGCAAAAGTGCTTGGACAGGAATTGGTCAGAATGTTACATGTCCTGGAACAAAAATTCAAAGTTGAAAAAGGGAGGTGAGATGGGGATTTGAAAGTGTGCCTGGATGCTTTTAGTGGTTTGTGTTGGGCTTTTTTGCCCTGTCAGAAGAATAAGTAAGCACTGTTATTTTCCTTCTTCATTGTGTAGGAAAGCTCAGGAAAGCACAGAACAGGTGATGTTTCCTAGGGAGGCTGCCATTTTTGGCTATCACAGGAATAATTTTAAAATTTTCAAATGAGAAATTTCAGCTGCATCCATTTTGTACACCACTGGGAGATTAATATGGCTGTGACATTTAGATACCAACCAGGACATCTGAGCTCCATTTTAAAATGTAGGAAAACAACCTTGAATGACTATTCTCACGAAAATAACAAATGGGAGCTTAACTATATTCCTGCAGTTGAAGGGTACAGCCACTTAACTTTTGCAGCAGATACACCTCAGAACAGTCTGAATCCCTGTGGCAATTAGAATTAAGATACAGTGGGATTAATTTAATGTTTGTCAAGCACTCTGAATACTAACATTTCTGTAAAAGCTGTAAGTAGTAGCTTCTGTCAGTTTTTTGCTTTGTGATTAAAGTCAGGATGGCTACTCAATAGCTTTTGGAGAGCTTTTATTTAGCTAGTTAACCAGTCTACTGAAGTGGAATAAATCCATACTGAAGAAAAAATAAAATAAATGGAAAACTAGAAGTAGATTTTATGTGGATTCCTTTTTGTTGTTCCATGCTCACTGCTTGTAGGCTTGCTTTCTTGCATGCATGCACACTGTCACTATGTTTTGACATCATGTTCACACTGGGGAAATGCAGATTCCAACTGCCAGGAATACACATATAAGCTAATTTCAGTTGCTTTATACTTCTTTTTGAGGTCAAACTATGGAGCTTTTTAGTCCAGCTAGCAATAGGAATGTTTTGTTACTATCAGTGGTCAGTGAGGTACTGACAAAGTTACTAACAAAGTTACTGATTTAATAAATTAATCAAGTTTTAAAAAGATTAATCCAAATATTACCATCTATTTATAGAAAGGATCAGAGGAAAACTGAAAGAAAAAATGTTACTGGTACTTTCCTTCAGTATTTGCTGGTTGCAATGCTTCAACAATCAGAAGGAAACAGTTCCTCATTGGGTCTGATTTTTGTCATCAAATCAATCTTGTGTTGGTGAAAGATGGCATATTAAAAATTTTCCCAGAAATCCTGAAACTGTTGTTGAAAAACGTTTCTATTAAATGGCATTGGATCAACACAACAGAGAAACCTTATGTGACAGCATGCTGATTTGTGAAGAACATCAAAGAATAATTCTGAATATTTTTTCAGGCATTATAATAGGCAGCAAAGTATCTTCATCACTATCCATTTCCTTACCAGCTGCTTAGAAAATGCAGTTTACTACTGACCTTAAATCATTATTCTAATGAGTAAGGTACAGTAGGATTTCTTTTTTTTTCCCCATGTCTTAACCTGCAAATAGCAGAAATCTAAATTTTGTGTAATGTTGATGATAATTTATCAGATAATCTCCCTTAAGCTGCCATGGCATCTTCAAACAGTGCAATGCTACTTCCAGCCCACCTCCATTTGTCCTGTCCTTTCAGGTGGTTAGCTCCTCTGGGCAAGGGCTCTCCCTTAATCTGACCATAAATGTATAGGGCTACAGGACAGCTGAGTCTAGGATTGCTGCCCTGATGTAAATAATGCAATATAATTAGTATTAAAATGGAAGGCCTCATGGTATTTTTAGACTATCTGTTGCGGAAGAAAAGAATGCATTTGTTGATTCCAGGAAGTTTTAGAAGCTCCCAGTGAGATGATGCCAGTGAAAACAATCCAAAATAAATGCAAGCCTGGGATATCTCATAGAATTTCCTTCCAGTAGAAAGATGGGGCAATGTGGATGTCATTGTCTCCGCACTTATAAAATCACAAATGTGATGCTCTGACCAATTCTAGTTGTTTGTGGAGCTGATGCTGTGCTGAAGTTTATAGTAAATTAGAAGCATCTGTGCTCTATAATCAGATATGTTCCTTGTAAACTGAAGGATTGTGGTAAAGAGATTGTAATTCCTGTCATAGTCTGATTTTTATTTTTTTTTTATATGAACTATTATATAAACATGAAAAAACAGCTGTTTCCCATGTTTATATGTGAAAAATCCAGATTAATTTATTTTTGGTCTCAGTGTAATTGGTCTAAAATTCCAGTGAAATCACACTTTCCAGTGAAAACACACTTTTCAGCTAGTTTTGGATAGCTGGACTCATCAGGGAAGCCATGAATGCACAAAATGCAACTTTTTTGCTGGCAGTGGCTTCTGAATCTCGGCTTCTGAAACAGGCTGCAATGATTGAATATCAGATCCACTTCCTGAGCAAGGCATTAAGGTTAATACTTAAGTAAGACTTTTCCATCTAAACCTCACTCTAAAGCTAGAAAGAGAAAACTGAGCAGTTATCTTAGTGGTTGTGGAGAAATGGCAGATTATTAATAGCTTGAGATAACCTGTGGTGATCAACTAGTTTCACAATTCAGACAATTAAATGGATGTACAGAAAAAAATTAATTTCCTGTAATAACGTATTTTTTGCAGATTAATCCAAAATTGAATGTTTCACCCTAACTTGAATCAGAACTAGAAGTATCTGTTTGGAAAGGTGACAGCTAAGACCATCTGAATGGCTGAGATAGTTCTGAGAAAAAAAATGTAAGGAAGTGGAAATGAGAATACCAAAGGGGAGAAGATGAGCCCTACAAAAGAAATGCTCAAAAAACTGTCACTCAGTGCAATGGTCCAGAAGACAAAAAGAGGAAAACTCTATGAGATTACAGAAGTCGCCAAGATCCTGGGGAGAATAAATACCCTGTAACCAGAAGGTAGATTTTAAGAGGTGAAAGGAGCAAGAGTGCCATAGAAGCAGCACCAGCATGGCATCAGGGAAGAAGTGTGAGTTACCAGACTCTAGGATGTTCATAAGGTTGTGCAGAAGGTCTCCAGGCCCAAAGAAAGCTTCGCTGAGCCTGGTGGTATTCTCTTATGCCATATGAATAATGAGCAGGACTTCTCACTCAGTCTTACAAGCACTTACTGCCATACATGAACTTGAGAGAAGAAAGGAAGTTCCCTCACATGTTAGTTTCATGCAGTTAATCGAGGCAATTTAGCTCCTCCTGCACTTCTGTTAGCCTGAAGCTTTTTTAATGGGGTGTTGCATATTGCTTTGATGCTCTTCTGTCTGACTTCATGACTGATTTGGTGTCCTGAGAGCACATCTTTTTCACCCAAGATGCTAAATATGAAAAGAAATAATTTTCAAATGTTTTTAAATTATTCAGAAGTCTAGGATTTAGCCCCTGAGCACTTTTTGCTACATTCAAATATTTTAAACCCCTTCACATGATGGTTATGCAGTTTTCAATATCTCACTGTAATTAGGGATCATATCCAAATATTTCAGTGTAACAATGTTGCTACCTGCATAGCTGAAACTCACAGAGAAAGGGGAAGGAGATTTACAATAGTTTATAATATTTTTGTTGATGTGGAAATATCTTACAGTGACATGTTAGTTAAACACCAATACAAGTGTAATCACAGTAATTTATAGAGCACTGCAGTAATTTATAAATCAACCACTCCAAACTGAATATCCATTCTGAGGGAAAAAAAAAAAAAAAAAAAAAAGTGTAGTTTGCATTTAAGTGTTTTCAAAAATTGTATTCACTTCCAAGATGTCTCTATGTATTTTCTTGACTAACAATCTCTCCTATGGCTTTTGCCAGTGATGTTACGCACGAGAGCATGAAAGCTGTAGCATGATTTCTCAGGTGGAGTCTACCTATGAGTGCATACAGGCATATTCCCCAGCAGACATTACTTCTCTGCATCCACCTCCTGAAATTGCCTGTCGTATCCAGCTTGTCTCATTGAAAGGGAATTACACCCCAAAGGCTCTGGAGCGGATCTTTGGAAAAAGTACTTCTCCGAGCAAGTCTTGGAGTAATTGCCACTCAGCAGCCTGTGCACAGTGTCTGGTTTGGCAGTCTGACCTTAAACTCTAACCTCTAGGTTTTTTATTATCTTTATTGTCCTATCTGCTCCTCTGTCATTAGGAGACTTTCCAGTTTCACTTTATTCAGCTGGGAGCTTTAAACCCTCTGGCCCATAATTTCCTTTTCTTTTTTTGGCATTTCTTTTTCTCAGTCCTTTCATGAAACTTGTCTGCTGAGTGACATGCCCTCTGTAAAGCATAAACCATAATTACTCTAGGATTGCTCATACTTGGCATAAATACTGTACTCGCAAGTATGTAGCTTACAGCAACATGTGTCACATTTAATTAAACTGCAAATCTACATCTTATGTTGTCCTTCTGGAGAAAGAAAAAAGTAAGAGAGAAGGAAATCTTGTCTAAAAGACATTTGCATCCCAGCTGTCGTGTTTAGGCAACAACCTTGCATAAAGTGGGCATACGTATACATGGATGACACATGCCTTTCTCTTTTTTTAATTGCCAGGATGAAATGCATGCTTTCCAGGCAGGACAGTTGTACCTTCCTATTTTTTGTTGTTATGGTCTGTACCCTGTTCATGAGAGTCTTCTTACCTGACCATTGCTGTTTACACAAGAACAAGGACTGCGTCCTGGCTCCTTGTATGGGAGAGGAAATGGCACCTTGCTGGTGTGACTGATTTCATCCTAAAATGCATCTCTGAAATAGGACAGATAAATCATGCTCTGACACCACCTCTTTCTCTTGATTGATGGTCTTTTCCAGGCACCCAGGAGGGCCAGCTCAAATTTAGGCATCTGCACTGCTAATGCCTAAACTTGGGTGAGACTGATTCCATCCCTGTCATCTTTACTTTGAAAAATGTTACAGTGCTGAGACACAAACTTTATTTTTGCCACTGAGATAACCATTCACATTACACTACAAAACATTCACATTTAAGCATCTCAAATTGTTCCTTCAAAAGAATGCTTGATTTTTGGTTTTGGTTTTTTTTTTGAGCTGCTTGTATTTTCCTCATTCTTCTTAGGATAACAAGAATTGCTGTTCTAGAAAAAAAGCTACAGAAGCACTAGTTTACTAAAAGGTTAAAGTTTTATGGAGCTCTGCTTCTTCTAAGGCAATTTTCTCTTGGAAAATGCTGAAATGAATTATTCTGAATTTCTCATTTTTATCAATTCTGCTTTGTCACTACATGTTAACATAGCAAAAAAGAAACTTTATTGATTTGAAAGGTTTCAACATTCTCTGGATTGTTAGGGTTTGGGTTTTTTTAATCCAGTCAGTGGAAAATTTTTGAAACACTAATATTTGGTTTTTATAGGAAATAAAAACAAACTAAAAAATAATTCTGTTTTCTGTCTAGCTGCAGATTTCCTTAGACACTGAAGCTCAAAAATGCTGGCTTAGGAAAGTCTATGATTTCAAGCAAACCCTTCTGGCTTTATACAAATGCAAATACAAATTAAATCTTGATCTTGGTTGGAGGCCTCTAAGCAGAGTTTTAATTCAAAATCTAGGTTTGTTTGGCTTCCAGACTCTAATTCTGTGACGGCTGCTTGGATCCATATCTCTGTCTGTCAGGCTGCCCCTGAAACTGAACTGAACCATAATCTATAGTAATGCAGAAAGAACAACAGGGAGACAGTTTGAACAGCAAATCTGTACAAGTTTGGTAGTTTAATTTCTGAAGAAAAAATATTATGGCAGGTAGGTCTTTAGTTAGTGTTCAAATTTTAACATATTTTTTATTTTCTCCTGGAAATTCTCAAGTCTGATTTTGTTAAAAGTTAGTGTGAACTTGGCAGTTATAAGACTCACATGTATCAATACTACACAAGTGATATAGACCATAACTTTAAAAATATTTTTAATGCTTAGAGTAAGTTTTCATTAAGAGCTGGAAAATGAGATACATAAAATATTATCCATAACAGTTTAGCTCTTGCTGTTTTTAAGCAATCCCAACTTTGTCATATATCAGACTTTTCAAGTGTTTTCGTCTTCGTGCTGTTTTCCTGTCTGAGTCATGTAATTCATATCTCACTAATTCCTTATTATACCTGACAGTTGAAGGATTAGTGGGCCCTTTTTTTGGTACACTTTTAATATAACTGATTTAAAGAGGCATTTGACATGGAATATGGAAAGAACTATTTCATTGTTCAGCAAAACACATTTTCATTACATCTGCATCTGGCTGTGGTAGTTGACCTTTACTTGAATGTAAAAATTAATGCTTTGTCTAAACTAAAACATAGATGATTTCCCTGCAAATTACCAGTAGAGGTCTTCGATAAATAGTCACAGCACTTTAACACAAAATGACTTTAAATATCATGACAATAGGAAAGCAAAATATTTGTTAACATGTTTTGATGGCATGTGGGCATTTAATTTTAGTTTTTGTTGGCTGTAGTGTATGGATTCTCTAAAAAAATAGTAATACAGTACTATTTGCAGATCTATGGACATGCATTAAATTGCTTTATGGATGTTTTATTTATTTTTTTCTTTTTGATATATCTCCTGTTACAAGCACATCTGCAAAATGCATTGACATAATATCTGTAGCTGGAAGCTGCACTAGCAAGAAGTGAGCTGGAAAGAAAAATCATCCCTGAATCTTTCTTGCTATATATTCAAATATATAGCAATGTATAGATATAAATGTATAGCAACTAATATTCAGCATTAATAATTTCTTTGCTACCTTGAAACTTATTAGACATTTATTTCACAAATATTCTGCTTTTTAAATTTTTAACTTTTTTTTCCCCTAGCTTTGTTCTCTTTGCTTTGCTTTACTTTTCTTTACTTTGCTTTGGTTTTTTTCTAGGCTGGTTATTTTATTATTGATGTTGTCATAATCTTCATTGTGATTATTTAATTTATTATTTATATATCACCCAAAGGGTACAGAAATTATATTTTCTTTATTGCTTGATGTTTTCTGCTCTGGATACAAAGTTTGCATTTTGTCCCTCTTGCCCTGCCCCATGATCTTTATATCCTTGGTCCAAGTTTGATAACTGGGTAGCAGTTCCCTAGTTGTGTACCTCTTATCTTAATAATTTCCTATGTTCGGTCCATAAGAACTAATGGAAAATCTGGGGTAACGTTTACCAGTAAAGTAATTCTGACTTTAAGTCTCACTTTAGATCCAAGTAACACAGAGAAGTGCTCCTTTTCTCCCTTCACGCCTTCATAATAGTACCTCACTTGCAATCACACCAAGGATTTACAGTGATGATTTCTGTTTGAGAGAAACAAGCCATGGAACTGGCATTAGGAGAGCAGTTCCCAATTTCAGTCACAGCATGGCAAATAGCCTGTGCAAACTAAGTAATATTGATACCAGTATTAACATTATCCTTTTGAGTCACATACATAACCAAATCTCTTGCTGCTAAGCTTACTCAGGGTCACTCAGATTTATACCTAGTGACGAATAAATCTTGTGTATTAACCTCAAATTATGCAAGTAGAACAGGCTTGTAGCTTCCTTACCACTCTTTGATTGTGGACTTTTCCAGTCTTTTCTAGGTCTGTCTTTGTCTACAAAGCCTTTGGGGTCAGGGACTCTACTGCTCAGACATGGGATCACCCTGAGGCTCCAGTTACTGGAGCTAATAGCGTTATCACATAGTCCAGGAGAAGTACTCCCCTCCCAAATGATTTTAACAAATTATACATGTTAACCTGTGGACTTTCTCACTTGTATCAGTCACATAGCACAGATACCAAAGCAGTCTTAAAAGAAAATCCTTTATTTGATGGTTGGGCTCTGTGATCCCAAGGGTCTTTTTCAATGATAGGACTAGAGGATATGGCCCAAAGCTTCATCAGGGGAGGTTTAGACTAGATATTAGGAAGAATTTATTTACAGAAAGAGTGGTCAAGTACTGGAACAGGCTGCCCAGGGAGGGGGTGGAGTCACCAACCCTGGAGGTATTCAAGAAACGTGTAGATGTGACACTTCAGGGCATGCTCTAGTGGGCATGGTGGGGTTTTTTGTGTGTTGTGGGTTGTTGTTGGTTTTGTGGGGTGTACGGTTATGGTTTGGGTGGGGAATTGTTTGGTTTTTCCATGGATGGATGGTAGGACTCAGTGATCTCAGAGATCTTTTCCACCTGTGACAATTCTGTGATTCTGTCTACAGTGCTTTTACTTTCTAGGCTTCTGGCACTTATGGCACAGATTTTTATAACCTATTCACGATTACAGAGCTAAAATAGAATCAAATAAATCTTGTTTAGGAAGAAATGGGTTTCTGCATTTTTAAATACTGGATTGTATCTAGCTGTTCTGTGAAAATGTGATACTTTCAATAAACCACAGAAGATAACACAGAAGTAAAATCAAAGTTAAATATATCTGTTTGATACTGTGGAATGTGAGCCAAATTCATCCATCCCTGGTAATAGTAAGTAGGAGATTCCATGTGGAAATGCTGGTAGAGTTTAGCTACATAAAATAGACAGAAACATTATTTATTGGATTTCTGATGAAAATTCTGTTTACTGCTCTGTTACATAATTATAAAATGGGCATGAACTACTGTGTAATCTGATTGTCTGGAAGCCTTACAAACCACAGAGCAATCAACACCATTCATGACACTGAACTCACTTGCAGTGAATAGGATTGATTATAGCTACAGCCCAGAACATCACTGTTAGCTACATAACAGTTTCTGACTCATTTTCTAATAGCAATAGGGTGCAGCAGTACAAGCCTTGTGTCTTATTGACCTAAGCCTGGATGTTCTGATGGCACTTGGCTTCCGTTCTGAAGTTAACAGGGTAGGCATGAACGAATGCAACTAAGCTCATGTCCCATTGCTTAATTATCATATCAGAAATATGGGGGTAGCTGTATGGGGGGATTTAGCTGTGTGGGGTCCCATTCATGTCATTGAATATCATGTGGCTAAATGCTCTTTGTATCATTTCAAATATTTACCCTACAGAGAGCAATGGAGTCTTACGATGTGGTTGTACCGACTTGGGTTTGCTCAATCTGGTAGGGCAGTTCTATGCTTTCTGTGCTATAGTGTTATTTTGAGTGAAATGACTGTATTACTAGCAGAACAATGACACTGCCATAATTTTCATTATGGATTCTTCTTTCAGGCTTCATGAATCACCGGAAAAAAATTTGCTTCAGATGCAGGTTGGTTGTATGTACAAAATATGATCCAGAAATAATATTATTTCTTTTTATTTGTCCTGCAGAAAATCTGACCTGGGCAGTTTCCTTAGGTGGATAAGCATTCATCTCTTGAGTGGTCATCAAGAAAAAGAGGGTTTAGATATCTTCTCACTGTTTTGAACCTACCTGCAATTTAGGCACAGGAGTGAGATAAACCACTATCAGCTGATTTCCAGAAAAGCGAATGAACTGAAGACATCTCCACACCAGTTCGTACCCCAGTTCCCTTTGGGAACTCCTCCTAGGGAAAGATCTGTTACAGATTTCAGCTTGCAAAATGTTGTTGTGTCCTTGAACATCTTAGCAGCAACATCAAAATATCTTTTTGCACACACAGCAGCAATTTCTTCTCTAGTGAAAAGGGGGCATGTAAATGTATCCCCCACAAAAATAGGAAGAGAAAGGAAGAAAAAGAAAGTGAGAAAGAGAAAGGGAAAGAAAGGGAGAATGGCAGGCAGAAAGAAAAGGAGAAAGAAAAGGAGAAAAGAGTGAGCAAAAGACAACAAAAGAGCAAGAGAAGGGGAGAAACTTCTTGATCCTTGAAGTTTGAAGACATCACTGCAACATAATGGAGGCAAGGTCTGATTCAGCCAGCACAGATGCTGTCACTTTAGGATTCATGATTAAGGAGGCATTTACAGAAAAGCTCCCAAAGGGACAGTCTACCTTGTGCACCTCCATGGTCTCATTGCCCTCCAGCCCCGCTCCTTCCAGCCCAACAGCTCTCAGGCCCTGCTGTAAGGTAGGAGTAGAGCAATCCCAGTGCTACTGCAGCAAATTGCAGGGGCAGACTGGGGTGTAGCATCTACTTTCCACTGCTTCCTCTTCTCCTGACCTAAGAGAGGAGCTATGCTTGCTCCTTTCAAAGAAAAAAAGGATTTTCTGCCCTTTTTCTTGTAAGGAAGAGTTTTCCTTAACTTCTTCCATGCAGGTTACTGCAGGATGTACTTGATAATCACTGCAGACTGAGATGGACAGGTGTGCGTTTCACACAGGAGCAACAACAAAAAAAGGCTGAAGATCTGTTTATACTTTGTTTTAGTTAATTATTCAATCCTTTATCCTGGTAATTTTAAGAAGTATGTGTATTAAGGAGCAAATGAGGACTGGTCAGACTGCAAGCTGTGAAACAAAACTTTCAGAAGGGCTTAAGTTTTTTACATTGAAGCATCAGTGTGCATTGCTGAGCCCTTAAAGGCAGACCAGTTTTCTGAGTATTTCTACAAATCACACATTACTCAATCTATTAAGGCACTGTAAATATATGTGTGAGCATATTTTTGTCACAGCTTTAAAATTGTTTACTCTTATTTGTCAGGACTTTTCACTGTCTTAATGTCATTTCTGGTAGCATATTAGCACTAGCTGCCTCGTAGCTGAATTTTTCAGCTTCCATGCTGAGCAGAATCAGGTCTGCCTTCAGGCAAAGCTTTTCCACAGTGATTGACAAAAAGGAATGGCAAGGGAAGTTCCCATTCAGTGCTGTATGAGACGTTAAAAACAGTCATGCTGAATATTATTTTAGATTGATAATAATGCAAAGGTTTGTGTTTCATTGCTGCACTGATGGTTGGGCTTTGGGAGCAGTTACCACACTGAAATCCCTTAGCACCATTGTCCTGCATCTAGAGCTGAAAGATGTTTCCTTCCTCTGAGGGACAGATGAGATAAGGGAGTTGAAAATGGTTATGTGACTCATTATCCAAAAGAGAAATTAATGTTTCGTAATAGCTAAAATACGTCCCTGTAAGAACTGGAAACGTCATGCAAATTTTTGTTGCAGGGAAATTGCTAGGAGTTTTGCCTGTTTGTTTTTTTACAGCAGAATGGATAGATGCTTTAAATCCTACACATTGAGCTGTAGCTGTTGTTTTTTGGTTTTTTTTCTGTATTTTCAGTGTGTAATGAAAACTAAATTATCATGAGGATATAAAAACTGAAAAACCAAAACAATGCAGCATCAGATCCACACTGTGGTTCTGAAGGGATGCAGTCATCAAAAGAGGTCCCTGTCTCTTCCCAAGTGCTTTGAACCAAAATCTTCCAAATCATGCATTTGATTGCATAGTACTTTGATGTGAGATCATGATGGTTAAGACACTATCACATTTAGACATAACTAAAATAAAGGGAAAAAAAATGGTTTAGGCTGAAAGGTTATCTCTAGAACTCCTCAGTCAAGGAAAAGCTGTGAGTTGCTGTATTTCTGGTATAGCTCTAGGAACAACTTTGCCGACAGAAGCAGTACTTGAACAAAAGGCATAGTCAATACATTGTTAGCCTGCAGGAAGAAAGTCAACTCTGTTGTCCAATTATTCCTCAGATTAACCCAGGAAAAGCATACATACACCATGCCATTTGAACCATGAAAAAAACAGATAAGCTCTACTTTAGCTATTAAGACTGGACTAGTCTATACATTCTTTTTCATGTGGAAAACAAACAAACAAACAAACAAAAATCTGGCAAAAATGAAATCTAACTTTTCTGTGACCACAGACATTCTTCAAGACTGCAGTCAAATGTTATTGCCCCTGTCAGAGAGGGAACAGAGATACTGTAGACTTAATGACCCATTACCATATACTTATTTCACAGACATGTAGTTTCTAGTGCTCTGTTTGACTGGAGAGATCTCATCTAAATACAGGCTGCACAGTCTTTCCTGCCAAACTGCAGTGCTTCTACATCTCTCCTTGCTTCTGCTCTTCCACACAAACATGTTCCCTGGGATACTGGCTTTCTGATAGTGTGCCCACCGCACCATTGCTCCTCCGTGCTCTATCACATCCATCATCATGCCTGCTCACTTCTTTGGCAAATATTTAATTATCTAAGAGTAGCAGTATGCTATAGCTTTGTAATGGAAAAGGAGGGCACTTAACCTGTCCCCATAAAAAAGGGTAAAGCAATGTCTTTAATAGGCAGGCACCAGAAAACTGAGAGCAGGATTGAGGTTAAAAATTCCAAAACAGGGATTTGTGGCCAGGATATGGCTGAGGAATTTTGATGGTGATGGAAATTCAGAGCCATGTTAGTATTCAATAAGCAATGTGGAGATGAAAGAAAGAATAGTACTTTCAGTAGCTATGTGTAAGTTTGGGTCTTACCAATTTTTCAGTACAAAATACACCTCTCCTTGAAAGGAGGATGCTGAATAGTTGATCAGATTTAGTTTGAGGAATATAAAAAATGAGGAGTGCTGAAGGTTACCAGCCCTTTTACCTACCCCAGAACTCCAGAATCATTTTGCCAGTATTGTACTTGAGGCACATCAGCATATTGTTTGTCTCCTAGAGAAACAGCCATTTTGCTCACACGGAGCTTACAAATATGGTCACATGATGAAAAGGAGAAGTTATTTTACATTCTATCTGGGAAAAATGGCTTACCCGAGCTCTGACATTGTGACAGCTTGCTGTCTTGGTGCTGGTATTTTAGCTTTATTTCTTCCATTAAACTAGCAACAGCTACCTACAGACTCATCTCACCTCTGGGTTGCACTTGTTTGTAAGCTATTTATTTCACTGACATTTCATCCTCCCCCTGTGTTTTTTCCCCTTTGCAGTGCAGTTTGCTGCTGTGGCTTCCTGACCAGAGAAAATATCTGTGTCAGAAGAGTAAATTGGTAGTCTCAGCTACTACTCTGGGTCCCACTTAAGAAGATGATGTAGGATTCCTTCGTCCATGAGCTGAAAAGAACCTGAAGTAAAAGAGATATGTTGCCAGAAGAAATATAAAGAAACACACATAACTGAGCAGAGTAACAATGAAACATGAAATAATAGCTGTAAGGCTGGAAACCTAACCAGTCCAGAAAATGTTGAATTTTCTGTCATTGCTGTGTTGCTAACAACAACTTTCAATGGCGGTTGCTAAAAGAAAGATTTTTGGGATGCTAGATGAATATGTTATAACTGGATAAGGAAGCTCTGCTAGAAGAGATTTTGAAAGGATACTAGCTTTATTCTTCTCCCTGTGCTCTCCTAACTCTTTTATGTATTCCACTTTTTCCATTTCCTTTTCCATTATGCTGTGCTCTTCCTCCTTGCTTTGCTTGCCAATCCTCATTATAGTCCACTGTTTTGTCTTTATTATGCGCCTGGTAAATCCTTTTTACACACAAAATCATACTGAATACAAAATATTCTGAATTAGAGAAGCAGCTACTGAGCTTTTATAAATCATTCAGATTCCAGCCCTGCCAGGTGCCAACTACCCTTTTCTCTTAGTTATCTCAGTGGAGATGAGGGTTCTTAACATCTCACAGATTTAATAATAGCTGAGATTATAGCCCAAAGAGCATGCAAGGAGGCATTTTCACTCAAGAGCTAAATGTTTTCTTGTCTTTATCTACAATGTCAACACAATAAGCTATGTATGCCTGTATATATACACATATATATGCATGTATAAAGAAATGGAAAAAAAAGCAGCACAAGAAGATAAGCCTCCAGAATAGAACAGTAGCCTTGTGCTATTGCTGATCTTGAATATTCTCCTGCCTGTGGGTGCAATTAATGATTTGTGAGTTGGATCCCATCCCGGTGGATCAGCATACACATGGCAAATCCTGGTATGTCCTTTGGGACATTTACAGGATCATGGACTTTCCTAGTGTGCCAAGGTGGCCACTGTTGCATGACAAATTATGGAACTCCAACTGTGAAAATTATGGACTCAGTCAAACTGTCAATCCAGTCCTTAAAAACAACTGCTGGTATAAGTAACCTTGACAAAAATTTGTTCTAGATGTGGTAATGTTTGTAATCTGCAATAGACAGATTTCAGTGGCAAGTTATTCACTAAGCCTCTCCTAGTGACACAATATACTTCTCCTGTCAGTGTTTGGAAAACACCTGTACCCAGTAGACACCATGTGTGATGTGGTGCTTACATTTCTTGACAATTTGTGACTTTTGAGTCCAAAAAAGCCTTCAGTTTGTGGTAGAACAAACACTACTATTATGCTGAACTGAACGTACAATTTTCATAGTTGAAGCTCTACCAGAGTCCACGTTCTGTTTGAAATTAAACTTAATTGAACATATCATAGTTAATTTTCATGCTCTGTGAAGTTCTTTTTGTATTTTTCCTTTCTTACAGTTAAATTTATTTGAAATAGATTCCAGATTTACAATTTTAATAAATACATTTGTTTTTAAGAATATGGAAGTGCAATTGTATGCACTTGCTTTTCTACTAACAGAAAAATAGATGGAGAACCATCTTTTAAACGAAGAAAAGGAAATGGAATAGCTAAAGCATAACAATGTACAATGTAAATGTATCTTTCTGAAGATTCAGATATCTGGAGTCTTCTTTTAATGTGTCAGTGTCAGTGAGAAACACCAAGTTCAAGATTTTACATGCACTACTCAACCAAAAGTAACTTAAAAAAAATAACAAAGCTTTTAATCTTTTTTAATTTAATGAATTTGTGTAAGGGTGAAGTAAACCAGTAGAATTTAAGCTTTTGCTTTATGCTTTTCTAATTTTCTTTTTTTCTACTTATTTCTTATTTATACCACTAAAAGGAAGTAAGAACATGAAAGACAAAGGAATCAAATAAATATGTTTCAGTAAAATAATGGAAATTTTATACCTATTGAAATCATTTTCAGAGCTGAATGACTTTTTAGGCTTACCTATGTTCTTGACTCATTCTCCATCCAGGGGTATGATCTACTTCAATGATATTTTTTTTGTCATTTCAGATCTGGTATACAGTGTTTATTGGATGCTCAGATTTTTATTTCTTTGAGGTTTTTTGTTGATCTATTATCATAACTCCAGCAAATATATGGAAGTTGTTAACAGCAGTCTGAAGGAATGACTTCTGAGTTGCAAAACGGTCAGCGAAACAGATGTCATAACTGTAAGATGATAATGTGACATCTTGTAAGAAGGAAAACAACACAAATATTATTTCTAGCTTCACTGCTGTACTCTGCTGAGATATGTCAGAGCTGAATGAAGACAATTAAGAGAGAAGTCACCTTTAAAAGACAACTTTGGAGTCAGACAAATTTCAGTCTTCACTCAGAAATTCTTTCAGAGCAAAGAAAAAGAGAGTATTAAATCAAGATATCATATGAAATCATTGTGTTACCATATTATTGCAGTATAGCATAATATATTACATTAGAGAAACTGCTGGTGGATGACTAGCAGATAACAATTGACTTGAGATTCTTCAAGGTCTCAGAATTGAATGACAAAAAAAATAAAGTTTGTCACAGGAGTATGAGGGAATGGATGAAGGCTAGTACCATAGCCTTGTTTGGAAGCGATGTGAAAATTATACAGACTTATGGAGACCTCACAGTAGCTGCTACGTAGCAATTCTGAAGATTTTCTCATTCATTCACTGATAAAGCCATGTTAAAATAATACAGTTGTGAAAAACAACACCCTGGAACAATATTTGTGTAGGAATCTCTCCTACATTTTGTCAGGTAGTTCATAGGGTAAAATGGGACAACGGGGGCCATGGCTAGTCCATATTTAGTCTTTAATTATTTCCTCCAATCTTCAGTCCATCCAGCAGGTTTTATATTTTGTAAAGTAGACTGTGGTTTGAATTATGAATGCATACATAGAAAAAGGCCAAAGTCTGACAAAATATTTGTGACGAAACTGTATTTTCTACTTGTTTGGTTAGATATTTTTCTCTTTTCAACTAATGAAAAGTTATGATTATGGAAACATCCCTTAGTCTTGCAGTCTTTTAATTTTATAATGGCTTTTATACCTTTTCATTCTCAAAATGTAACTGCCTGTAATTAAGTAGAAACAGGTACTACCCTGTTAGAAATAAAACTGCCACAGCATTTTTCATATCAGAAAGCATTTTTCATCAGCACTTGGGACTGTGAGGGAAAAGGGAAGAAAATAAAGAGCTGACTACAAGCCTAGAAGGTCTTAATGTCCTCTTAGTTATTATTCTGCACAGAGCTTGCTTATTTTAATGTTAATGTTGACCAGTATTCTTTAGGGTGCGATTTTAAAGCAATATTTTAACAGAAAACAGGAATAGTCCCCAAATCGTGAGAAAGGTTTTACTCTTATGAGGATTCACCCATTAATAACTGGAGTCTGGCAGTTCTGTGGAAGCTGGGACAGATTTAACATTTGATTAGCACACAGGCTGGGTCCTAGGAGTGTTTCTGTAGTACTGCAGCCAAGCATGAGTCCCTGGGATCTCTAATTCTTCTCTCATGACCTTATGAAACATTATCTGGCCTTGATTGTTTAAACTCATTGGTCTCTGACAAGGAAATAGTGGAGACTATGCCCTTCAGATATGCCTGTGGCTGTGTAACAGGAGAGGATACTGTTTGAATACACACAAGGGTCCAGCTTTGGGGTTTATGCTGTACTTGACTCTGGGGCCAGTTTCAAGCTCTCTCATAAAGCCAAGCTTCTCCTCCTGTAATCTGTCCAACAATGGGCCAGTGGTGGTGGAAGCAGGCGGTGAACAGTAGTACTGAATAAGACAGACAACAGCACATCCAGGACAGAACCCACATCTTGTGGATTTTTCTGCAATTAAAAAGTGGTTGTAATTTTTTATGCTTGGTATTCTGAGGCCACCTGTGTTCAGTCTGCTCTTCAGCAATAGGAAGAGATGAGGAATACGAGTAGATTGTGCTGAGTGTTGCATATCTAAGAACTTTGTGTGTACATGTACAGAGACATAAGTATGTAGACATGTAAATGTGTATGTCTATAGATGTGTACAGAGCCATATGACAAAGATAAATAGGCTTTTTCTTTTCCATGAACAGGAGAAAATTTGTTATCTTGAAATCTGCAGAAACATTGGATCATATTCACTGGTTCTTAAGCGAACACAATTTTAAAAATACACAGAATCATCACAATTGGAAAAGACCTTTAAGATCACAAAGTCCAGCTGTCAACCCACAAAAATCCCACTATGTCCACTAGAGGATATCCTGAAGTGTTACTTCTACATGGTTTTTGAGTATTTCCAGGGGTGGTGACTTCAGCAGCTCCCTGGGCAGATTGTTCCAGTGCCTGACTACTCTTTCAGTAAATAATTTCTGCTTAATATCTAGTCTAAACCTCCCCTGGCACAACTTGCCATTTCCTCCAGTCCTATTGGTATTCACTTAGGAGAAGAGGTCAACACCCACCTCACTACAATCTCCTTTCAGGTAGTTGTAGAGAGTAATACATATCTACTTACATATAAATGCATGCATTCCATTACATACAATATATACATAGATTATTTTATATACATTTTTTCTCAGTATTGTTTTGCTGCCTTGTGTTAGCTGCTATATTTCAAGGTTTCTCATGACTGGGTGAAAGTCTTCGCATTAAAAAAAAAAAAAGGATTACAATGTAATTTTCTGGGAAAGAGACTTCTTTTTCCATGCTGTCAGGGGATGGGGTACTTATTTAAAAAAATAATTCTTCAGGATAAGAGAGACACGAAGTAGCTTGAAGCCATCAGAATGTTTGAATCCAGTTTCCAAGCTAAGTTATTCTAGTAGCCACAACTCATCTAAGAAGCAACAGTGCTATACTCAATATTAGCAGTCTTGTCCCTGATACTTTTCCTGCACCCTCACACAGGCCTCTTCTCTATGAGAGTTTCCTGGGTGTGATGTGCTGCTTTCTCTCATAGTTTCTGTCAAGGAAGATTTTGCCCCAGTGGATTTAGATATTTTTGGATCACATTCATCTTTCAAAAAGGACTAGAGTCTGATGATGTGATACTATGAGAAAAGTCATTATTTCAAATAGAAGGTCCTCATTTGATCATAAAAAAATGCTAAGTAGATATAATTTTCTTAATGAAAGGAAAAACATTAAAGAGCAAAAATCCAGAAAGAAAAAACACCACAAAAACCCAGTATTTCGGGGTCAGATGCTCAACTCCTGCTGTGGTTGGACTACAAGTAAACGGCAAATGCAGGGTAGACCTGCCCACCCCTTTTAAAAAAACCAACACAAGAAACAAACAAACAAAAAAACCCCAAACAAACAAAAAAACCCACAAAACAAGCAAACAAACAATAGGAATTTTGACCCTCAAAACCAAAGCTTTTCGGAAGGAAATAACTGACCTCTCAAGGGCACCTTGTGCCTTTGCAGAGAGGGTTGTCTATGCTCAGTCTAGAAACACCCTCTAGATTTCTTAAGAACAGAAAACCTCCACACATTAACACTCGGGTCCCTAGGGGTAGACCCTATTCTGCCTTTTGAATGTGTACCTGCTGTTGTTTCTTCTTTAATATTTCTCAGTCTCCATCCCAACACAGGGTCCCTGAAGACAAGATTCCTCTTTTCTCTTACTTGCCCACCCACTTTGAGGAGACAGAAATCCTTGCAGCTGCACAGATGCCACATGCATATCCGGGAGCCAGAGTACGACAAACCACAGCCTGCCTTTTGGCTGAACAAGAGGTAGCCTCCCAGGGAGCTACCACCAGCAAATACATCTGAACATTCTTCCTCTAGAGCTGTAACACAGGAAGGTGATGACCCCAGTGCAAACATTTTGATCTATTTTAGGTCTGGAGACAATGATTTGTACTTTTTATATTGGTAATCAATTTTCATAACCGAAGCAGAGTAACAAGACAATAGAGTGTTCCTTTTCAGACCTTCATCTGATTCCTAGAAGATAAAATAACTTCCCTGACTGCAGTGGCATAAAAAAAAATAATAAAATCCTAAAAAACGAATGTTAACCAAAACAATTTCAGTTTACAACCATTTTTTATGATTTTGAGGATTTCATCATGTCATGGTTTGGTCTTTAAGCATTTATCTGACTGAGTATAAAATGGCAGTTACAGGTTTCTCTAATTCATGTTTCTCAAAATTCAGTAGCAGGAAACTGATGGAAACAAGTACATGAATTAAAATTCAGCACACAAGACTTTACCTTTGTATTGAACTCAGAAAAGGTGATGGTCACCTGTAGGAATTAATAGATCTGAAGGACAATGTAACTGCTTCTTTCACCTTGCATTTCGCAGGAATGGTGTCTTGTCCTCCTCACCTAAGTCCCCAGAAGTTCCAAAAAAGAAATGTTTTTCAGACATTAAAAAAATCTACCTGTAATATTTCAGAAGAAAAAAACGTGTATAGAAAAAAACCTTTTTTTTTTCCTAAAAAAGTCAAAAGTAAGTGAAGTCCTGGAATGGATTGTGTCTATGATATTCTTAAGGTAAAGAATTCAAGAGAGTGGATGGGAAGAACAAAACAAAACAAACCAACAAACACACACACAAAAAAACCAAACATCAAAAAACCAGAAAAACCTAAAAATCCCACACCTTGGAAATTTTAGTGAGCCTCAAGGGACAAGTGACATATATGGTCTGATGGACTAGCTTTGGCTAGTGTTTTCCATTTGGTTAAACAGAACTTACTGAAGGTGACTTTATATCAAACTTCAAAACTACTTGTCCTGTATAGCTAAAATTTCCACACCCCTACCTCCCATTTGAAAGCCAATGAGATGTCCTTCCACATTAATATGTAAAAGGAACAATTAAATTCAGTGAGATAAGTTTTATCTCTCAGGACATGGTGGGGTGTTAAATCCCTATAAATCAATGAAGTAATGAGATAAAACCATCCAAATGGGGTAGGTTTAGTACTACCTGAGTCCAGATGGTATAGGAATCCAATGCAGATGATTTTAAATGTGAAGTGAAAAACTCAGAGGGACTCGGAATACCTGCAGAGATTAATTGCATAGTCACTGAAAATGAGATTGGAACCAAGGTAAAGATGGAATAGAATGTTCTGGTTTTCCTAGGATAATTCATATTAGACTGCTTTCAGTTTTGAAATACAAAATCATTCCTATATCTAAACTCGCACTTCTTTATTTGCTAGAAGAGCTATTTGATTATGCGCTTATTTAGTCATCCTTTGTCTTTCTCCACTTCCTCTTACTCAGTTTAGACTTTCAAACAGCATTATAGAAAATTCTTGTACATGTTGCTAGTATAAATGACAGTAAAATACTGTATATGCTGCAGTGTCGGTGGAAAGCAAAAGCATTTTCCCTGCTGAAAGTTTTCTTTTACATAAAGTGCCAGCCATTCTAGTTTTGCCTGACTTTATTTCTTTGACATTTTTTCGTATTCTATGGTTGTTAGTGAGACCAGTAGTTGTGTATTAATTGCAAAAAAAATTTTGAACCACAGTAGCCATGGCCTTCAGGTGCAGATATGAAGCATCAGGAAGGATAAGCTTCCCACATTAGAAATAATAATGGGCAGCAGACATTCTTGTGGTCAAGGGATCATGGACAAGTTACTAAAATGTCTAATGACAGGCAGGATAATTAGAGGGCTCAGTCTATTCACTGTAGGTTTTATTAAACTATTTTTACCAGCTTAGGCCACTAGCAGCATATCTGCTTGAGGTCTTCATTTGAAAGTCCTGTTGAAGTAATCAAGATACAGATAAGCACTTGCAGCAATTTTTTCAGTAGTGATTCTATATGTAGAAGAAGCAGTTTGCATGAGTACTAGTAAAATAATTGGAAACTCCCAGAAGATTTGGCTCAACCTCTGTCAAAAACACTAGAATTCTTTCTCTCAGTCTTGCAAAGGCAAGACTTTTATTTGCTTTCAAACCATTCAGCTGTGGCACAGTTTGATGTATTTCAAATCTACTGTATCTCATGTAAAATCTACTGAAATCTCATGTGGGCATGACCAAATCTCAGTAGAAAGCAAATACTGGTTTGATGTAGAGTTTAGATGACTAGACAGAATGAGAGTCCTTTGCTGACATTATTTAATCAGTAAAAGAAAATCCTTGCCCAATATTGAAAAAAATAGTTGCAACTGCATTTAGTATGTCCTGTTCCCTGGACTCAGAGTCACAGAATATTTTTTTTCAGCGTAGGAGATTAAGTTTTCATGTCTGGGTTGGACTGATTTCTCTGAAGTGAATGTTATTTCCTTTTATTGAAATTATTTCTCTTATATTTATACTGATATACATCAGGACTACAATGGGATATAGCCTTATTTGTGCAGACTGAGTTGTGGTAAAAAAATGTCAGTTCAGCTTATCTGGATATAAATGTGTATCTAGCCTTTGAACTGGCCTAAACTGGTTTGAGTGTTAGTACATTAGCTGTAGTATCCCAGAGAGCAGGATAGGCTACCCTTCCTTTAGTTTACCTGGTCTGGGCACTTAACTCCACACTTTGTCTCTACCTGTATCCATACCCAATCTGGTTAGCTTCAGATTAACCTGGAGATTGCTTTAGAAATTTCTACAACAGCTTTAATTGTTATGTAGTTGTGGGTTTTGTTTTTTTTTTTCCTCTTTCTTTTTCCAGAACAGCAGTATTGGTTCAGGTTTTCTGGCTATATTATTCTGTGAAAATACTGGTTAATAATATGTGAGATGGTAAAATAATAATTGAAGTGGCATTAGTACCACAATTACAATAAATTTAAAACAGTATGGTGTTTTTTTCTGAATGTTTTTTGGATAAGTTTGATATAATCCTGTGTTATAAAGCCATATCTGGTTTATGTTTAAATTTAAAACTTTAATCCTGTCTGCGCTTAGCTTTAAAACATTCTGGACTAAATCTCAAAATCTTCAACATTATGTCAGCAGCTATGACAAAATGACATCTGTTCTGCAGCTGTAACAAGAATATCCCGTGACTTGCCACTCAGTTCATTCCCATTACAGTACAATGTCTGTCTCCCACATAACAGATGCAGTGATTCCTCTGCTGAGCGTGTATGATTCAGCCCACAACTGTACTTAGTAACTACTTAATAATTAGTATTTCCTGCTTCTATTCCAGTGGAAAATTTCAGTATTTTGTAGATTTGCATTGGTCAGAAGAATGTGAGGCCTTTTTCCAAAAGCAGGATGGGGCAACATTTCCACACCCCATCCTCAATTTCTGGAACTTGAAGGTTGGAGAACAGTACAGCAAAACCCCTTGCTATCTCCCCTTGCCATTCATTGTGCACATTTAGTCTGTCAGAAATGCTCTGTTGCTGCAGTTAATGCTGAACAGAGATTGATTGCAGGCTGTTGTTCTACAACACATGGCTGAGGCAAATTAATAGCTCGTTGCTGCTGAAAGGGGCTGGGGGGTCCTATTCCCACATTTTCTGTTCCCCCTGGTAATCCTGGCCGTGAGGTCCTGGTCCTTTACCTGTCTGGGGAATTAACCCAATTATTTCCTCAGCCCCCCTACATGTCTTTCTTAAGGGACTAAGGAATGGTGAGTAGACCCTGCAAAAGCCTGGGTGGGCCTCTGGTTGTAGGGGAAGAGTGAGAGGGGGACAGGCTTTTTGTCTCATGGGAACCATATGCTTTTGATGAGCCAGACTGTCCCTGGAGCTGCTTCTCTGTTCACTAATGGCACATCTGGCCAATAGTCCCTCTGAATCAGGGGGCTGGGTGCTTTTTGCTTTATGCAGAGCCTGACTGCTTGCTGCTGTGTAATATAATGCTCCAAACAGCACCACAGCTCCAGCAGTTGACCTCTCTGGCAGCGATTTTCTATAGGTACAGCTTCCCACACCTGCTTTCTGCAGCCAAACATAGTGATATTAACTAGTAACAATGTAAAGAATGGTGAGATTTCACAGACATGCTCCCCCCTGTAAACCTTTTTTGTAGCCTCTGAAACACCACGTGTTGCTTCACAGGCATATGTGTTTCTCTCTGGGCTCCAGCAGTGCTATTTGTCTAGTGTCTCTAAGCCTCAGGGCCAGGCAGTGTCGGTCTGTTGTGTCTGACAGAATGGCAAAAGCATCACCCCTGGTGTTTCCCCCTTATCTGCCACTGTGGAAAGGGATATTTGCTTTTTCCAATCATGCCTGTGAGATTGGAACAGCAAATGGTGAACCTCTGGTGCTAATTCCAGGTGCCACTGCTCTCTGTGACCTTAGGCCTACTCACGATCTTTCTTGAGAATTAATGGAGATTTCCTAAGCAGCAAATCATAGTGCGAGTTTTGTCTTGTATATCTGGAAGCCTCCAGTGCCTCTCACGTAAGTGCAGATATTCTTTTCTCATTTCTGTCAAACTAGATGTTATCTGCTTCCAACCTATATTTCACTGGTCCTAAACTGTAATCTAACACTGCTAAATAAGGAGAAAGGTTTGGCTTAGAGTGTTTTTGCGTGTTTCCTATTTAGGTTTTCAGTGGATTATGTTAAAACATGTAATTTGCCAAAAAATTGCATAATTATACCCACTATTTCAGGGAGAGTGGTTAGCAAAAAATAACATTTGAACTGAAGTATTATCTGGTAAGGATATCTGAAGTGAATGAGTCTAAATAGTCTAGGACAAGGACAAATTTTCTTACAAACAGTATAAATATGTCAATAACTACCTGCTATTTTTTTTCTAACAAAAGACTTCCATTCATGGTTTAGTTTTTGCTGTAAAATATTTTTTGTATATTTGAGATAAACATAGAGCCCTGTAATCTTCTTTTGATTGTTTTCTTTTGTTTCAGTCCTTAATAGACTTCAGATTTTCTTTTAGAACTCTACTTCCAATGCCTTACTTATCCTCTTGAGGAGAATTCCTTACATGCTTCGTGTTTTCATCCTTTGTGCTACCTAGAACATTCCTGACATAAGGTGTCAGGAGAAAAATTAGTATCAGTTTTCTGCCCTTGGCTATTATAATTGTATGTAGTGAAGAAGTTACATATTTGTATTTTAAAATTTATTTTATATTTTATTTGAATTTTGTTTTATTTTCTATTTTATTTAAAAATATGTTAGTGGTCATGATCATAGTGAGTCTCTTGATCCTTTTCTTTGCTTTCTGTTTCTTTGAGCTTCAAGAACAAGGAGAACTTGCCCATTGACTTTAGCACTTGTAGTTCCTTACATGCCTTTCCCATGCCTTTTCAATGACTTCTCCAATGGCTTTATTTCTCCTTGCAAATTCTAGTGGACCAAGGACTGTCATGTTCTTAACCCACAGAAATACGTTTTCTAGTTTGAGATTATTCTGAGTTTTATTTTTTCTCATTTCTAGTCAGCAATGTTGTACATACCCTGCCTTAATGGTCTTGAACTCTGCCCTTGGAACACTTAACAAATTCTTGCTCTGTTGAAAAAATTAATGCAGGTCTTCCTTCTCATTTAAGGTGGGATATTGCCTTGGTGTGCTGCTTTTGCAGCAGCATGTGCAATCTTTTGCAGATTCCAGCTTTGCAGCATATGAGGTATATTTCTTGTATCAGCTGTCTCTTTTCGTAGCATGTTGGATAATGACTTACTTGATTTCTGAGCATTTTCTATCAACTGTTCCTGGTCAATTCAGTCAGAAATACTTCCTTCTTTGTCAAGTTGGGCATTTCCTTTGGAAAAAAATCCATGTTTGTCCCAGGTTCAGTCTAGTTTCTTGTTCCTCTTTACTTTTCCCCAGTTGTGAAAAGTTGTTTATTTTTCAAATCTTCAGACATTCCTGTGCTTTTCAACAGAGCATAACATTGAGGGGCAAAAAAACCAAAACATAACTCACTTTGCTTTATACTAAGTGTCATGTATTTAAATTGATTTCCATACTTAGTCTCTTTTGCCCGGAAACTCAGGTACTTTAGGAAGGTCATAGCTACTACCAGAATTTTTTTTGTAGCCGGTTGCTAAGGAGTTGTTGGAGTGGCTGGTATCACTCATTATATAGTTGGTTGAGTGGAGCTGGCGAGATTTTTTCAGGAAAATGTCGCCAAATAGAGTGGGACTTTGCTGCCCTGTAACAAAGTGTGATTCACCCAAGTTTCCAAAGTCTTATGGCATCATTTTACAGACATTGCAATGATTGTATTACAAAGAAAAAAAAAAAAAAAAAGAAAACAAAGGCATGAAAATAACTTCTATATATAAGTACAGATTTCAATATTATAGTTTATAGATACCAGAGTGCTTTTGTCACACACACATTGACTGTTGGTAACAGTGGCTTCCAAAATCATTCAGCAATATCCAAGTGTTGTGATTTTGTTATACAACTAATAACATTGCATCATGCAATTGTAATAGCTGAGTTTTGATGTCCTGTAACTCTAGTGATACTTCTTATTCATTTTTGTATTTGTCAACATGTACAACAGGTAGTTTCTCCTTCCTACTGAATGTGGACAGAAGCACATAAATATATGTAAAACAGCAGTTCAGGAGGAAAAGGTTTGCCTACATTAAAGATATAAAGGGAGGATTTAGCACAAATAGTTGTTTTTATTAAGGATATTCTTGTTCCTTGAATGGCCTATTAATTCTGAAGGCCATTTGGGTTAGAATTCTTAATCTAAATTATGTTCTTATTCATGGCCTCATTTTGAGTCTTTTCATCATCTTCTTTGTCTGATGGCTATTTTAAATAGGGCTTGTAAGAACATGATAGATGGCAACTAAAGATGTGTTTACTTTATCCATTGTTACATCCTGATTCCACTATACTTAACCTCACTGAGGCACACACTCAGTTTCCAGGATCCCATTCATCCCAGCAAAACTAATTGCAGAGCAAAATAGACCAAATGTGAATGAGAATTCAAAGAATCCAGTTAGCTGTAATTATTGAAGCAGATAAAACCATTTTATTTTGGTGACTTCTCTGTTAGTGCATCATGGCTGTGTGTGAACAATATGGGGGAGTTACTGTCCACTTGAATATGAAAGGTTTATCAAAAAAGGTGCGATTTGGAAAAAATCTGAGTTGATCAGAGGGGATGATATCTTATGATCACAGAGTTGAGATACCTTCGTGTGCTAAATGTAGCCTAAAATATTTGTCTCCGTTCATTAACTGGAAAGATTTACATAGTGGAAATATTTGAAATAGTATTTATTTTGTGTTTTGTGAAGGTATATATGAAAAAACCCCACAACCTGGCAAATTTGATGTTTCCCTCTAGAAATTCCTAAAGAGCTCAATTTCCTGTCTAATAAGTTTTTAGGCAGAGATAGATAACATATTTTACTAAAGCTTCTAGTAAATTTATCAGAAGAGAGCAACTTTTTTGCACACTTTCCAGGCTTGAAATAGAAACTAAACTTCAAATATAATCTGAGTTTAATTAACTGAATCTCAGTAAGACCATGAGACAAAGGTGGAGGAAAAGAAAAGGATAGTTCATACCCTCCAGAACTCCATAGTAAAAGTGCAAGTGAGCATGAGACTGAAAAATGTTTAAACTAGTAACTGTATGGACTCTGACATTTTTTATATTCAGTAGATTTACAAACCTTAGTTCCCAAGCTCATATCTGGAAATGTTTTACACATTTCTCTTGAGATCAGGATGGAGAGACCAATGGTAGAGTGGTTGTTCTGAGAAATACTCTCAGGTGAGTGACTGGGGCTTTCTGTCCTTTAATCATCATCCAGGAGTTCATTTCAGTGTATTACTGTCTTGATCATGACTCTTGATCCTTTGGGAAATGCAGCTGTAGGACTACAGGATCCTGATACCTCTGTTCTGGCAATACTTATGATGATGATGTTTAAAGGTGTGTCAGCAAGTTTTCAAAAAATTATGGTCTGTTATTATTTTACATGTCAGCTTGTGGCATCCTCCTCCAATACATAAAAATGGAGACACCTGTGAAGAGCTTGCAGTCTAAATAGCTGAAGTAAGCAAAAGACTGCACTAATAGAACTGTTTTCTTATTCCCTTTTGAGTAAAATATAACCTGTGCAATGTAAGACCAGGCACAGAAATAAAAGCTGGTTCTGAACAAGGCAGCAGGTCTGCATGGTATGGTTTCTGTGTTCTGCAGATGCAGAACAGCCACTTTGTAATGTAGCAATTACTCAAGGGTGGCACTACATGATGTAGCCACGTTGCATCCAGAACCCCAGCTGAAATGTCTTCAGTCGTAGGGTGTCCCTGAACGGTGCATCCTGCTCTTAATTTACAGCTCTTGCATTGCCTCCACACCTCCTGCAAGGGAGCCCTTTGTCTTCGTAGGACTGACAGCCACTTTTCATTTAAATCCTTGAGCAAAGCACTTTTCTAACAAGAAGTAATCAGCCCAAGGGAAAGTCACATCCAGATCTGATGTAAAATGGATTATCTCCATCTGGTTTGGACTCTCCCCTGGTATTTGGTGTCTGACTTCTGTTGTCAGTGTCTGCTTTAGAGGATAAATACCCTAGGGCAGTGTTTGCACAGTACCACATGCCATGACAGCAGTCAATAAATTATACAAGAAGATGATCACACAGGATTGTTTCCAGCTTCAAATCCCTGATCCCACTATCTACAGATTGCAAGCAGAGCAGAGGAGGTGTGTTTTCTGAGGGGGACACTATTCTACACTTGAACAGAACTAGTATTTTCCTAGTCACTTTTCTATTACTAAGGAGAGTTAAAACATATCTATTCATAATTTCAGGGTTTTCTAGTAGTTAGTCACTACTTGATAATTCACATATGTTCCACATGCTAAGACACCTAGAACCTTATAGACAGTCAAACAAGAAAAAAACCCCAAACTTTAACCAATTCACTCTATCTCAAACCCAAATGACTTAAAAATGACTTTTTCTCTCCCTCTTGTTCTCTTTTTTCCCCTCCACTTACCACTCATTTTTGCTTTCATTATACTCCCTTTTCTGTGCTCCTTTCCCCCAAAGCCAAGCTTCTTATGCACTTCTTTCTGTTCTTGGGAGACACAGAGTATAGCAACAAAGATCCATAATAATTTCCTCCAATATTTGAAAATACATAGGAATGACTGTAGCACAAAAGAAACACTTAATTGGGTAGGATACGGTCTTAATTTTAGCTTATTCAAACTATCTCACAGAAGCCAGATTTTTACACTTTCTGCATTCTTATTGTTCTTCCACAGGCAGTAATGAAATACAAAATCCTGTTGATTTGAAAGGCAGCAGAGACTCTGTCCTTATTTTAACCTTTTTTCCAAATCAGCCCTTGTGTTTTATGGCTTCCTGTATTGTTTTCTCCCATTTCCCTTACAAGCATAAAATAAATACAATAGGAAAAGCTGATTTCCCTTCCCCCCCTAAATAGCAAACAACAAAACAAACAACAAAAATCTGTGTCAATATGTTAAACGTTTGCAAGTAATTAGGCATTGTATCTAATAAGCTATGCTTCTTATCTGAAATGTATAGATTCCCTTAAATCACTGGTTAAAATCTTCGCTTCCAGAGGATTAGCCCAAGATCTATGCATCACCTCCTGCAATGTAAGCATTACTGAAATATGCATTTTCTGGTTTTCAGAGGCAGTTGTATTGAATGCCTTTCTACTTACTCTGCAGTTCCCACTAATGTTAACAGGCGTATTTCTTTTTGCTTCCGTTGGACTCGACTTGATACACATGTGGGATCCTTTGATAACCTCTTAAAAAGACACCCTTCTGCTTTACATGCACTTTAGAGTTTTAATGATCTCATGTGATGCTTCTTTGTGTCTTGTGGCCAAAATGTTATCTTGTAAATAATACAAGATAGCTTTTTGCTCTCTAAGTGACCTCTATAGCTTTGCTAACATTCTATTTGAATATACCCTGCCCATGGGGTGTTTTGCTGGAGTCAGGGGAAAGCATTAGGAAGCAAAGCAGAGCTGCCATTCTCTTGCTTTTCCACAGCTGAAGAACAACTGTATCTATTCAGCTACGGGGCAAGACAAAACCTGGGACAGGGAAAGGTGAAAGAAGGAGGAGCCAATACTGTTATCTTTGCTTTCCAGTTCATCAGTCCAAAGACGCACAGGAACAAGTAATTTCTCATGGGGAGCCTCTGCACAATCCCTATTGCAATGGAGATTTTTTATATCTGCTTCAAAGGCCACTGTAATCACACTGAAATGAATTGTAATGTGTCTGTGGGTGTATTTGTTCCTACTTCTATTTACAGATGCTGTATTTAAATCTCAGAGTCCTTAGCTCACATCATATTCTAACCAGTTCTTTGGATAAATTTTCAATAAAAAGAATTAAATCAGAGCTTTAGAATCCCTTTTTATAACTATGTTTTAGGTTCATAGCAAGTGTTAAACAGTTGTTGAAATACAGCCTGATGTGCAAAGGTGTCTGATCTCAAGGTATTCAAAGGAGTGGGCTGCAAGGCTTTGAAGTCCCAGTGTGCACAGGCACATCACACACTTCAGCCTGGTTTTCCCCTGCAAACAATAGGATTTCTGCAAATTACTTAAGAAAGATGGTTTTAGCAGTGGGACATGGTGTGGGCTCAGCTCTTCTCCCTCAGGCTTTAGCCCCCTCTTATGCCCCCTCAGCAGCACTTGGAGAGCAGCCCTGTGCCCTGTGCTTTTGCCATCAGGCAGAAGCTTCACACAGTAGTGCAAAAATTGAAGAGAGCAAGCGTAAGGAATAAAAAAACCTCCCTTCCCTCTTTAAAGGCCTATGGGCAAGTCCCTGCAGAGGCGTCCAAGTAGGAGAAGGCAGTCGGTCTCTCTCTGCGCTCTTGAGCCTCCTCCTTCTGCTACCCCATCCTTGGCTGATGGTTATGGTGATTATAGCACATCTTTGGGATTTGCTGAGTAAATATGGGGTACTCTGCTCTTTAACCTGGAGCTAGTGGCTGTTTTACGACTGCCCACAATGGAACAGATTGCGTTTTAAAATTAATTAAACCAGGAGGGTGATCAACATCGCTCAAATCCAGGATGTAATGGAGGAGACTAGAAAAGGTGATAACATACCTGCTGTGACTCCCTTAGCATGCGTGTCATCCAAAAGACACTAAGCACATACATATGGCTTCAGATTTCTGCAGTTCTAGAGCTTTGTTTGATGTCAATAGGAAGTATAAAAATCTAAAGTAACTGGTCATCTACACACATATCATCAAAAAGCAGAGAAATCAGCTTCCCTTCATTTCTCCAAATACAGATTCTGTTCTGTTTCTTTTTACTACAGTTGATAGATAATTAACTCCCCCCTCCACCCCCCGCCCCTATTTTCTGTGTTTCTGGTAATGTCTCTGAAGGAACTGAACCAACTGAATACCAAGGTTACTAGTTCACAGTGTCACTCAGATCTTCCTTTTTCTCTAACCTGCACAAATCTGACATGACTATTTTTGCATTTAGGATAAATAACATCATTAAAAACATGTTTGTCATTCCCAACAGGTAGAGCAATCCCAGCAATACCTATGTTTTATAGTTGGAAAATGTTGGTTGTTGGGGTTTCTTTGTAGATACTTGGATATTTAAGCACTACATGGATATTCATTTTGGTTGTATTGCACTTCCCCATTGATGACAAAGAGAGATTAACTAAAACAATATTTTATTTCCTACTTTAATGGTTAGTACATAGCATTAATTATATTATTAATTCAACTAGAAACTCTTGTACAAAGCTATTTCAAGCCATTAGTTGCCCCATTGTAATTGATGGATTACTGCATTACCATTTAATTTAGTATTGTTTTCAGGGCATTGCATTCAGTTTCATTCAAGTTAATTGTATAGCCAAATAAGGAAATAACTTGCTTCATGAGCATGAGTGATGCAAGCATGGATTTTTCCTGATTTCAGATGTATAGTGGGATGTGATCCATATAGAAATTCTCTGCAAGGCCCTCCTGTTAGCATTACCTTGCAATTTATGGCAACAAGAAATTATAGAACGGACCAGAAGATTTCATGGCATTTGGATTCAGCATTGTGATAGTCTTTTCTGCAAATGGAAATTAACATCAATTATTCAAATCTAGTTATGCTTTCAACCCACTTAATTGCAAAGTGTTTTCCGTTCAGTGATCAAGCCCAATTCCCTAAACATAATAGCAATTATAACTGTGCATCCAGAGGAAAATATACTCTCTTTGGCCCAATTTTCAGCTCTGATATGACCTCTTTATGCTGCTTTTACACAGAGCAGTTGTTAAGCTGGAGCAACTGTTCTTTTTGCATAGAGCATAACCCCAGGCTGCTGAGAAACATGGACTATAGCCTTAACTGCCCCAGCATAGAAGCAGGGAAAACATAATGGGTGCAATTCAGCTGCCTAGACTGAAGTAAGTAGACCATTTTAGATAGAAGCCCTGTGGTAACTGAGACACCTTCACAAGGGTAGCAGATGTGGTGTTGAACTGGGGAAGATCTGTGGCAGCTGGAGGCAAGGCTGGAATCCTTAAACACCTCAGTGGTTAGTTGCCTGAGTTACCCTGGTTTTGCCTGGCCACTGGGACAGCTCTTCTCGTCTTTGCAAGGATTACTCGTAAAACAAACAAGCAAATAAATAAACAAACTAATTAATTCGTCACTCAGATTTCAACCAGTATTTATTGACCTATTGTTTTAAATTCGTACGACAGGGTTTGTTTTGGGGTTTTTTTTGGGTGGGTGATGTGGCACAGCAGTGGCTCCTGTGAGAAGGTCCTATGTCTCCCAGTTCTGGCTGTGTCTCTGGCCAAAGCCATGCTGGTTAGGGAAGCTGGATGTGCCTCCGTGAATAACATATTCAAGAAGGAAAAAAATGAAACTGCAAAATAGACCTACAGGGCAGAGGAGAGGGGGAGGTGAGAGCAATGCTGGAGCAGAGATAGCAGGATTGGTGAAGAAGGAGTGGGAGGAGATAACCGAGCAGAGATTTCTCCACAGCTCATGGTGAGATGACAGCTGTGCCCTGGAAACCCATTGAGAAGCACAGTGGGTCAGCCCTTGAAGGATCACAGTGGAGCAGATGTGGATCTGCAGTGGTGGAGGACAACACACCAGTGGAGGTGACTGTTCCTGGAGCAGGCCATGACTCTGTGGGCAACTTGTGCTGGAGCAGTCTGTTCCTGAAGGACTGCACCCTGTGGGAGGATCTCAGGTCAGAGGACTCCTTCCCATGGGAGGGACCCTGTGTTGAAGTGGGAGAAGGCTGTGTAGAGTCCTTCCTCTGAAGAGGAAGAAAGAGCAGAATCAATGTGTAGTTAACTAATCTTAAGCCCTGACTCTGCATCCCCCTGTTCTCCTGAAGGGGAGATAGGAGTGAAGTAATTTGGACCTAGGAAGAAAGGAGGTGTTTGGGAAAGGTATTTAAGATAGGGTCTTCTTTTCTCTTTCTCCTATTCTCAGAAATCCTGTTCTCAGGGAAGTGGTCACAGCACCAGGCCTGTCTGAGTTCAAGAAGCTTTTGGATGATGACCTGAGACACATGGTGTGATCCTTGGGGTACCCTACACAGGGACAGGAGTTGGACTTGATGATCCTAATGGGTCCCTTCAAACTCATATACTATGATTCTATGATTCTACATTCTATGAATCTGTAAATTAAATTGATTATTTTTCCTCCACAAGTTGAGCCTGTCTATTTTGCCTATGGACATAACTGGGGAGTGAAAACTTCCCTGTCTTTGGCTTGATTCATGAGCTTTTAGTTGGATTTTCTCCTCCCTATCCTGCAGTGGAGGTTAGGCGGTGACTGAGCAGAGGCCTGGTTGTTATAGACTGGGCCTAAACTGTGACATTTGAGCAGTGATTCCTGTTTCATCTCTCTCTGGCACAGAATTTTTTTCATGTATTTGTTCTGAAAAAAGATGGCTTGCTTTTTCAACCATCTTCAACTTCAAGCTGGGGAGCAGCTTTTTGTCAGAGAAGATAGTGATAGGACAAGGGGTAATGCTTTTAAAGTGAGAGAAGGGAGATTTAGGTTAGATATTAGGAAGAAATTCTTCACTATAAGGTTGGTGAGGAACTGGAAAAGGTTGCCCAGAGATGCTGTTGATGCCCTCTCCCTGGAGGTTTTTAAGGCCAGGTTGAACAAGGGTTGCCCAGAGATGCTGTTGATGCCCTGTCCCTGGAGGTTTTTAAGGCCAGGTTGAACAAGATTTTGTGCAACCTGATCTAGTGGTAGGGGTCACTGCTCATGGCAGGGGGGTTGGAAAATGATGATCTTTAAAGTCCCTTCAAACTTTAATGATTCTATGATTCTATAACTAAATTGTAACCTCTTAGTTAAACAATGCAGATGAATGAATAGTCCATGACAGGGATGGACATCAGCCTGAAAAGGTGGGATCCTCATTTTGGAAACTTCTTTGTTGGGTGTGTTTAGATAGATTTTGTTAGCTACAGAAGTTTTCCTTTCTAAAACAGGGAGGTTGCTTCCTAGATGTATCTGAGGTTGGAGCAAGGATTAATTTTACCTCCAATACCAATCTGTAGAGATTGGGGAAGTTCTCTTTCCTTGATTTCAAACATAATTCTTCACTTCCAGAGGATTGGCTCAAGATCTATGCAACACCTCCTGCAATGTAAGCTACATTTTGAGGGATTAGGAAGGATTTCACTTGTGCCCAGAGGATTTCAATTTTTCTTCTCTACAGAAGCATGGTTTCAAGTTTGAAAGAATTGGAAATGCTGCTTCACAGAAGGAAGCTTGAATTGCATGCTAACACTTATGCAGAGTCCACTCTTCTTATGAAAGGCTGTTGTTCATGTATCCTGAAAGCTTTGTTTTATATTACTTGACAGATGCATATGGTAGGTTATTCTGTTTGTTGTAATTGGAATCTAGGTGTAATGATAGACATAGTTAAATTATAGCTTATCTCTTCTTATAACTCCATGGGTTGTATATAAGTGTATATTTCTGGTGGAGCATATTACTGGTATCTGGACACTGATCCATAAGAAATGAGATGCAAGAACTGCAATAATCAGATTGTTGCCCTGAAATCCACTTAATACTATATGATCTGCTCATTTCAATAGGTGCTTTTTTATTCATTATTACTTTAGAACTAATCTCTCATTCAAGGAAAAAATAAAGGAAGCAAAAAACTGCAACACAGAGATATTACTCTAGTGGTGGCAACACACAGAAACATCATCATGATATAACGGCATACCGTAGGCTATTTTTGTATGCATTCTCATTCTGAGCTCATTTGTCACATGTCTATGTAAATTCAACATATTCCTCATTTTGAGGAGTTTATATATCTCCTTGCAGTTGACTGTAAACAAATTTCAAGTGATGCTTGGCAGGTGACAGATTCAGTGGTGGTTAGGTAAGGCTGCTGCAGTCTCAGTGCAATATGAAAAATTTACATATTTGAGAAATTCCAGGCTGCTGCTTTCTAATGTAAAATTTGGGGTATGACAGCAGATGTCTGATTTTAAAAGAAGAAGAATTTGATCCTGTTGGGGATTGAACTAGTTCATTTTATTCTTAGGAAAAGAAAGTCCAGACAGTTGGCTTGCTGCTGTACTTGGTTGCTTTCTGCACACTGTCTGAAACGAGCCCATATGTGGGATCTGTGTTGCTACACTCTGCTAATGCAGAGTATGGTTTCTGATTATCATCATATGACAGCCTCTGAGTCTCACATGGAAGTCAAGCAGGGGCTCCCACTGCATATGACTTGATGGAGGTGCTCAGATCCTCCCCAGCTTCAGAGTGGCTGTGCAAACACTGCTGCAAAGTTCACTGCAGCTCCAGGGCCTCAGCATATCTCTGCTGTGGATGATGGAAAACTTTAATAACATGTACAAAATTAATTTGGACCTTCTCCTAATGCAAGTCTTTGAAGTCAGTGGGAAGCACTGAGTATTTTTGGCATGACAGCTCTTTATTTCTGTGTATTCAGCTACTATATCTATTTACTTCAGTTGATGTGAGTCACTGTTGTTTCTTTTAATATGTAAAAGCCATAATAAGTATTTGTTACTTCTTGGTGATCAGCCTCTTACCTCTCAGTTGTGACAAAAGGTGCTATACAAAAAAGAATAAATAGATCCTGTTGCTATTTGTGCCTTGCTAAGATAAGACACTAGGTATATGGCTCCAGTGCTGGGCACTGAGAAAACATCTGAGAGCTGGGAGGTTTTTTTTTTGTTTGTTTGTTTTATTAGGCATTTCTTTAAATTATTTTATTTTTTCTTCTGCTCACTTAGAGCCAAGACCTTGTGGATCTGCATGTAATTGTGCTAGACTTTATTCAGGAGAACTCATATGGTAATCAGTAAAAGCATAGGAAAGGTTCCTGGGTCTTGAAGGGCAGCCACAGGCTGCCTTGTGTTATCTAATGACATTCACAGTTGTATGGAATTTCCTTTTCAGTTAGTCTCCTTGTGCTGCCAACTACATTTTACTAGAAATTTGCTTCAAAACTTCATTCCTCTGGAAATCCCTTAATTTTCTGTTTAAGCTTATACCTGGCCATGTTTTCCTCCCCTTTGTTCATGTGCCAAAGACCACACTGTCTTTTAGTGTAAATAATTTTTCTTTTGAATGTTTATCCTCCTCTTCCTGTAGCACATGCACATGCGCACACACATTTGCAAAATATACATATCTACTTACATTAACAGTATTTTTTTTTTTCTAACTGAACTGAGGAAGCTCTTTTAGTCCTCATATTAACCTGGACACTTTTCTTTCTTTCTATTCCAGTTTCAGCTGTCTTCCTTGGCTGTACATGATTTGAACTACACAAAGCATCCCTACAGTATTCTACATAAATTGTCATCAAGATCTTATACAATAGAGTTAATACTGAAACTCCCTATGGAAATATTTGGTTTACATTGTTGTACAATCATTATCTTTTTAAAAATAAAAAATGCACCAATGTTTCATGTTCATGCTGTTGATATATTTTATTGATTCATATAGTTTATGCAGCTAATATATCCAGTATTTCCTTTCAGTCATTTAGAAACACTCATTGTGCATAGTAAATTATAAAACAAAGTGGATGAGTAATAGAAAAACATGCAATCCAGCATATAGAGTTGGAGGCTCTAACGCCTGGCCCCAGCAATTGTTTTTCCCCAAAGACAAAGCATGTAGAAAAGTTCTCTTCCAGTTCCTTTTTGAAAATGCAAATTGTAAAAGCGTTAACACTATTCTGCAGTTGACATAAACCAACACACTTCTTCCTTTATTAGTTGAAAAAGAGAGTTAATAACTGCATTGTATACAAGTCTGAGGTATCAGGCAGGTCAAAAGAAAGGGCATTTTCATCAGTGATAGATCTGCATCAGCATTACAGTGAAAATATTCAGGAATAGTTGCGTTATGGGATGAGAAAATATGAGACATTCACTTATTCTAAATGGTGTTATTGTATCAGAATCCATCTATTCTTAATAATAACACCCATTGAGTCCAATAATGTGTGTAATTGTCATTTTTATGACTAACGTACATTTTGAATTTACTTCCCATTTTAACCTTTGCCAAATATTATCCATAAAGTTAAAAGTGTACAGCTCACTGGCTCTGTAGTCACACCAATCTATGTATTAATTTTGTCCCCTTTACTTATATTCAATCTGTTTAAATAGTTTTTTATTATGATTTCAAATTATTCTAATTATTATTTGAACAGATTTGTTACAGCCTTCCATATTTGAATATTATTCTAGCAATGCATTCTTAGCATGAGAAAAATACATAGCAAAAAATATTGTAATGTCCTCAATCCCTTTTTTTTTTCATTCTCTGCCTGTAAGTTTAAAACCTTTGCAAATGACATTGTTTAAAGTGCTGATCATTTCCTTTGAGAAAGTGCATATCTGTGTGCACATATCCAGATAAATAAGAGTAGCTACCCAAAGGACTGGCTATAGATACATTATTTATTATGAGTTACTGATGATATTATAGCTCATGATTGACAGAGCAAAACAGAATCAAGAGGTGGTATGAAAGCTCATCAATAACTTGAAGCAATAAATAATGTATTTGTCATCTGCCAATTGAATATATTTTTATGCATTAGTATTTTTTCCATGTGTTTAATAATTATTTTGGAATGAGATAAGGAATTGCATTATCTATATTCGAGGAAGTATTTTTAAAATCTCATTTAATTCTCTGGCACACCTTTGTTTTTGTTCAAATTATGCTAGAGATGAGCAACTATTCTCAATGAATAATTTATTTGAATTTAACCTCCTTTTCTATGATTGGAATATTCAAACAATAGGCCAAAACTTATTGTGATTCATATGTTATTAAAATTTTATTTGACATATGTCTTTCTGAATTTTTATTTTATGTCTTGACAGTGATTATTTGAAAATGGAACTATGTGCTCTAATTCTGTGAAATAAATGGGATGCTTTTTATCTGATACTTGATTAGCTGCAATTGGCCTCATGAATCCTGTGGTACTCTGCACCCTGGCTGCATGAAAACACAAACAATTCTTATGTGATCATTTTATGTACAAATGTAAAGGTTGGTTTCTGCCAATTCTCATGCATATAAATATGAAGTTGCTTTCATATAGTATATTGGTCAACTGTGAAAAGCTACTGCAGATAAATAATGAAATAACTGCCTCTAAAATTTCAAACACTTTTCCCTTGCATATTTTTAACTAAGTTCACCATTGAGGCTTTGTGTTTTACATCATTTTCTCTGCTCACTACAGATGAGCCTAGGGGTGGAATGCCCATGTCAGGGATGAAATTGAAAACCCAGCTCAGGTGCATTTACACCAATTGTCACGATCCGGTATTCGGACACGTGGCCACACCAATGCACACAGTATGGGAAACAATCAGGAAGAGCTGGAAGCCCTTGTATGGCAAGGCAGCTACAACCTAGTTGCCATCACAGAAACATAGTGGGGTGGAACTCCGGACTGGAATGCTTCGATAGGCAGCTCCAAGCTCTTTAGAAGGAATAGGCAAGGAAGGAGAGGAAGTGGGGTGGCTTTATGCATTAGGGAGTGCTTTGATTGTATGGAGCTCAATGATAGTGATGACAATGTGGAGTGTTTACAGGTAAAGATGAGGGGGAAGGCAAATAAGTCAGATATCCTGTTGGGAGTCTGCTACAGACTACCCAACCAGGATGAGGCAGCAGATGAAACATTTTTCAGGTGGCTGGCAGAAGTCTCAAAATCACGAGCCCTAGTTCTGGTGGGGGACTTTAACCTACTAGATATCTGCTGGAACAGCCTGGCTGAACAGGGAGCTTTTGCTGGGACTCGGAGAAAAAGAGTCTACAACCTTTGGAAGGAAGGGCAGGCAACTCAAGGTGAGTACAGGGAGCTTGTGAGGACATACAGAGAGAACATCAGAAAGGCAAAAGCCCAGCTGGAGATCAATCTGGCCAATATCATAAAGGACAATAAAAAAAGGTTTTACAAATAGATCAACAACACAAATAGAACCACGGAGAATCTCCATCCCTTACTGGATGAGGTGGAAACATGGCAATCATAGATGAAGGAAAGGCTGAGACACTTAATGCCTTCTTCATCTTTAATATTCAGACCAGCTGCCTTCAGGATATTCAAACTCCTGAGCTGAGATATAAGGATGGAGAGTAGAACAACTCCTCTATAATCCAGGAGGATGCAGTCAGGTGACCCACCTGGTGGATGAGGGAAGAGCTATGGGCATTGTCTATCTGGACTTTGGAAAGGCCTTTAACACCATGTCCCACAGCATTCTCCTGGAGAAGCTGGTGGTTCATGACATAGACGTATACACTCTCTGCTTGGTAAAAAATTGGCTGGCTGAGCCCAGAGGATTGTAGTGAACGGGTTGGATCCAGCTGGCAGCCGGTCATCAGTGGTGTCCCCCAGGGCTCAGTTTTGGGTCCAGTCATGTTCAATAGCTTCGTTAATGACCTAGATGAGGGCATGGAGTGCTTCCTAAGTAAGTTTGCAGATGACACTAAGCTGGGAGGAAGTGTTGATTTGCTTGAGGGTAGGAAGGCTCTGCAGGGAGGCATGGACAGACTGGACTAATGGGTCAAGGTCAATTGTATAAGGTTTAACAAGGCCAAGTGCTGGATCCTCCACTTTGGTCACAACAACCCCATGCAAAGCTACAGGCTTGGGGATGAGTGGTTGGAAAGCTCCATGGTGGAGAAAAACCTGTGGGTGCTGGTTGACAGCTGACTTAACATGAGACAGCAGTGTGCCCACTTACTCTTACTCCTCTTGTGTTTTCTATCAAGACAGAACACAAATTTAATATATCTGAGTGAAAGTATAATCCACAGATCCCTCTTGAACAGAAATGTATAGACCCAAATGCTGTCCACCTAATTCCAGACATGTAACCAAAACCAAGTTTTGTGTAACTGAAATGTAGGGGACATCAGTGAAATAAACATTTCTAGACAATGATCAGTTTTATCCTAAACCAGCTCAGTGCTAAAGTGGTTAGCTTGTGGGGAAATTTCTTCATTGTAGATATCTGAATTTATGTTAAAAGAATCTTGGCTTATGTTAGGTGCTTAAATACAGTGAAGTAATCTACATAAAAGACTTTTTTAATGCAATGGAGGCAGTGAGTTTGGATAGTAACAACAACAAAAAAAAAGGACTCAGTTCTGTCTGGCAAAGCAAAATTCCTTCTGTTTTGCTGCAGCTCTGCTGAGCGCCTCACTTCTGCTTATTAAGTTTTTCATTATGCATTGCAAGTTAGATACATTCCTGGTCTGAAGTCCAGCCAAATATCTGATTTGATTTTTACTCAAAATCTCAGAACAGGGCTTTGGATGGAAGTAAAATGGCCTCATGCTGACCTGCTGGTACAGGGTGTATCCTCTTGGTACAACATGTTTCCCAAGAAAAGCCCCTGGTGAACTGAGCCATTTGTTCATGATTAATATGAATATAAATTATCTCATAAAACTGAACTTGACCATATACCTCTTTTTTCACAGATTCCCACAAACAAAATAAGATATATTTTGGGGAATGCTGGTGACATGTGGTCTAATAATGTAATTTTAGTTTTTGACAGAACAGTGTTTGTGGACTGTCAGGGGCAGACTCCCAGCTAGCATAATTTGCCATCTCTTCCTTGGATTGCCACTGTTTTTTTGCAGCTCAAGAATCTGGTCTGTGACTCTTGTTCCACTCCAACATTTGTGATTCCTGTGTATCTCATATATCCCTATTTTATTAAACCAAACTGAGAAGGGGGTGGCTTTCCTTTATGCCACTGCAGCAATACAAAACAACTTAATTGACCAGAGCAGGCAGGTTTACAGCTGCTTTATATTGACAAAAAGGCACAAAGGAACCAGAAGGTGTTGCTGAAGCAAAGTCTGGACCTGAGAGTGACAAGATGTATAAAGGAGTCTATGAATTGTAAATAAATTTAGATTTGACAATAAGTCTTTTAATGGTCCTTTCTAGAGCTGAATTCTATTTCGATGCCCCTATTCACCAGAAGACAAAAATATTTCTTTGGGGAAGGCTTCTGTTCTGAATTGACATTAGGGTTCTGCTCTCTGCCGTGTGACACAGATTGTTCGTCCTCCATCACCAAAAGAACTGGGAAGTCAGAGTCTGCAGTAAAAGCCTGGTCGGTGTAATTTTGAATTGGAGTAACATGATGATCAATCCCAACAGTGTTTCAATGCAACTGAAAGGTCCTTCTTTAAAGAGCCTAAAGCACTTGCTGATAACACTAAGAGCTCGTACCAGAAGCCCTGCTTTCTTTAAGGACCTTTTCCTTGGAAAAAGCCCTCTTACTTAGGCTTTGCTCCAGTTCTCAGACATTGCATTTCAGAATAATGAAAGTGAGTATTTTGATAATCAGAAGTGCATATAACACTTTGATATTTTCGTTATTCTTAGCAATGCTGAAACCCAAACAATAAATAATATGATAGTAAAAAAAATAACTAGTTGCATTATGGGAAGAACTTTCTGATCAGTCGTAAGTATTTTTCGTGGCACAATTAATATAATATTCCTTCCCTCCACTCCTCTTTGCCTAACCCTCAAATGAAAAAGAATGAAGGAGGGAGGATGGGAGGGCGTTCACAAGTAAAAGAATCTCTGCATCTTAAAAAGGCTGCAGTTACTGACATTACAAATCACTTTAATCCTCAAACAAGGAGGGTGCACCTGCCATCAGCAGCAGTGGGGTTAATAAAAATATGTTCTTCTGTATATATCTTATTTCATAGATCTCTGTTTTTTTCAGAATTTCTGTAATGAGCATGTTGTGCCTGTCAGGGGTAGGTTTCCTCAGTTGAAACAGTCACTTTCATCCCAAAAGTCTCAAACTTCTTGTCAAAACCTATAATTACCTCCCAGAGTCAAATCTGCCGTTAATCATCTCAGAAGGAGTTTTGCTAAGCCTTATCACCCAGAGTGCCGAAAATGAGTAGGGACCTCCTGTATCTGTGCCACCTTTCTGGACTGTCTTGTCCTGTTCTGGGAAGACTGAGAATTAACTAAAATAAGCTTTGCTGAAATAACAAGGCTTTCAAACAATAATACTGTATAATCTCTAGGCAAACCAGATGTCTTTCTTCCTCTTTCACTCCTTCCTTTTTCTTTCATCAAAGGTAGACATGCACCTTCCACCCTTTGCTACAATAGAGCTATAACAACTAGAGGGGGCATAATGTGTGAAATATTTTTTACACTGTCTATATTTTGCAGAAAAGACCCAGTCAAAAAGCTATAAAAAGGATTTACTTTTTTTACTGCTTTATTATAAAAAATCAAAGTAAAACCTGTTATAAATGATAAATAGTCCAGGCAGGGGAAAGAAACTTATTTAGGGAAAAAACAAAAAGCATCTTTAATTAGAGATTAATCTTCGTTTTCTTTTATTTTTCTTCCCTGTTCTTTTTCATCTCCTTATTTAACTTTTTTTTTTTTTTTCCACTTAGGAAAAAAATCTGTAGGAGAAAAAGAAAAGACAAATACTGATTGCTTGAAATAAACTTACCAAAGCCTCCAGAAAATTACAAGCACTAAACATTTATATTTTTTTTAGAAAAAAAAGTTTGTACTTGAAAACTGTAATATGTGTTTGTTGCAAAATGTCAGGTAGCCTGAATATTAGCATAAACATGAATACACAGCTAATTTAATGAATATAAAAGCAAAGGAACATATCCTTCCCAGTATCCTTAACCCCAGTGACTGCATCAAATTAAAATCACTAAGAAACAGAGGGTTTCAAGGACAGTAACATTTTGCATTATCAGTTTTTAATCTACTTGTGGATAATTTGCCAGCATAGATAAAAGAACAATGTGGACAATGCTGTTTTCAGGGCATCTGCAGACTAAGATCTTTGTGGTCATGTCTGCACAGTGATCATCATGTGAACAAAGGCCAATGAAAAAAAAGGAGGAGTCCTAATGGTTCTCACTTATCACCTTTTTTTTTTTCTCAGCACCTGCCAAATTTATTCAATTTAAACAGGCTAGACTAAAAGCTAAATTCAGTCTTTTCTTTCTCTCTTTTCCCCCCACCTCTTCAGTCTACTTTTAGCTCTTTCTTTTTTTTTTTTAAGACATTTATCAGGATTTTTTCAAGCTATTTGAGACTACTATCAGCATTCTGGTTGGAAAAAACAAAACAAAGTGAAAAGGTGAGATGGAGGAGAAGTGGTAGAGCAGAATTTAAGTTCTGGAATAGGAAAAGAAAAAGCTGGCTATTCATCTAGCCTCTGGTTCTCCTATCCAGGCACTGCTGTACACCCGTGTGCCATCAGGAAGAGTTGAGTTCAATGTGAAGACACTAAATTTGGTTTGGTGGGTCACTGTGAACAAGTTTGAGCTCAAAACAGCAACTGAACACATTTCTGGGTCTGCTCTGCTTGTACTGATGCTTCTCTGGCATCCTGACAGTTGAGGGCAGCTACTAGTCTCATTTGTGCTCTGTATAGCTGAACACTGGACTCAAGAGAACGTGCTTTTAGTTCCTCAAAGGCGATAATGTTAAATCTTTCCCTGGGTTTTCTGTACTCCAATTAAAAAAACTACAGAGGAATACAATGGTAACTTATATATTCATCCTGCCCTGCATGGCATTTTCTAAGTAGTGGGTTCCCAGTACTGAAATTCCCTGAGTGTATTTCTAAGCTGCTCTTTTCCTGTAGAACACATGGGAATTTTAAAGCTGTAAAAGCTAAGGTGATGCCATCAGTTTTGGACATCTAGTTCCTAATGCAAATGTTCTTATAGACCCCTGAAATTCAGAACTCATTTTAAGTTTTCTTTCAAATCTACCACTGTCTCTGGATTCTAAGACACTAGTTAGTTAATAGAAGACTTAAGTGTCCAAGTGGCTAAAGTTTTTTTAGCCATTTATAGGTAACCAAGAGGAAGGAGATGCATGCAGCAAGGAAGAAGGGGATTGTCATGAACCAAGAAGGACACTATGGAAGTTCTGCTAGAATAAAACTAACTGGTTTACTTTTGGATAACCATTTAAGTAACAAGCATAAAGCTAATTGGAAACAGATTATTTAACACAAGCCAAATACTAGGGGAGATAATGACAAGGTTGATTATCGAGTTGAAAGAAATGAGAAGGGTGAACCTGATGTAGTTTGTTGTGATTCCTGAAATTAATATCACATGGGAAATATGCAACTGGAAATATTTTAGAAATTAAAATGCAGAATTGAATCTTCAAAAGTGAAGTGGAATATAAATTATTTTTCTCTTATTAGCTACCGACAGACCAAGTAAAAAAAACCAAACAACAAAGCTTTACTTTAGGGAAGAATCATGGATATACTTAGGCATCACAGGGTACATAATACCAACCGTTTTTATCAACCTCTGAAATTTGTCACATTCTTTGTTGAATCTTGCACAAAGACCTTTGATTTTGTTCAGGCTTTTCATTCTACCTATCCATTTAGCTCCCTGAAATTCCAGCTGTCTTAGTACTCTTCGTCTGCCTGAGATGGTTCTCAGTTACTGCCTTGCTTCAGTGACCAGGATATTTTTCTTACAGCTGTTATTCCTCTCTCCATACTCCAACTCTCTCACTAGTGCATTGCACTCTGAGACCTGCACCCCCATTTTCCAATTACTCAGGGATCTAAGATCTAATCAAACTGGTTTCTGATCTCAGTTTCTTTCTTTGAGAGACATGCATTTTCCACCTGAAAGGATAAACAAATATCCACCTCTACCCAACAGCATTTGTATGGGCAGCAAGGGAGAATCATGAGCTTGTGACTACAAAGCCAGTAACTTGAATTTTAGTCTGACTATCAAATTAAATTCTGAAGCAGTTATTCAAATTTGTTGTATTCATCTATCTTGCAAGTATTTTTCTGTGCACTAATATTATGCTTTTATATTTTGTATATATACTTCATACTTATATATCTTATATGTTCATAATTTTATAAAAAGCATACATTTTAAAGCATTTTAACAAAGAAATATCTTATGAGTAACACAGAATCTTCCAAAAGATTAAGTAAATTAAAACAGTAGGTAAGTGAACTGGTTAGGCAGAATGTTGATTTGTGAAAAGAAATATTATGGCTGACAAAGAAGTCTGTATAGAAATTAGAGCCATAAAATGGTACGTTGATTCTAGGATGCTACAGGGAGAGTTTACATCTCTAGGGTAGTTAAAATAAAATAACACAGAATCAGCAAATGTTTTTATACATTGGAGAAACCTATAACAAGGCAGGATATTTGATCCTGGCAGAGTTTTAATTACTCAGATGTTGCTTTGGATGCCTCTTAACACAAAAATAAAAAGAAGGAACACATTTTGAGAGGTATTTCAGGATTACTTTCTTCCACAGCTTATTGAAGCATTCAGATTGTTAGAGGTTATTTTGGATCAAGTCCTAGAAAATATACCAAGTGTGATTAATACGACTGAAGCAAAGAAACACCCAGGATATTACAATATCATTAGTCCAAAATATTCTTGGGGGCTAATGGAAACAAAGTGAACATTCTGGACTACGGGAAAGCTGACTTTGAGAAAACATGAATTGCCTTAACAGATTTTGGTTAGTATTTTAGTGGTTGAGATTTAATTATTTATTTTTAATGTAGCGGAGATTCTAGGAAGTGTTTTAGAAACAGTTGGTGATGTAATTTAAATTCATCCTGGCTTTGTCTAGAGGGAAAAAAAGGCAACAGATGCAAGTTTGTTTAAGTGGCAATGTAAAAATAATTATAAACAGAAGGCTTCTTTAAAAATATATACAAAAATAGTGAGGAGTGGATTGGGAAATCTCTAAAAATAAGCATAAGCAAGTCAAGAACATAATTAGCAGTATTGAATGTCAATTGTAAAGGGTACTTCAAATAACAAAGGATTCTGCTGCTATATTTGCAGTAAATGAAAACTAAAATGGGAAAGTTATCTACTTAAAATGGAGATTGGGGAACCAAAAATGTCCAATAAAATAACAGATTTCTAGAAGAAAATGGAGATGTTAAACTACTCAGGGCAAGGATTACATTTTGTAATTAAACCAATTATCAACACTGAACGTAGCATTTAACACATTCAGAGCTCTTCACTACCTGGTAACAGATGCAGAGGAGTAATCTTAGCTCCGTTTTACAGATGGGGAAGCAGAGGAAGACATGAGCTGAGGCTGATGCAGAGTGAATTGGTAGAACTGTTGAAATTAAGACTTTTTGACTGATAGTTCTCTGACTCTCTGTTCCCATTCTTATTGGATTGTCAAATTCTGATTATAGGCAGGAGGAGATAACAAAATAGCAAATCAGAGCAAGAGAACAGGAAGGAAATTAATTCTCCAGTTTTACAAATCTTTCACAGCCACAGTAGAGCCAGTCATGGTGCAGGTTTCCACCTAAATGGTGGAAAGGGAGGGGATCTTGCAGGAGATGATCTAAGGTTCCTGGAGGAACTAGGAACAATGTGAAATAGTTTAGGATATCTGGGGAGGTGAGGACCTGGACACATTCCCTAGGGGAGAGACCACATGCATATTTGAGTCATTCAGAACCCAACATGTATGCCTAGGCTGCAAGCAGGCTTCCTTCCTTCCTTCCTTCCCTCCTTCCTTCCTTCCTCCCTAGAAAGGGACAACTGGCTGCTGCCAATTGGCCACCAGAGACTCCTACACCTCTGACTCTTTGCTGGGACAACCATACACCGATTGGCAGGTGGTGCTTGTTCAGCACCATGAACAGACCCTTGGGGAGCAGGTGGGTCTGCTCACAGTGATCTGATTTCTGCAAGGAAACTGTACATATATAGAGTAGTTCAAGTTGAAGTGTTACACTATTTTTAACATGAAAAATTAACAATGAGGTAAAGGCAACTCAATAATATGTGAGATATTTTCTAAAAGTAATGTTAAACAAATTCCAACAGAAATCCAATGAAACACAGTTTTTAAAAGTGATGTTAAACTGATGCAATCAAACAACAATCCAAGAAAACACTTTCCAGTGCCATTAAAAACAACAAAACCGAGTTTTAAAAAATAAGGTCTGTGACCTAAAATGAGTTGTTCATAATACATTTAGTTGAGTTGCCTTTGTCTCATTTTTAGTTTTTTGTGTTAAAAATTCTGTGACTTATACACTTGAACTCCCCAGTATGTGTAACTTCCTTGCAGACATCAGAGCACTGTGAGCAGAGCTTCCCCCTCCCTGAGGTTCTGTTACAAGGTACTGAATGTGGCTCTGTGCTGCATGAGCACCACCTGCCAGTCAGCTTGCAGTTGCCCAAGAGGAGTGCTGGCACCATAGAAGTGTCCAGTGGCTAGTTGGCGGTGTTTGGTTGGCAGTGGCCAGTTGTCATAGTACTGATCCTTCCTTCCATCCTTCTATCACTATCTGACTTAAACAGTCCAAGACAAAAAAATTGGAGCCCAGCTTGTAAAACACATGTATTACTTGAAATTCCCAGCAGTTTCAAAAAGACCACTTATCTACTTGAAGTTGAAAACAAGTTTATGCTCTTATTATTCAGGGCCATGGTCTTCATGATTGTACATCTGATAATAAAGAAATCTTTCTAGTATCTTGAGGAAAGAGAAATTCTAGAATGCAAACAATTTATAGCTATGAGAGTTCAAGAAAATGAAGACAGAAACAGATTAAGTCTTTGGGAAATTACTTTCCAAGTTTCTTGATAAGAGCACTAGAAACTTGCAAATATAATGTCATTAGTCTGAGATAGGTTTGTGACACTATGGAAAAATATTAGAAAAAAATGTGTAGGGTCATTAATGGACCATGCTGTGGTACTTTATTTCTTTGGAAACAAGTAACATGAATTTATGAGTCTAGTACTGTGTAATTCAATTGTCATTTCCCCCCCAGTTTTTATTATATAGTATTGTCTGCATTCATCAGGAAAGAACTGACATACTTTAATTTTTTAATATATACCATTTTCACTCTTGACAGTGACTAATTTAACTAAGGGATTTCATGAATTTCAAGAGGGACTTATCATGGTGAAGAAGGCAATGGTATTTTTATCCTTTTTCTTTGAAGACTGAGATTCTTTCCACCAATTCATGAAGTGATGTTTCTAGATGTATGGTTTCAGCTTGCCCCTTCCTCTGTTCTGGCTGTGGCAGAGAGGTGAGGTGAGCTGCCCCTCCTGCAGGGCTCTGCATGGCCACACCTCCATTCCTCATGTCAGACGCTGCTAAAACACGTTGTTTCTTACTTTGACATATTACACATCACTTTTGAGAGTGGGATCAAAGTTTTCAGGTCAATTATTTTTTATCGAAAGTAGTGCTGCTTTTTTTGTGTGACAATTTTGTGGTTTTCAAAATATTCAAATACTTCCTATATAATAGTAGGCAAAAGGTTATTTTTGACTAAGACCAGCCAAATGGAAGTGTCCAAGCAAATACATCAAAATAATTTAGATTTTGAGACAAACTTTGCTTGTCATCAACTTTATGATGTATTTATCTTTTTCAGTTATTTTCTTTCCTTTTCTTCAGTAAATTTCCTTAAAGCCTGATGATATGGTTTATACTGGACTTGAGGAAAATTTCTCTGACCATCAAATAGCAGAATGGTACTGAGATTTCAGAAGGCTTTTGCCTTCACCAGCACTCTCACAAGGTTATAAAGTACTGAAAGTATAGAAGTTCAATATGTGTAGAGTCTTCTTTATCAAAGACTGCTACCCGTGCAATAGTAATCTTGGCGCTAAGTAACTCTCAAGATTACTGTTTCAGTCAGAAGACAGATTCAAGTATAATTCACTATAGTATCTGGAAAATCAGACTTACAGATTATTACCAAGTTGTTTTTTATTAATATAAATATCTCGCTCTTTATTAATTTACCTGATACTTTGTTATTTTTCTCCTAAACTGGTGCTCTATTGAGTGACGCATCAGGGTTTGTGCCTGAAGAAGCAAACTGTTTCAGCATGACACAGGCAGAATATCGAGGTTATTCTGGAAATACAGAGTGATGAGTCATCCAGTGATTTCACTTGCAGGACTATTCATTGGTGTTGGAGCCTGGCTTTGCTGCTGAGGACTGGACTGAGCAGTAGCTTACCCATGGAGCTTGTCATTCCATTTGCTTTGCTAGTTCCAAGTCCTGAGCTTTCTGCAGCTGCTTTCACACGTTGACTCCTGCTTTCTATGGCTCACTGAGGATACAAAAATCCTTTAATGATGATAAATAACTACCTTACAAAGGCTTCATGACCCATTTAGACACTGCACCTCACCCCATCAAATTACATCTAGTGTCAGTTGAGTATCTTATTAAAATCCTTAAGTAGTTGTGTTTTAGTCATGAGTATGAATTATTGACTGACACACTGAATTAAAATGATTTTTGACCCTAATCAAAAAGCAAGTACAGAATATCTCTGAGAGATGAGAAATTCTTATAATATACAACCAGTTGTATTCTCATGTGGTGTCTCTATGTTGAAACCTTTAGGTTTTGTTAGTATGGGCTACCTCTTCTTCAATATAACTGATGATCAGTCATATTTGTCATTCTGGGACAAATTACTACTCGTAGCACAACTATAAACAAAGCAAATTTTAAGGAATGGTTTGAAATGGGATCAGAAACTGTCATGTTAATGGTCCAAATAGATGAAAATGACATTTGACCTAGAACACAAAAACTACTAATTTAAAATGATTTTTACAGTTTTTTATTATTTTTTTTTTTGTTAGCACCCAGGAAGTCTGTAACATTTTTCTCTTCAGAAAACTTCATAAAGGTGAATATGGCCTTGATATTCCTTCTTCCCCTCAGTATTTGAAGCTGCCACATGCAGGATAAAGTACATGTGTGTGTAAGAGAAAACAGACAACAAACAAATAATAACTACTATAGGAAATGGAAGACAGAAGTGACAAAAAAGGGGTTTTATTGTTTAATGGTCCTTGAATTCCTGACTGCGTGTAATGGCACTGGAAAAGACAAGCAAGCTGTAAAGGCATCTCCATAGGGAAACTGGAATTGAAATGCTACTGTTTGCAATACAGGCTACTGCCCACACTTCAGCTCGTTCACTGTATTCACTTCCAGTGACCTTTTCTAACACAGAGAAGT
>NW_009953970.1:1027442-1032643 GCF_000747805.2 Chaetura pelagica
GAAGAGGTTCTTTCTGGTATATAATAAATAGCAGGACTGTCCCTGGGTGTCTATATTGTGGATAGTTATATTTATGATCCAGCAAAAGTCCCTAACATGTAAGTTTGTCGGGCACATTTTAGAAGGAAGCAATTTTGTAACTAAATGGAAATTAATCTTTACTGGAAAAGACTGAAGGAAAAGTATAAATGAAGCTTCCTTATTTATTGTTAATTAGATATAGCATCTCATAGCTGAACATTGTTGAGCTGGTTTTCCAAAAAGAGATTCACAAGTTTCAAGCTCCTGACTCAGGGAGGTCATTAAACACATTGTTTAACTTGAAGCATGTGAGTTGCATTTTGAATTCAGTAGGTTTAGCTAAAGTTCTATATTTACTTAAGTGCACTGCTGGACTGGGACCAAAGCTCTGTAGGGCAGGATTGTAACTTTCTGTTGTTGATATTACTGCAATGCAAATACTAAGTAGTAGTAATTACAGTGACCTTTCACAGTAATTATTAAAATAAAACTTTGTGTAGCTTGTTGGCTCCTTTGGTTAAAAAATATCTTTCAACTCTCAAATGCTTCTGCAGCTCTGAGTCAGTTCACACTTGTATGATGACAACTTGCCTAGGATTTTGTTTGATCTACCCTCTTTCAATGACATTAATAAAAAAAAATGACTAGGTAAAGGGGTATATTGAATAGTAAAATCCACAAGTTAACAAGTCAAGGATTTTCATAGCAAACCCATTAAAGCTATGTCCTGCAATTACTTACCAACAGTTCAGTGCTTATTTTGTTTCCCTGGGGAAGGGCTTAGTATAAAAAGCAGCAATATAGCTGACAATAACTAATTACTGTCAATTAATAAAATAATTGGCAATTAAATCAACCAAGGTAGCAATTTCGCATGGTTGATCCTTCATATGCAAGGATGGTGCAAGCAGACATTCCGTCTTATGTGCCCTCATGGTTGAGATAGTCAATTACAGCAGGAGAAAATTTTTTGTAAGGAAATTTTATTTTATTGGGTGAAAATATGGAACATATATTTATCTAAATATAACATAAAGGAAGTGTCTTCAAGTAGCTTGCAAATCAAAGGGAAGCAAATATTTGTCAGGACTGTGCACCTGGAAAAAATATTGAGGTGAGAACCATGAGATAATATTGTGAGCTGCTGACAGCATTAAAAATTGCCATAATTGAGAATGAGACTGTGAGGCACATCTAACTGTTGCTAGGACCTTGAAAGGACTGGCACTCCATCTTCTAATTCCACATTATGGAGTGAACCTGCAGTGTCTGTGACCTTGCAAAACCAGTTTGAGCTCAGTTGACTTTTAAAGCCTTAAATCAAGATCCTGCCAGAGTGCGATGATTCTTGTAAGAAAAATAACCCACAGATAAGGCAAAATGAAATCTAGTTGGCTCTTGAAATGACTTGGACAAACTCTGGCAATGGAAATGTCAATCACACGGCCTTCTGCCAAGGTTAAATTTCAACTTCCCTGTGATTCAACAGTCTGGACACCTTGGCAATTGTTTCCAACACAAATGCCATAGAAAAGCAAGAAATTTCTGTTAACAGCTGATGTGAAGTGATTTGAAAGAGGCTTTTCAGCTTTACTTGGGAAGTAAGTGTTCGAAGAACAAGAGAAAGTGATTGTTTTGAAGAGTAACTGGTCTTCAGACCTATGGACCCAAAGTATTCCTCTGCTTGCTCATATATTTTAAATACAGAGCCAAATCAGAGGACTGTATCTCCTAATTAATACTGAGGGACTGACAAATGCTTAAAGTGGACCTGTTCATTCAGATTTCCAGGTAAACTGTCTTTTTCAGATCCTTGCCATACATTCCAAACTTCTCATTTCCCCCACTAACATTTTGTTCCACATTTCCTCATTGCGCTTAAATTAGACAAGCCAATTTTTAAAATGTGAAAACATGAGATCTTCTACTGCTTTATAAGGCGAGCATCTTAATAGAATACCACTGTTGTTCACTGTTGTCTATAAAGTATCCTAGCTTTTCTAGAACAATGATATCTATAATTTGTTTCTAAATGTGAGACAATTGCATGTTTTCTTCCTCGTGTTCCTGGCCATAGCTGGAATGCCATTACTAAAACCACCTTTCTCTTAAATGAAATGAAATAGTTTCTGGCTAGACTCCAGGCAATTCCATTGAAGCATGGCATTGTCTTTCGTCACAAGTTAAAGCAGAGAGGAACCTAGGCCTAGCGCCAAAGCCACAACACCTAGTTTCACATAATTTATCTTTACGAGTTAAAAAGGGTAGGTAATAGAAGTGAGCAATATGTTCATTAGGAACTTTTAAATTCCTAATTGAGAGGTAGATTTTATATTAGGTATGTTTTCACACTTAACTGAGGAATAAAATTCCCTTGCAGCTCTTTACGGAACTACAAGGGAAGTTCTACCATAATATCCTGTAATTCCCAAGCTTGGAGAAGTTTGTTAATTCCTAATAAGGGTTTTTGCTTTTATCAGCCAGGCTCCTCTCAGCACTACATATCCAGTTCCCCAACATACCCCACTATTCTGTCTCTTCCCTGCCACTTCTGCCACATCTCTATCACACACCTTTTAATCTTTACAATGCTCACACAGAGTGCCTAAATTATTCAAGCTTTTCTTGGGTAACAGCTGGCCACCATGGATTTATATTGTTCCCTCCCATTCCTCAGACAGGCATATACAGATGCAACACCTTCCTAGAAAGATGCTTCTCTCCCATTTCCTTCCTCCCCACTAATTTCATGCTGGTGCCCTGTTGAGTATATTTCCCAAGGAATACTTTTAAATCTTTTGCTACTCTGCTTCCAATTCTTTGCTACACCTGTTCTAAGCAGATAAAATCTGATAGACAACTGATATTATAGAAGGAACTCTGCTGGAGTCTTCTCAGAGGCAGAATGCAGTGCAGGCCTGAACAAAAATAGAAGATCTGCAAAGCAGTTTTGCCGTGTTCAAAAAAATTTTGTCTGTAACATCTTTTTAAGTGTCTGTACAAAGAATTTGTTGGGCCATTTGATCTGAGATGAGAAGTAGCAGAGATTGTATGGTTCAGTGATTTTTTTCTCTTTAAAAGTGCTTGATTGAGAACTCACGACAAAATTCTCTTTATGTTTAGTCTTTCTAGGCACCTATACACTATTGTGTTTGATGTTTCCCTGCAATTCACAGCAGAAGGTTGAGTTTATTATTTCTCTTCCAGTATTTAGAATGTGTTCTTTGCCTTCTGGAATAAACAACAGCTGCAAAAGATTATTGATATGCCTCAAAAACGAGCCTTTCATTTTTGAGAATAATACTTCCATCATTGTCATGGAGTAAGAGTGAGATCTTCTTTAGAAGGTAAAATCTTTTTTTGTAGTCTTCATGCAAGCCCTTGTTCCAGTTGGAATATGTTTGAAAAAGCCATCAAATGAATTTAAAAAACCCAAACCCACCCCACAACCCAGGTTGGAGTACATCATGGATAGGAAAAAAACACTTGATTTGTTCAAAAGGTGAATGAATACTAGAAAATAATTAGCTAGGTTTTATGAAAGTAAACCAGTGTACCAAACACCTTGGCTTTGAAAGAACTGTATGCTTATATCTGTGTTAGAAAACTGAATATGAGCAGGAGGGCTGCTGGGCATGGATGCCATCTTTCACAGAATGATCAAAGTCTTTGCTTGTAAAATGCCTTACCCCTCAACACCAAGGTTGGCTGAATGCAAACTGCCTACCAATACGGGCTCTGAAAGGACGTAGTTACTTGGCTATAGCTGAGTATTATTTGGAAAAGAATAAGGGGAGCATTGACAAAAGGTGACCTGGCTCTTCTAACAGCATAACAAAGCCAAATTCCTGTTCAGAAGCAGTGCTCTGGTTACAAATGAAAAAGACAAGCCACTGCTTTTCCTAACCTGCCACTAAAGCACCAGAACTTCTCTCTTTATAGAGGAGAGCATTCTCCTCACTAAAACAGGACCTTTAGCCTTCAAAAAGAGTAATTTTTGGTATCTAAATTAAAGATAAATAAGATGACGATAAAATGAGGATTAACAAACATCTTACCAGAATTCCTCAGAAATTATACAAAGTTAGAATAAATCTCCCGCATGTTTTATGGAGAAAAAGCAAGTTTCAAAGTGGTGTTTGTAGTGTTTGCTTCCTGTCTTGGTTTGAGCCAGGACAAAGCCAATTTTCCTTTTACTGATTTTTTTTTTTTTTTTTTTCCCCTTCAGTAAGCTCTCTTCCAACTAGCAGCAAGTGTTCCAGCTAGTGGACTGATAACACTGGAATGTTTATGCTACTGACAGGACTCCAAGGTCACATATTTGCCATGCTGGCTCAGTCACTGCTGGGAGAGGCTGGACTAAACAGACAGCAAAACTGGCCAAAGTATTACATTCCAAGTATCTACGTAAGATCAGAGGAAGGCCAGTGATCACAGAAGACAACTTTCTTCCCTGCTTCTCCTTTCTTTCTCTTCCATCCATGGCTGGCATCTGGGCAGGACTCCATCTATCCGTCATTGTTGATCCCCAGGCCTGTGCATTCCTGACCCTCATAACTCTCCCCTCAGCTCCTATGTGCTCTGCTGCTCTCTCTGGCAGCACTCTGGGACATTTCAGAACTGCTCACAGTTCAGGATGTGCTGTGGGTGTTGCTGGGGGGCGGCAATAGAATTTTACACATTCCTGAACACATTTGTATATAATTGTACATATTTTATCATTAGTGTTTAATTAAAGCTGTCTAGATTAGTTTTCAATTCAGAAAAACCTTTCTCCATAATTTTATCTATCCTTCCTGTCACGATCCGTGACCTATTATATCTCCTTGTTGGAGTGTATTAACTTATCAGGATTTGCTGAGAGATCCACACATGGGTATCGCCTCACACAGAGGAGACAGGGGCTTATGCCCTGACTTCTTCGAGTGAATAACTTGCTCAGTGCTTACTAATATTTCTAAAGAAATGCACGGTTTATTGTGGGGAAAACAAAGCAATTTGGGGCAGGAGGTTCAAAAGGAGTGATTACAACACATTAAACATATATGGGTACTCCTTAGTTACACATCTTATTTAAGTGAGGGAAGGAGAGGGGAGGGATATGCCCGAATGGCTGGATTATACTTTCCCCTATAAGCTGGGGTAGCCGGAATTGTCTCACCACGCGGCAGTGCAGGTAG
>NW_009953970.1:1035724-1060860 GCF_000747805.2 Chaetura pelagica
AGCGGCGGTGGCAGGCAGGCGGGCGGCGGCAGCGAGCTCCGGGACTTTGGGACTGCGGCTCCGGGCGTCAGCGGCGGTCCTTCACACTTCCCTACCTGGGAGAGGGGGGAAAGGATCGAAAGCATTTTTGTTTGTGGTTTAACTACCAATCCTGAGTCAAACCGTGACACTTCCTTATCTGCTATCATATATTATATGTATTGTGTGCTGAATTACACCATTTATTTCATTTCCTACTATAGATGCTGTCACTGAGTTAGATCAGGATGGCCAGCTTGCAACTCTTGAGATGCATGCAGCTTATGAACTGCTCGAGTGTAAGTTCTTCAGTTGCTGCTCTTTAATTAACTGCTCCCAGAGATCATCTCATTGGTCTCTGAAGTATACGGGATGTGCTGAATGGCCATCAGGCTTATGATGCTTTTCGGTAAGTAGTTCACAGGGCTAGAAAGGTTGCCTCTCTTTGGCTGGGTTGTAAGATGTCTAGACAAAGAGAGTAGGTACATGAAAAACTTCCTGTCTTTCCCCTGCAAGATAGTACAAGACACTGCCACAATGCCTGGCATTGTACATTGCCCCTGCCTCTCCCTTCAGGGAATAAAATATTGAGAACTGCATAGGAGGTGCAAAGAACAGGCATGATCTCCAAAGCATTACTAAACTTAATTCTAAATATAGATGCTCCATTTTCACTTGTGCTGGGTTTTCTGGTGGAAAAGATGGGCTTAAATTCTTAATACTACATTTTCACTGACTATTTTGTGCCCTTTCGGCATTAATTCTGATCTGCTTAGTGAAAATATTATTACAGCAGTTATTGAAATGTATCATTTTTCAAACACTAGCTACTTCACTAAATTAAAAATATTGATCATATGTCAGTTTTAAAAGAATAACAAAAACCAGAAATTAATATGACTTCAATTTCAAATGCTTTAAATTAAAAAAATATAAAATATGTTTATTATCTAGCATTGGTTCTAAATAGCTAAAGCAATGAAACACTTATGAACACCCCTGGGAATATTCTATGAAGCTGAATCAATCTTATTCTCAAGTGTTTTCCTGAAGTTCAGAGTAAATTATCCTTCTCTTACTATCAGTCTATGACGCCTACATACCTTCAATCTGCTTTTGAAGTATTTATCATGAAGCTTTGATACAACCATTATAAGGTCCCTTTTTCAATAATAAAAAAAACACATTCCATGCAAATCAGATCTTCCATTGGAGCCTGTCTAATGTTGGCTCTGGATTAGACCCTAAAAGACAGACTGTGGATTGAGTGATTAAGTAAAGAGATGGAGTGAAATTCTGTTAAAAAATTGATTCCCATTTTTTGTTCCTGGCAATTTCAAGAAAATTTTTTCATAAGGTCCTGGGCCACTATTCCCAGATAAAGCACAAGCTCATCCTCAAGAAGATGCCAGCAAAGTACTGTGAACATCTATCAATTACATTGAAGCTGTGTTAATAAAAAATAGATCTGTGTTCTGATGGTGTTTTAGATCTGAGTAATGTTCAAAGTTTAATGCTATAAGATTCAGATATCTGAAATACTGCTGCCTATACATACTGTTCTAAGCTCAAAATATTTGGCATCCAGCATGGAAGTAATCCAAGATTAGATCTCATCCTGACAAAGAATCTTTTAAAGTTCTGTCAACATCATAAAGTCTCACAGAGTTACAAATTCAGGAAGCTGAGTCATAGCAATTATCCCTTTGTAAATGAGCTCCCAGTGGAAATTATGGCCAAAAATGCCAATAGGACTGTTTAGAGGAGAAACCTGGGAAACTGATGAGGAGTACAGATTTTTTCTATCACTGAGAAGAAATGTTTCTGGAATATTCAAGTTTAGAGTCAACTCCTGAAGAACAGTAAAATTCTGAAGAGGATTCAACTGAGATTTAAGAAAATAGTTAAAGAAAATTGACTGTTTTGAGAGATGTCTGTTTAGCAAACAGACATTTAACCTCATCTCCATTTTTTAGTGAGGAAAAATATTTGGTAAAGGATTCTTCAACCTAACTGGAAAGAGCTGAACAAGATCCCATGAGTAAAAGCTATAAAACCCCCAATAATTAGAGATTCAATATGAATATTAATTACAATTTGGCACCTGGAATATTATGTATTGTTTGGCATTCCCAAACAATTTCTATCAGGATTTTAAGGGACATTGCTTTATTCACGTTTGGCTACTCAACTGAAAGCAGAGATTGAGAGAGACTACTGTATTGATTTGCAGATGAATGTGATCCCAGATCTTCAATTTGGAAGTTTTAAACAACTAATACTGCATGAAATTCTTGTGGGTGCCGTATTTGAAAATAACAACAAAGTAGAAAATGGGAAGGAAAATGGAAACTCCATGTGCTTCCTTATCTAACTTTTTTTAACATTATATTTATGCTGGCAGTGCGATTTTTTCCCTTTCAACTTTTCATAGGAGTGGGGCGTGATTTTTTTAAAAGTTTATTTCCCTCTCATAATTTCCCTCTCTTTTTTTTTTTTTTTTTTTTTTTTAAACCACAGAAATTATTAACTACTTATTTATGCACAAAAGTATCAGCAGAAAAAATGTCTTTAGCACTTTGCTGAATTATAGTAACAAAAGGCAATACAAGTAAATACAAGATGCTATATTTAAGCTTCAAATGCCAGAGTGTATCACTCTGATAATGAAGGCATATAGAAATATTGATATATATGGAGACATATACTGTGATGCACTTACAGTTTGTTTTCAATATACTTCATGAAATCAAAATGTAGTGGTTGTTCAAAAGAAGAGCGAAAAGTCTCCATACCATTCATATTGCATTTGAAGAAAATATCATTATGAAAACTTCATTAATATGTAAATTACAATATTTTGATTAGCACTTGCAGACCCTTTTTGCTAAGAAAAGAGATGGAAGGAGGTAACCAGATTGCAACAATTTACATAATAACTCAGTGGCGGTAACACAACCAAGAAGGGAACCTAAGGAAGGCTATAATGTCTTTTTATTAACAGCTTAACACAGTATTATACCCTTTGGACAAAAGGACAATGCATTGTACAAAGATAAGAAAAGTATTTTTCTTTAAACTAACAAAATCTTATGGGAGTAATGATGTATATTAAAGATATGCAGAAGCTTATTTTAACATAATAGGTTATGTATTTTCTTGACAAAGGAATAAAATTATTTTGAATCATAATACAGTGGCCTGAAGCCAAATGAAGAGTAGCTTTTGTAACTTGGTTTTATTACATATTTCCCTGCATTGATTTTGCAATGTACCAGATCCTATCCTTTTGGAAAATGATGAAAATTTGTCCATTTACTTCAGCAGCCTCCAGATTTCTGTGCTTTTAGTTCAGACTAGAGTATACCAAGAGGACAAGTAAATACCTCACTCAGATGATCAAATCACAGCATCATAACTGAATGAGATAACATTTGAGTTTCTAAATTCTGATATAGACATCCAAATACACTTTTCTGGTGAGATCTAGCAGTGGGATTTACAAGTGTACTAGATTTTGAGTTGTTTGAGCAATATTAGAGAGCTAGTATGTTATATTATTTATTACTTATACTTCACAATCAGAGCATTAAGTAAATTAAGTCTTCCTTTAAGTATCAGCATTTTACTATTTCTGTTACTGGTAATTTTTATGATTTTTCAATATTTGGACACCCTAAAGGGAGCTCAATAGCAGCCATGTTTTCTTAGTTTTTTTGAGAACGTTCAAGAGATTGGATCACCTACAGCTGGCTTATGACAGCGTGGCTTTTTCAGTAGTAACCCAGAAGATGGCTAATAACAGAAGAGAGAAAACAGTGGGGATTCTGAGGACTTTCATATACTGAAAGTTCAGAGACCTTTGGGCTAAACAGGAAAAAAAAAAAAAAGAAAAAAAAAAAGAAGGTATTTGAAAAGCAAAGTTCAACAGCTCTGCTTGGTGCTACTTGAAAGTATATTACAGGCATCATGTTAGATTTATCAGAAAAAATAACAGTGATCTTTTAAGATTAGTGAGCTAGGTGGCATTTTCTGTTTGCTAAAGCTCCATAGGGAATTTTTTTTCCTCCAGCTGATTTCTACACAGAGGGCTTCATTATGATGTAACTAACACGAATATTGATCTAAGAATTAAGAACAACAATACAGCTTTTTGCCATTAAAAGGATATTCTTTTACATTGGGAAAAGAGTTTGTGAAGCAGTGTGTCCACAGGGAACTTCAGAATAGAAATGGATGAACCTGCAGAGATTTTTATTTTTTTTTTTTTTTTTGGCTTTGTTAAATCTTAAAACTTTCATAGACATTTTTAATGTTTTGATTCCATTGTAAAAAGCATGACACTTTTGTCAAACTTTCTAAAGGCATTCAAGATCCCGTTAAAAATATCCAGAATTCCTGGTCATGCTTATAGAAAGGACTGGGCTTTCAGCTGGCGATAATCAGCCTTGCTCCATTGAATTCCATAACCTTATACTGACCATCAAGCATTGCAGGCATCTGCAGGAAGAAGTCTATCACAAAAGCATCAGCCTAGTGCTTTAATGAATTAAATGTTTTTTTGAGTTGATCGGATAAGACTGATTTGCAACAGATTACTATCTGGCATATAGGATGCATGTAAGTCAGTATGCATGAAGAAACTACCTAAAAATTTCCTAAATGGAATTAAGTATTATCAAACTTTTAAGATCAGTGAATTTTGGTTTGTCTGTGGATAACTGGTGTTTGTGAGATTAATTCCTAAGCAAATTAATGGACTTTTTTCAATGGATAACCTTTTTGTTTTTAAGAATGTTAAAAAGTGTGTGGCATTTTTAAGCCCCTTAGCGGCTTTGAATTGCTACATAATAAACAAGTCTTGCTCATTGGCATTTGATCAATGTGTTTACAGAAAAATCAGCACCAAGCCCCCCTATTATACCTCCTTGAAAGCAACAGTTCCTAGAACGATGGCCAAGTCACATCAAACTCTTCCAGCACAAAAATAAAAGTGTTGAAGGTCCATGCTCTTGGTTACCTTATTCTTGGGATGTAGAAAAGGTTTTTTGTTGTTAGTGATTATTTTCTTGCTTCAAAGTAAATTAAAGGGGACATACTCATTGCAGCAGGATGTTCTACCTCAGCGTGCCTGCCTCAGTTTCCTTTATTCAGTTTCTGTCTCTCAGTTTCACTTCCCCTTTCTTGGCAATTCCTTACTCTAGATACTGCTCAAAAAGAGAACTCCAAAAACTTCATCACAATGAGTGACATAAAAAACACTTCTTTTTTTCTCTCCTTTGTGTAAGCAGAAAAACCGGACTAGATTAAAGAAAATACAACAAAGGAGGAAGATAAGATGAAGGCTCCAGAAAGGCTCCCATTCCTCTTCCTATTGAGGAAAACAAACTATAATGGAAGACCCTGCTGTATCAGCTCCCTAGGATTTCCCAAGTCTGGGTAACTATGCAGAGCTAAGCATTGAACTGAAAAATGTTCTAATGAAACAAACAATTGTAAGATGTCTAAAGTCAGTCTTTTGTATCTTACATGTGCTCTGTGTTTTACCAATAAACCTCTATCCTCATTGTAATTCCTTAAAAAGAGAACGTATGCTGCTAACTACTAAAGAAGGCATGGCATGGCTCAGGTCTTTAGCAGCAGGGCTGGTACAAGGCAAGCCCAGTGCTACTTTCAGAAAGGATTCCAGCACTGGGTCTCAGGATGGGCATCTTTCTCTGTGAAGAAAAAGGTGAGGAAAGCCAAGTGTAGTGATTAAAGAAATAGAGATTTCATGAAACATACAAAAATAATATTGATAATACTGGTAACATAGAGTACATAAAATGATACTCAGCCCAGTCAGATGAATCAGAAGAGGAGAGACAGGAAGTAGGAGCAGACTTCCCTCCTTTAGGTTGAGCCTCTTTTTTATGGTATGGGATACATCTGTTGGCCAATTTGAATCAGATGCCCTGGCAATTGCCCCTCCTACATTAAGCTAAAAACTGACTCAAAAGAGCTAACAGACACGTATGATGGCTGAGCTGGGCTTCTATCCCAGTGAAACCAGGACACTACTTCTGAGAGTAAGATGTTGCCTCTAGAGGTTTAAAAGCTGATTTTTTTTCTGGTTTAATGACATGTACTTCTATCTGCCCAGTCTGATAAAACTAGAAAAATGCATGGCTTCAAGTATGCAAAGACACTTCATTTCTCACCTTTGCTGACATGCTCAGCCCTGCCATATTCAATCAGATCACAGATGTAAGTCAGGCTTAACATAGTCTTTAACTATAGCTATAGAACCACAGAACAAGACACTTCACTGAAGGAAAGAATACATACTAGAGAAAGTAATTTTGAGGATTTATTTTTTTTTAACACAGATTAGGGAAATGATAATTCCTGTCTCTTACTGAGGTTGTAACAAATTTTGATCACTATTCACTTTACGTCTAATTAAACTTAGAAATTGAAAGGTTCACTTAATTGAATGATTACTACATTTCTGATGAAGCTAATACATGTAACTTTGTCTTGAATTAATGACTGACACAAGCAACTATAAGGCTCAGTTACTCACACCTCAATAAGTATGGCACAGGTCAAACACTGAGGGATCAAGCCTGTGCAAAGGATTGTTAATGTTTTTGCAAGTATTAGTAGCAAATGCAAATATCCCTGATACAGTGATTTGCTAATAAAACAAAGTTATTTAAATTGGAAGGGTTATCATGTATAAATGTGTGAGTTTTACTCTTAACAGCTACAGCAATACAACAGCTGCACAGTTCTAAAGTTAAGAGCAATGAAAGTAATTTAGAAAAATGTGTCTTTTGGAAGAGTAGCTGACATGATTCAGGCAAAGAGGACCTAGAGAAACTTTGGGCATCTGAGCCCTCCTTTCATGTGTGAACCAGGTTCACAACAGGTACCTGAAGTTCAGCTCAGCAATGGATGACCGTGCCCTGCACACCCATTGCCCAGAGGAGGTGGGTGGTGGGCCACTGGACATTTCACAAAAATACCCCCTCTGTGAACAGTGGGTGGAAAGTGCAATAGGCTGGAAAACTGAAACATTGTTTTCTTGTCCCCTGTAAGACAATTTAGTTTCTGTGCCCACCTTCTGACAATGTTTTATGGATTTTACTGGAGACTTGGGCAGCACTGAGGTTGAGGTTGTTGTTTCCATCAGAAACATTCCCCACCTGAGGATAACTGTGTTTCCTGGTCTCTGCCTGTACCTGCTGACACACATACCCTGTGTGGGAGTCCTTCGTCTCCATTATGGCAGTGGACAGGTAGGGCAGGCCTGCAGGCCTGGGGTCTACACATGCCTTTTAGGCTGAGGTGATGGCAGGAGCCTTGAGGCTGAGCAGTAGTAGGTGGCACAGGGCACCTGGTACCCTCCCTTCCCAGACTGATGGTCACTAGACCTTTTAGCCGTCTGGCCCAGAGTTTCTGGTTTGCCTGAACTGTGCTTCATGCAGATTCAAAAGGGAAAATGTGACATTTCAGTTGTTTTTCTGCTCTTTCTTTCAGTAGCTGACAGGTGCCAGTTAAATCTTTGTCATAAAACATTTAACCTCAGGCCTGTCTGTTTTATGACTGGCAACAGGTAGTTGTTGGGGCCATTCAGGTATCAAGGGACTAAGAACTCCAACATGAAGGAGACCAAACAATATCTTCTTTTCATCTGCATTCTTGTTGGCAAAGTTTAAGAGCTATTGTGCTACTGTATATGCAAAGAGATAAGACTCTATCGGGGCACTGGGGTGAATCAGACTTGCTAACAAGGTCTGCTGTCCATATTGCCAGAGCTGTTGCTTCATGATAACATAAACAGTTCTGCTATTAGGTGTGTGTAATGGAAGTGGCTGGAATTGCCTTAACATTTTATTTGTGACAGAGATAGAACTGTTCTGAAGCAAATTACAGATCATCCAAGCTTCCCAGGCATCAATTTTCTTCACAGGATTAGTCTGGTGTGTGCGAACTTGAACCCTTTCAAGAGAAACTAAGCTGGATATTCTCCCCTGCTATGCACTACATGTGCTCCAGCCCTTGTGGAGGACACAGGGTGCAACACACTGACTGGTTGACAACAGCAAAAGGGCGTCCCATGCATACCAAGATTGCATGTGCCACTTGAAGATTTACAAACCGGTGAGAGTTCCTGCAAAGTGCACAACAGCTCCTTTATTATATGCTCAGATCCATAAGACATATTCTTCTTGACAATTGCAGTCATTTGTACAACCTTCTCTTTGTTCAAGATCCTCACCCTTCTTTAGCTGCTTAATCTTGAGCTACTGAGCTCTTTCTGTAGTCTATCACCGTTTTCAAGAGTTATTGCTCCTTTCTTCCTGCTCATTGTGGAAATGGCAAAACATCTCCCTTTATTCTCACAGAAGTTCTGAACGCGTGCTCCAGTGACAATACATCAGCCTGTGTCCTAAGGGGCCCAAACTGTTTTCCGATGGCAGCACAATGTTTCATTATTAACCATCCAAGCAATCCGCTAACATCATGGCTGCTGTCACATACACAATGACCATCAAAGTGATACATTACATTCAAGAAGATTAAATCCCTTTAACTGAAGATGTGGGACAACAATCTCCCCTTGGAATTGGCAACATAACTGTGTACCTACTACAGAGACTTTGTATAGATGGTCTGGTGAGAAAACCAAGCTGCGCTGATCAGTCATCTCAATGACTCTACTGAGGGTCTTGGGCTCACAGTATGGGACACCCAGAAGGGCAATACTTTGTCTGGAGCTGATTTAGGCCCCAATTCCTGAGCCCCACAGAAGACGCCGACAAAAAAGTATCTGGATACTACCCATCATGACCTACATCAAGATCCCCTCTGCTTCAGATTTCATCCAGGGCAAGAGCTATAGTTTTTTTATTCAAGTTTTTAGAGGATATGTAAGGGAGAGCAGAAGGGGTGAAAAGGAGTACCTAAGGCCTTTGCTGGTGTCAGTCACAGAGCTGCAACAACGTGATGTGTACCACCATCACAGTCTGACTCTGAGGACTGTCTGACTTTATTTGCTTGAAGAACTCTCTACATATTGTTCAGATGTTGTCTGTTAGAGACCAGGGTGATGAAATGTCATAAAGCCATGACTGATGTCTTGAATGCAAGTTTGGATGTTTGGGTGTCCTGGTTTGAGCCAGGATGAAGCCAATTTTTCTTTTTACTGATTTTTTTTTCCTTCAGTAAGCTTTCTTTTAACACAGTTTATTGTGGGGAAAACAAAGCAATTTGGGGGAGGAGGTTCAAAAGGGGTAATTAAAGCACATATGAGCTGTGAAATATCTTTTAAGCACCAAATAACAAGAACTTATGTCTTAATACTTATATATGGGTACACCTTAGTTACACACCTTATTTACTTATTTATGAGGGAAGGAGGAGGAGGGATATGCCCAATGCTTGTCCCGTATAGGGTCGCGGTTTGAATGCAAGTAAGACAGAATTATGCCTTCCTCTGCAACCCGGTTTTAGGAGCAGGGGTGGCAGGAATTAAGTAAGTCTCACCACGCTGCGGTGACGACGGGACGAGCTGGGTCAAGCTGGGTCTGGCTGGAGCGAACCGGAACCAGGCGAGAGCCGGGACTCGGGCTGCAGCCGGGGACCTCAGGCACAGGTGACTCCCCCAAAGCAAGCTGCAAACGCAGCAGCAAGCGGCTTCGGTAAGCAGTGGCAGGGGCGGCTTCGGGACCGCGCTGAGCAGCGAGGAGCAGCACCTTCAGTGCCTGCGGAATAGGGCGCCGAACACGAGAAGCACGAGAGAGGGAAAAGTGCGCCGTGCTGTCTCTTTATAGGTTTCCTTCGCTCCTGACTGGCTGGTTTTGTATTTCTGGGCTTTTCAGCCAATCAGATGGGCCTTTGCCCCGCCCTTGCAGCCGTTCTTCTGGCCACGGCTCCTCCCCCGCAGCAGCTGCTCCCTCGGGGCATCAGGGAAGGCAGCCAGGAGAGGGTTCAGTGCCACGTGGAGCAGCCATCTTTAAGTCAGGTATGACTGCTGACCTAAAGGGCATTTCATGTTTGTGTGAGGAAATACCTGGTCCTTCACAGTAAGAAAGGAGACTGGGAAGAAGGCAACAGAATTGCGAAGGAAGAGAGATAAGGCTTGTGGCTACATGTGAGACATTACAGGCAATCGTAGGGGTTGCAGTGACATGCTTCAATCTTCTGCATATAACAGGCAAAAAGAACATATAAGGTTTCCTAGACTTGCCTATGTAGGGACCTGAATCCAAGAAGACTAAGATGTTGAGGTCACTTTACTGTGAACATCCTGTGTGTGTGTATTTTTGGCCCACTGAAACAGCCTAGTCTGGTCTGAAATACATCCCAAACCATATGTGTTGCAAATGTAGTTCTAATAATCTGCTCCTACTCCAACAAACTACTTAAACTTGGCATTAAGTTACTTGCTTTCAGGTCCTTCTGTGCAGGGATCTTTTAGGGATTACTGGCTAGTCTCAGAGGATATCATACAGAATGATCCCAGACTCACACAGCTTTCTGTAACTCACATATAGGCCTCTCTGGTCTGTTGGGTGTTCAGTTCACAAAATTAGCTTGCTCCATACTCTTCACATATCCATACTAATTTTCATGATAGATCTTCAAGAGGGATGCTTTTAGTTTTTCAGTTTCAAGTGACACTGCTCTGAAATTCTCATCTGCAAGCTGAGGTGGTACATTCTGTACCCACTCCCAGTTCTGAGATAGTCTGAGGCAGGAGCCTCCTGGCCCTGTCTAGTGTTCTCTGATTCTGAGATTTTTTAGCCATTTTAGGGAATTTTAATTATTGGTACATCTTTGCAATGTGCCAGGAATGCATTTGTGTTCTGATAACATGACTCTTCAGGTTGTGCCAGTGGCAGGGCATGCCAAGGAGATGTAAGATCTGTTACTGTCTACAGCAGGAGAAAACCTGAGTGCAGACTTGTCTGTGCTGCCCATCTGAGCAGTTCCTGGGCTGATCTAGCCATGGTGCCATGCCTGGGGTTTAGCTGGTGAGAGGAGCTTACCTGATTGTCTCCAGAAGGGATCCCGCAGCAGTGCATTGAGGCTGGTCACAACAACAAGGTGCTGAAATGAAACAAAGAGTAATCTGAATTGACAGTGTAAATTCAACCAGTGTATGTACTAGCTGTGACCCAGGGGGATTTATTTGAGACACACAGGTGGCACAAATGCAGTGAGAATAGGTCAAATTGCTTAGTTGGCTCTTAATTTTTAATTTCATGTACCTCTATATAATTATTTTCACTAAGAACAGTCATTGTGATCTCAGCAATGAATGCCCTGAATTTCATCCAACATTTTTTTCTGTTATTGAAACATTACATGAATTTCTCTTTCCACATAGTGCTGATATGTTTACCACAAGGCAGGGATAATGAGAGGGTCTTAACTTTTTTTCTTTCAACATAGGAAATTATTCTTGGTCCCCTATTTTTATGGTGAACTTTGCAAAAACCTACTTATATTAGTTGTAGGGTTGTTCCATATATAAATATAATGTTGATTATGCTGTTGAAATATTATTTTCAGACTCTTAAGCAGCCATTGTACTACTCAGTCTTTTCAATTGAGGAGATGTGCTCATGTGAAAGAAAATTGTGGAGAACAACACTGAAGAAATGTCAATGTGTATGAGGAAACCTAAAGCGATAACCATGGCCTTGAACACAGAGGCAATCACTCACTTGGACTACAAAGCAATCATTTTGTCCAAGAAGAGAGAAAAATAGGTTGAAACAACAATTTGTTCCTAAAAAAAAAATTGGAATCAGTTAATCAATTTGCAGTAACTATCTGATTTATTTGTGTAATAACATGACTGACAATTTACAGCATTTTCCAATAAATCTCAAAGCCATGATTTGCTGCAGCCATAAGCCATTTATTTTATAAAGATGACCTTTAATCTCTCTGATGATTGATTAATCAGTATATCATAAATAGAGTTGTAAGAGGTGAAGAGAGATTTGCTTTATAATGACCAATCTCTGTTCCTAAAGAGCTCTGCAGGTGTGTCCAGCACACAGAGAGCTTCATTAAAGACAAGAGAGAAATAGAAATGGTACGTGGTGTAACTCTGAGAGAACATTAAAACAATTGGATTGCTTAATATTTGTTAATTCAAAAAAGCCATGATGAACAAAATAATCCTCCAGTTGTAAAGAGCTAGCCTGTTGCTTTACAAGAAATCCTGAATAAGAGAGAGATGGGTGGTTAAGCCCTGGCAGAAAAGAGAATGAGCTGTGGCTGTGATTTCAGCATCCTCTTAACCTTCCCCACTCTGGGGTGCTGAGTAAGTCCTCTAGCCCATATGGTAAACAGTGGTTTCAACTGTTCTACGTAATGACTCCAGAGAGCAAGAGAGATTACCAAAGCTTTTCCTCCTTGTCTTTCTTTCCACTTCTGCTCCCTAGCAATGCACTTGAAAGAATGAATAGCAGGTAACTATTTCTTATCCCCCTGACTGTTCAGCTAAGTCTGCAGGATCATCTCCCGCTCTCTGGAGATGTGTTTTTATGATGAGGCTTCAATGATCTAATTGCTTGTCATCTCTGAAAAACGGTTTCCCCCTCCTTCACATACAGCTCTCCCCTGTCAGGCTCACACTCCTGCTGTTTATGTTGAGCATGGTGTGGCACTTGGATAAACTTGCAGCAACTGCTCCTAAAAGAAATGGAAGGAAATACTTGGGGGAAAATAAAAGTAAATTTGTTTTTCTTCACTTGGTTATCAACAATTCACTTTCCTAGTGATTGGGTGAAGGTCAGAGCCAGTATGAGGAAGAGCTGAGTGTGGGGGTGGTAATAATCCTGTCCATGAAGGTGAGCATTCAGTTGGCTCAGTTGTGGATCTAAAACTATATCCACAGAGCCTCTAAAATGTTGGTGCTGTGGTTCCTTTGCTCATTGGTTGCATCCACCTTGCTTCCCTTTTTCTTGTCAGTCAGCTGTGTTGGCGTGCCAATATGGGCGCCTGTGGCTAGCCCTCAAGGTAACAAAGAAGGAGCAAAATGCTCTGGAGAGATGTCTGATTGCTTTGTGGCTTTACACTTGACTAAATGTGAAAGTGGCACATCCAAAGTCTTTGGCTCTTTTATCTTATTTTTTTGTCTGAAGTTGTTTTCCAAACTTTGTATTATAGATTTTTTCATAATGCACTACTAAAATTAAATAAAAACACCTGCCACCTGGTTTTCATTTGATTTGTAGAGCTTCAAATGATTGTACCAGAAGTGATATAATGACGAACCGGGACCATAGTGTATTAAAAGGCCACTTGTGAGTGACACCTGAGGAAAGCCTGGAGACAACAAGTGAGATGGTCTGCGATGTTATTCCGGGACACTCTCCCATTCCTGGATTGCAATTTCTTTATCTGTATGAGTGAAGCAAGTAGCAGATTTGATAATTCCTCTAGCCCTTAAGCACTGTCTGTACATGGATATTGTCTAGTAACAGTATCATAGTAAACTATCCTAGAAAGGAGGGAGAAAGAATGCAAGCTGCTGAGCTGGGAAAGGGGACAGCCAGGGTAAGGTCGCATTCTCTGAGGGAAAGCAGAGCACAGAGGGGCAGTAAAGCCCAAACCCTGACTTGGCCCATGTTTTCCTCTCTTTCAAAAAGTCCAGCAAGCCATTTAGACCTTTTATTTTTCCCAAGCTGAGAATATTTTTGCTACTCAGCTTTCAAAGAAGCAGACTGATTTTGATGCACAATCTTTGCAGAATCTGTCAGCTTTACAGAGACTTACTCAATAGCATTTGAGTCTCTGGTGAACAGCTCTCTGCAACCTTATTCATAAATGTCCTAGCAAGAAGTTCTAACTAGTGATTCACCCGATTGGGTGCTCTGTTAGATGCTAGATGAAGTGACAGTATCCTTTTATTGCTTATGATTTTTACAGGCCATTTCAAATCTGGTTATTTCATTAATAAACATACTGCTCTGAAGAATCATAAATACCTTTCATAGGGTTTTGGATTGTAACAGAATGCAGAACTTTAGTTAAAAGTCACAGGCAGTTCGATTGTCGTTATATTTATTTTCCAAAAGTATCCTCTACAATAGCTGTGTACCATTTTGTCATTTACATGTGACTGAATTTAATCTGAAAAAAAAACCCAGAATCTTAGGCTTTTGGTTGATCAAGTCTAGCAACTTAAATCCAGGAAAGAAAGAAAAGCTGGCTTGAAATAAAGTGAATTTTGCAACTGCACCTCCTCTCCAGCAGAGCTTATGTTTCCACCATATAATTAACTCTGGATTTCTCCTCATTTAACCTGTATTTATAGTAGAAAGAAATAATATTATTGTCAGTCCCATCAAACAGACACTGCCATAGGCTCAACAATGCAATAGAGCAAAACAGTAAGAGATGTCAGAATTGCTTTATTTTGAGGCTTAGGAGGAGGAGGAAATCATCAAGTCAGTGGGATCTTTTAACGCATATATTAAGTTGGGTTGAACATTTCAACAGGCCCTCCAAGCCAGCCAAAAGGCCTAGTCCATAACCTCTAATCTTATGGAGCTGAACTCTGTTATTTGCCATTAAAATTAGATGTTATTGACTTGTAACAGATGTCTTCAGCAGATACATTTTTATTATTGAAGAAGCTTAGGTAAATGGAAACTGAACCCAAAATTTTAGTTTGTAGATTATGGGACTACTGTGCTTTGTGGTTAAAGCTGGCATTTTAAACAGGAATTACAAAAGCTTTTAGAAACCACACACTAATTGATACTTCAGCAGTTCTGCTGAATCACAATAAGAACATAGGCTGCCATGAAAAAAAGCAGTTGCAATAACAAGTTAGCCAATGCACTGGCTCATTTTTTGCACAATGACTGACACTAGTTAGTGCATCCATGTTGTGCATCTCCAAGGAAATATTTTAATTAACTGTTCTGAAGAAGCAAGGAAGGGAGTAAGAGGAAAATCTTTCCAAAGACCTTTAATAAAAACCATCTTAAAGATGCATGATGGGATATGAAACCATCTTTATGAATATGCAGCACTACAGGTGTCTGAATAAAAACAAGAGGATTAGGACAATCTCTGTATTTGTAACAGTTAAACAAAAAAAGGTCAGAAACCAAAAGAAACCTTGTTTTGACAAAGCCATTTAAGCTAGGATATTGCATTAATATGAACCTGCCCTCTTCAACTTGAAACATATAAATCTGAATATATTAATCTTCTGCAGCATGTGGGTATGGTTCCATATGCTTCCAGCACTGGATTAGAGACCCTAGCTCTAAGAGTGCAGTGATACTCTTTTTCCAATTTAACAATACTATTCAAAGGCACTAGACAGTAAAATGAACTTAATCATTTCAATAATATTGCACTCTCCCTGAAGGTACAAGGGGAATAGACACTCAGATATATGGATCATGTTTGCTTTATGAACTTTTCAGAGAAGACTTTACCATTTCTCCCTATTTTGCCTTAGGACATGCAGTTTCAGTGATGGTAGAAGTAAAGGCATAATTAAAGCAAAGAGGGTCTTTTGGTCTTCTGCTTTCTGTGTATGATTCAGTGTGATAACAGTGGAAGTGAAAAATCTGGACTTCATGAGCCCTGCATGATACTGTAAATGTAGGTGAAAATTAACTTTTTCATTCTTTTAGAATGATTTCTGTTGCCTTCATAAGCAATTATAAATTACAAGACAGACTAAAATATAATGATCTATATGGCACATACTTCTCTCGGTAGTATTTAAAAATGGAGCAAAATAATGAAACTTCCATAAAAGGGAAAAATATCTTGGTTTTACTTTGAAAAACCTGCTACCATAGATGTCAATGAAATAAGACACTGAGGTTATTAGTGCAGTAAATCAACATGAACAAGGTGGGGAACATTGCCCTAGGGAAGGATTTCTATCTTTTCTTCTCTAGTATCTTGGACCAATCAAGGACAGGCACCACTGTATATGAACCTCTTATATTAGTCTGGCAGTGTAATTAAAATAATTCTTTTTACAGCTTGACACAGTTAATTGTTGGTTTTAATTGCCATGATGGATAGAAAATAAAAATAATGTATTTTCCTTCCTCAATTATCTTCACTAAGCAAGCACTTAATGCAGAAGTATATATAGCTCCTTTACTGTTTTACAAAACCAGTTTCTGCTGTTTTTAAACTGAAAACCATTTCTAACTTGAAAGAGGTTATAAAGGATGTGTTTTTCAGGGAGCATATTTCAGTGTGCTTAAAATAGCTTTAGGAAACATTTATTTTCAGAACAGTTTATGAGTGATAGCTTTGTAAATACGTATTAGATGTAATCTGCCTTATTTCTCTTGGTCTTGTACATGGTACCATACACCTGCTACCGGTGTTTTTAAATAGACTTGACCCATAAATCCCTGACCTGAAGAAATCATGGTTTGAAGTATGTATTCCCAAAAGCTTCCGTGTTTTTTTTTCTCCAGCTTTATCGGTTGGCCTCATAAAAGATTTTGTCTTTCCTTATGAAATGGCCCATTCATTAAAGACTGAAGTTTTATTTATGGTAACATTGTATTATTTTCTCCAACAGCAGGACAAACTTTGCAAAATTTAAGAGTGTTTTATGCAGCACACTTACATTTTGTGGCCTGGTAGAAAGTGAGACAAGGCAAACACATTGCCTTAAGTTATGGATACAAGGGGAGCTACAGACTGTGTCTTTCCTTTCCCATCTGGAGCAGGAAGACAGGGAACTAGGAACAGGACTGCTCCTGCAGAGAGCATCAACATTTGAACACTTCACAGAATCACAGTATCATTCTGGTTGGAAAAAATGTTCAAGATCATCGAGTCCAACCACTACTCTAACTCTGCCTCATCCACCACTAAACCCTGTCCCCTGGCACCACATCTGTCTTATTAGATATCTCCAGGGATGGTTACTCAATCACCTCCTCGGACAGCCTGGATCACCAAGTCCAACACCTGCCCCAGAACAGGACAACTGCAAAGTTCATGCCATGATTGACTTGCATTCTCTCACCTATAAGCTCTTTAACTACATTGGGAGCTGGACATTGAAGAGTGTCCGGCAGACAGACGTTGAAGTTGGCTCACAGTGAATGAAGATCTCTGTCAAAGCCTTTGGCTATGAACAGTTGATGATTTTGTCTTCTGAAAAATGAGTAGCTGGGCACGCAAGAGAGCATTCTGGTATGTGTCTCCCTATTAGTGGCCAAAGTTTTTGCCTTGGCTTTTTTGAACTGTTTACTGATGTCCAAGAACAAAAATTGAGCAGAAACCCATCAGCTCAGCTCTGTTGAGATGGAGCACTCCCCTTCCTCTGCTGTATCGTCTCATGTCATATCCAAGAGGAAGTGATAAAGAAAGATCAAAACAGAGATTAAAAAGTAATGTAGAGGTGTAGTTATGCTGCTGACCAACGGAATTAGAGCATCTTGGGATCCAAAGAGCTGAACTGTTACTGGAGATGAAAGGAAACAGAGGCAGTGAAAGAGGGCAGGTAAAAGGCTAAGGGAAGAAGCTCCAGAGTGTCAGAAGCTTGTTGGAGCTATTGGGGGAGGATACACAAGGAGATGACATCTTCCATTTCCTAAACTTCAAAAGGAGACAACTGTCCCTTTTTTTCCATGCTTTCTTAATCCTCTCCCTTTTTAAACAAGCCTTTATGGATATCTCTTTTAGCTTATGGTGAAGAAATTAGTGTTGCTAGAACTCTTACTTGATTTAGTTTAAGGCCTTATTAATGCAGAAGTCGGGATTCTTTCTGTAGTCTAAATATACATTGTATCAGTCGAGGAAAAACTTTGCCATTAGGTTAGATGCTAGATACCTTTCTGGAGGGGGGGGAATAAAACAGAGGCCTATTGTAATTCTGCAGAAGAACTTATTTGCCCTTAATAACCTAATTGCTTTAGAACATTTGTAAATATATCTATTTTAATTTTAATTGTTTTTATTTCAGTTTTAAAAAGAGCAGTTATAACTGTCAGGTTAGTAATAAATAACTTATAACTACAGACAGGCACTGTATTCACTGAGCTATTTTAAACCTCTGTTTTGATTAATCATTAAAAATTAAATAACAGTGTTCCTTTTTGCCATTAGCTGACGTATGGCCCTTACATACAATCACTTCTGCAGTCATCTAATTAGTAGTTCAACAGTGCACATATACAGAGATGGAGAGTTAAAGTTGAACATGCAGCCCTAAATTTGTAATTTTCTGATTTTTCAGTTCTTGACTGAGCAACCTGAATGCTCTCTTCTTAAGGTATATTCATGGGGAATATATTTGAATTTTCTGTTTCATGACCTAGTTTCTTTGTTCTAAAGATTCAGTGCCGAGGTAAACTGTCAGAGCCTTGACAGCTGGCACCACAACAGAAGTGCTAGTGTTTTTTTGCTCTTATTTCATAGATTAATTCCTCAAAGTGCTCACACACTTGCATGGCAGTCCCTTCCAGGTTCCATTTCATCACAGTCAACACTTTGACTTTCACCGAGCAGATTGCTCAAATTCATTTGTTCTCTGCCACATTTTTCCATACATAAAGATGATTTTCTAGCCAATTTTTTCTGAAAAAAAAGTTTGTTCTGGCTAGAAATTGTAAGAGTCGTAGCCCTGGCTTGTATAGCGCCCTGGATAGGAACTGTAGTGGGGCAGCTGAAGATTTCATTAGCTCGGAAGCCAGCTGCTGTAGGTTTAACATGAATTGCTTCAAGATAATTGACAAATTGTTTTTCCAGATCAGGGCTAAAGGGAAGGAAGCAAAGCCTTAACTGTGCAGTAGTTGTATGTACGTGATTCTGAAGTGCATATCACATCTTCAAATGGTCTATGTTGTCATAGCCCATGAAGTCAGAAGACCAATGGCAATTTCTATAAGTAAAGCATCTACCCCATCGTTCAAAGCTCTTAGTGAAGTACTTTGTGTAATATCATATTGAGGCTAGTAAGGGAAATCTTATGCTGTTTGCACACCATGCCAAATGTACAGATGATACAGTGTTTGCCCAAGTGCTGCTTTCTTCTCAAGTAGTACCAAAATTATAATGTTTCTACCTGCCTCCAAAGGTGAGCCATTTGGGTGTTATTAAGTGCAAAGATACAAGGTAAACAATGTACTCCTAAAAATGAAAAATAGGAGTTTTTACCTTGGCAAAGGTTGGGAACCATAGGACACGTGCATTTCATTGTAACACATTGGTAATGATTTCTTTGTTTGAACTGTGTAAGTGACCTAATTACTGAAGCAGAGAAATAACTCTTCAATTTTTTACTTTTCCCTTTGTCCACTAGCTTTTTTCTTAGCCTTTCAACCCAGCTAATGCTCTAACCAGGAATGCATCACTCTGCTGAAATTTGAACAGAAGGCTAATTCCTAATCAAAATAGGCACTAATTTCTTTCAGTGCAAATTATCATCATTCATTGCAAATTTGCTCTCCTTGAGCTATGCCAACATGCTGTATGAATTTCAGCGCTTGTAGCCAGCTTATTATATACATCAAATAAAAAAATATACTGTAGGCTTTTTATTATATCTGCTGCACATTTTAACAAAAAAACATAACCTCAAAGACTTATTAAATAAATATTGCTACTGCTACTGTTATGATGAAAAGAAATGTTCAAAATTTTGTTGGGTTCTTAAAGGAATAACAGATTGCTCCAATAGAAAAAAAAAAAAAAAAAAAGAAAAAAAAAAAAGAGAATTCACCTGAAAATGCAGAGAAACTAAATAACATGACATATTGTTTGTCTCTTTCTTGCTGAAACAGATAATCCATAGGGAATACATAGCTTTCAGAAAAAAGATACTGCTGAGGTACTAGTGGAGATTTTTATTTTTATACCCAATGGGCATTATTTCACAAGCATTGCAAAGATGACATTTGATATTATGAAAAGGACATACCTATCATCCATCCTGGGAAACTGGGCCTCCCAGTAGGTGTACTTATCTGTTTTACATAGCTTTTGTGGTCTTCTAGGTGTCATCGCATGTATGCCTACACATATACTATGTCTTCAAACACCTCTTCCCAGATACAATTGTGTTTTATAGCACCATCTGTTCAAAGGAAGGATTTCATAGATTTATAATAACGCCATCAGGCAAATAGCTTTGCAAATGGCAAATATGGTTAAAACGTACTAAAAAATTACACACATTAAATACAGCAATTATATATTTTTTTTCAGTCTTGAAATGTGTATGTGACTAGATACAATAACTTTTTGTTTTTGTTGAGGTGTAGTGCATATCTGTACGCAAACAGGATTGGGAATATTTCATTAATTGAGTTTTTTTTTCATTTGTTTGCTGGTTTCTCTTGCAAGATAGAAATCTCTAGTCCAATGCAGTGTTCCTTACATATGCAAAACATTTATTATAGCATAAATTAAATAATTGGAAATACAAAATATGTAAAATGTAATTACCTGCAGCCAAAATATCTTCTCCAATTAGTCTGGAGTTAGTTTTAGTCAGGGGACTTACTTTTTAGGAGGAAGAAACTGCAAAAAAAGGGCAAACATATATGTCAGAAGTTAAAAACATCTTGGAGTGAGATAACTAATACTGAACTTCCTCCCTTCTTCTTTTATAATATGTTAAAATAACAAAACTTTTTCCACTAGTATGTTCACACAATGCCTTTGATTTGTTTTCTGTTCAATCCTAGTTTCAGAAAGCTCCCAAAGTATAAAACATGTATGCAACTACCTGAAAATCTGGGAATTTATATTAATTGTAAAAGGGGAGGGTGGTGGCATGTTTTCTGAATCCAAGCATGGATTCCAAACCACAAAATAGCAAGGCTGTATTCCACTTGACAAGAAGATGCTCTTAAATGCTATAATTAAAACCACGAGTTACTTTCATTAAATACTGAACCCCCATTGTGCCGATTATGCTTTGCATAATGCTTGTGAATCTATAATGTTTAAAGATACATGAAAAAACACACTGTAAAGACAGTGGGAGCAAAAGCCCACCAACTCATAAAACACTGATTTTTTTTTTTCCTTTTCTTGTGTTCTTTGGTGTCCACCAAGTGAGGCTGAAGAACTGCACATGTGAATACATGTATGATCCTGTGATCTGTTGTGATGGATAGTGGAACCCGGATACAAAACAAGTTAATCCAGTTACTATGTATGAGAATTAAGTTGCTATATGTAAGAGATACAATCTGCTATGAAATCCAATGCTGTGTCCTGGTTTCAGCCAGGACTGAACTAATTTTCTTTCTAGTAATTTTACTTTTCAATTAAGTATTTTCTAAGTAGCTGCATTTTCTGAAATTAACAGCATGTTTCTCAATTGCTCTTTCCTTCTAAGTGTGATAATACTCAATGTTCACAGTTACTGCTGGAGAATGGTATGTAGAACAAAGGCTACTGCTTGCTTCTGCTAACCTTATGCTCTACAAACCTAAGGGAATAAAGGCATCACACCTGTGACCCTCCTGTGAGGAGCAGACCAGACAGGTGACCAAAATTGACCAAAGTATTCCATCTCATACATGCCATACTTGGTATAAATGTGAGGGACCATGAGGGTCAAGATCTCTCCATCCATGGACAACATCCTGGGAGGACTCCACGTGTTCATCTGCTATTGATCCTGATCAATACGCTTCTGAATCAATGTGTTCCTGCATTCAGCTCCTGTCTCACACTGAGTCCAGGAGGCCAGTCTGGGATTTTCTGAGGGCTGCCCTGCAGCCATAATCATGATGTGAGCATATTGGAGGTGAATGCAATAGTGATTTTGTATGTTTCTACATATATTTGTTTCATATTTAATATTTTTTTAAATAATTATTGTTTTCATTAAAGCTGTATACTCTAGTTTCCAAACAGTTAAGTCTCTCTCCCTTATTCTCTCTCCTTTTTCTTTCTGGGAAGGGAGAGGGGCTAACAAAGTGCATCTGTCAGTTGTTTAATTGTGGCCCCAGTTTAAACCTTGACTCGTTCATTCCTGGGCCAAGTGCTGAGAGAAGGACTTAGAGTCAGCACACTGTGTTTTTAGGATGTGAGCATCACTTACAGTGGAGAGTTGCAAAACGATCTCTGGAGCTGGCTGTGGTAATTCAGGCTGAAAGCTGCATCTGTATCCTACTGTTTCTTTTGAGCAAGAACCACCTTGTGCCAGGTGATGTGCAAAGACAGAGTAAAAATGCAGTTCCTCACATAGGCCTTATATTCTCAGGCAACTGATCAAAGGGGTACCAGAAAATCTCACTGACAACCTGTTACGTTGTGTCAGGATAGCAGCAGTGAAAGTATAGCCAAGGTGTCAAGACACATGCAAGTCAAGTTTTTTGGGAACCTTTAAAGAATGAGATGACTTTGTAGTGTTTTACACAGAGCTTCTCTGAAGAATAAGGATACAGGTGGCAAAAAGCATAAAGATGTGTGGTGAGCTAAAATTCACTGTCATAATCTAACTAGAAAGCAGATACATTTTCAATACTAGCGAATAAATGCTAGGCAAGGTAGCAATGGACTTGAAAAAACTCAGAATTTGACACAATACAGGAGAATCAGTGATGCAATGGATAGGCATGTTTATGAGCTTTCTAGAAAACTGGTACAAAACTCCTAGCTACCTATTCACTTACAATAAAGGTGAATATTTACTGTCTGAGGAGAACAGGAGATTTTTACACAGTGTTTTGCCCATCTTACAGACACAGAGAAACTTTGCAGGAAGAAGAAATCAGAGTTTTCTTGGATTTTTCTGGTTTGGTGAAGTTTTTTTGGTTTGGTTTGGTTTCATTCAGTTTGGTTTGGTTTTTTCCCACTACCTATATTTAAGGCCTCTTTCTGCATCTTTAGGTGGAGACACTGAATCAAAATGCTGTGTTAGATTCATATATATGCAGCAGATAAGGCTTCCTTTGTTGAGAAATTCCCTAATTTGTGGTCTCAACATAATGGCTTTAGTTCCTTCTTCTTGCATGAGGCAAGGATATGGCCAGGTATAAGGATTTGAGCTCTTATTAGTGGCTTGAATAAGAAAAGCCTTTGGATACCAAGCGAATTTACAGTGGGTTTAAGCCACTTGGCTATGTGCTGTCAGTAGTGTTTGTGCCAGTAAGTCCCCACACTGGGATGTCACCAACAATTTCCCTGCTTACTTTTGAGCTTGTGCCAGCCAAGTGGCCATAAGAGACCCCAAGTATCATGTTTACCGTGAGTGAGTAGGCAGGTAGGAGCAGATAGACAGCCCTTTAGGAAACAGCAACGGTTTCATCAGCACAGCAATGCTTAAAGGAGCACAGAGACTGTCTCATTCAGTGTGTTGTGCTACATCTTACACAGCCTGAACAGCAAAGGGAGAGAAGTGACCATAGCTAGAACTTGTTCAGAAAACAGTGAGCAGGGATTCTTCAGATGATGCAAGTGGAGCATTATTGTGAAACCGAGCAAAATTAATATTTAGGTGATAAAGACATTTCCAGCAGTGAGCTGGAAGTGACCACTGTAAGAAATGCTGCAGTGGCATCGCTCACCCTGGCACTCAGTGAGCTCCGGATTTTGTTCCTATCACAAATGAGAGCGGAAGGGGAGCCTCTGAGGCGGGTGAGGGAAAACTGTAACCTGACTCACAGCTGTCATGTCTGTGACAAGGGCTGCCAACATGCTGTTGGCTCTCAGATAAGATGAGCTCCCTTTCTTTGGCTCATTCTCCAGTTTCCACTGCTAGCAGGCCTATGGCCAGCCTGTGTTCCACTAAGTTGCAGGATAAATCTTGCCAGAATCCCTACAATCGCCTTGCACTCTCCAGCATTTCTTATTTTTAGGCATATGCACTTTTGGTTAACCAGTGCTGTCTAAGGCACGAGCTCTTTGTGTTTTTTATTGTAGTCAAAAGGAGCCTGAACCCAGAAGATGCCAAAAGGCATCAGTTTCCCTTGTAGGCAGTGTAAGCTGAGTGTGCTTATCACCTCTGAAGAGCCTTCACACTCTTCTAAGGTAGGGCCCTGAGTATCCAAGTCCAGTGCTCACAGGGCAACACGTTGCATTTCATTTTTGTTGATGATTAATCCTATATTTCAAAATTAATATTCCCAGCATCAGTGAATGTTGAGACAGCAAGGAATGCACTTTGTTCTAGAATCAAGCTTGTAATTTTGACCAGTTCAGACGAACTCCACAGAATTGCAGGCAGCTTAAACCAGTCTCATCAACTCAATCCATTCAAAATTAGGGAAACAGTTGTGGGAGTCTTTTTCTTTAAAATATGTGAGTGTGTTTCTGCAAATGCTTGTGTTTATTTCTCACTGTGATATGCTAATAGTAGCTTTAGAATAGCAACACTGCAACTGCTTAGTACTTGAATATGATACCATGTTGGTTTATCTATGATGCAACTACACAAATGCCCTGTTGCAGCATGGCAAAATATCCTCAAAAAGGAACTTCATTTTACTTCTCTGAGCATCTAAATAAATTTATAAAGAACAATTCATGGAGTACACAAGGGAAGTGCCTACAAAGCATGGCAGATCTCAAGAAAATGTTGCTGTTTTTTAGTACTGTCATCCATCAGCATAATGAGTGCCAAAACTCCTTTGAAAATTAGCTGTCTGTGATTAGGCAGGTTTCAGGGTGCAGGTTGTTTCTGTATCTGATTCTGAAATATATTAATATGAATGTTATGCTAATTTGTCTACTTTTGACCTAGAGCTTATCTCAAAGATTCAAGAGGTTATTGCCTCATTAACTAACTCACTTGCGAAGTAAAACTACCTTCACCTTCTCACTACATTAGATGGAATTGTTACTTTTTTTCTTTTTGGGAAGAATGAATAAACAGGAGTCATTCAATATATGTTGCTTATTTCAGCCTCAAGTATAGTTGTCTTGTGCATGCATAATAGAGGTATTAAAATTAGTATTCAGCTCTAATTCTCTCTGGTCCAACTGATAATGTTTTGATAAGTTTTGAGTTTCTGTTCTGTCTCGGTATTTCAGAGATGAAGCAAGGCAGACAGATAGCAGCTTGGTTTTCATAAGCTTAGTTGACCTTGCAGGACACAGAAGCATAAAATGTTTACTGTGAAACTGAATAAATGTTCCTTAGAGGG
>NW_009953970.1:1060982-1070020 GCF_000747805.2 Chaetura pelagica
GTATGCATAAAGGAAAAGAAAAATGCAGACACCTTAATAAATATCCCAGACTGACTGGGAATTCTTATTATTACACTTCTGCAGGACAGAACAGTTCCTTTCAAAATGTATGACATTACATCTATTTTGAGTATTGTAATTCTGATTTCTGCATTTTCCTGACATTGCAGAAAGGACATTCACTCATACACACACCACTGCAATCAATGGAAGGATTTATCTAGATTGTATTAAAGTCCTCCCTCCTACCTACCTCTATTGGTAGTTTAATGGACAGGGCTGAAAAGTAGAATTTGTACCCATATTCTGATCTGAATTTGCCTAAAATTGGGATGTGTTGAATCCAGTGACTCTAGTTTGAATTTTTCATTTTTTTATTCAAAACCTAAACTAAATACTAGGAGAATATAGAATCTTCATTGTCCCATTTTTGCTCTTCTCCAAGTCTTAAATTTGGATACAAATTTAATTTAAAAAAATTACACAGGAGTCTCTTTCAGCATTTTACCACTGCCATTAAAAATAGGATGTGCAAGAAACCTCTCTAAAATACTTTTTCTGGTCCCATTGTAGGTCTATTCAACTAGTTCACCACCAAACCAGTTCCTTTCTTTGATTTCTGGCCTATCCAATCACACAGTGATCCCTTAGTCTTTCTCAAGGCAACTTTCTGTAGCACTTGGAGATACACCTTAATTTTGACTTATTTATGGCAACAGCCACAGACATCCAGGGACTCTAAATGCAGCCCTGGTCCCTAAACTCTGGGATGATTGCTTATATAATTTGATTTATCCCAGTGAATATCCCAAAGAAGATTTAAATAATTCCTTCTGCCTAGCTGTGATAGGCAGCCTACTGCTTGGCTGAAATATGTCCCTGACCTCTTCTGCTCATCTGCAGTATGGAGGCTAATAGCCCTTACACCTGTTATCCTACTGCAAAGCCTGTGCTTCTTCCTATGTTTCAAGTGATTTGGCAAGCCTTTCTTTTTTCACTGTTTTAGTCTGAATAAAACACCTTCATGATGCAATCTGTTGAAGGTAAAGTTGTACCTCTCTGCTCTGATCCCAGCATATATGACTTTACTTTTTCCTTCCTATAACAGTGCAGCTACCACAAGTATTTTGGGTAGAAATGACTCCTAGATTCCTGTGTCTGCCTCCAGCCAGGGGACATTCTCAAGTTATAGAAATATTCTACTGCTAGTCAAGGAGAGGGGGAACCTCACTGCTTGACGACTCACCCCTCTATGGAGAGACAATTCAGGAAAGATTCAGGAGCAAACCTCTGTGGAAAAGTTTAAATGCATTTGGATATTTTCATGTGGTCGTTTCAATCAGTGGATCAAGTGCTTGCTGTTTCCAATCCTGTAGTACTCAGGCATCCTGGAGACATTTGGGGTCAGAAATGTACCAGCAGTAACACAAATTTCCAGTCAACACTTTAAATATTGTATTTTGTCTTCAGATTACTTATGAATAATTGGGTCACTGGGAGATCTGTGCAGGTGCACCTGAGAAAAGGTGTGTTGCCCTGCTTAACTCTGAGGGCAAACATAGACTTACGTAAAGCCACTTTATAACAAGGCTAATATTATCTAATTCTGTAAGACCTGGCCTTTATTGTATGGAGCGGTCTTAGTAGTGTAGCAAAGTAAATGATTGAAGGTCACTGTATGAATGATAAATACCATGGTATATAGATAGCAGCAGAACCCCTGATGGAACTGGAACAGTGCTTATCTATGCACACTACAACATTGTTGTTTGTATTTGGGATAAAAATAAATTACTTGTATATCCTTTTGCATATTCCTTCCTTCATATGCTCACATACTTATTTCTCATGGCTTTTATGGCACAGAACAACAATGCTAAGAGATAAGAGTATATAAATCTTATTTGGGCCACTGGAGAGAGTAAGTATTTGCATACTTTTTTGTTGTTGTTGCTGTGTGTTAAGATAACATAAAGCAGAAATGTAAACACTTTCTTAAATTAATAGTTTCTTAAGGAAAACAACCAATCACCAAACAAAACAAAATTAAAAACTCCACAATAAGTAGGCAATATAAAATCTGGGGCTCAGTTCTGGCTTGGCAGCAGTCAGTTAGTGTTTCAGTCTTGGATATTATGGTGGAAGCTGCCAGTGCAGCCAGGGGTAATATTTGCTAAGAAGTCAGTCAGATGTCAACTTCAGCTTCTTAAAACTGCTGCGTGCACTACTGAGAACGATGGTACAAATCTGATTCTCTCTTTGGTTATTTACAGCTCACAAAAAAATGTGCTGTTTTAATGATCTGTCGACTATATAATATTGTGTTGCCATTTTCTGGAATCCAGTTTTTTCAGCAATGTATCAATTAGATGGTATTTTCAGGAGGTGGGGGGGGGGGGAGGTGGTGACTGATGGAGGAAGTCACTAGTGTTTCTCTTAGCGAAGTAACAATGCCTGGTACTTGCTATCATCCTATTTCTTTTTGGTGCTTTGCAATATGTTCTAAGGAGCAGACGTTATTTACTATAGAAACTTAAATGTCTTTATTGACAAATAGCAAGAGACAGACCCTCAGGAAGAGTGGCTTCATTAGCATGCAACTTATACTATTTTTCAGGATATGTTTGAGTCTTTACACTGTTTTTGGAACACTAAAATGTTGATAGTAAATGACAGTGGGAATAAGTGCAGCTGGCAGGGTAAAACCGATGGTATAAAAAGCCTCAATCTGTTTTCTTGATCTGTTTTCACCATGAGTGCTATAGTCTTAAAAGCTATACATTCTAAATGATTGACACAGCATTAAAAGTATTTTTATATTTGCTTTTGCCAAGGAAGAGCAAAGAACTTTATTTTATATCACACAGTTTACAAGCAAGGTATCGCAAAGTCCTTTTCCAAAGACCTGCTACGGGGCGAGGACAGAAGCTGCACAAACGTGACTGCAGTGGTAACTGCTTCATTTTAAATCCTCAGCCTTCATTTTTAGAGCCCCATTTGGTGCAGATTTTTTATATGTGCAAAATGTCAGAGGAGTAAAAGGATGGGAAGAGTGCCAGAAGAGGTTTTCCCCCACTTGTTTGGACAGTTAACAGCCCATGTGCTCAGTGAGGAGTGGGAATTGTTTCCACCTTTTCCCCTGGGGTGCATCCCACCAGCTGAGGACAGGAGGGGCACTCTGAGGAGTGTGCAGTATAGCATCTCCCTGGCATGCTCTGCTTTCCTTGGACAGAATTCATCCCCCCCAGCAGAGTGCCAAGGGGTTGTATTAGAAGGGCTGGGCCCAAAAGCTCTGGCTAATTCTGTCACACTGTATTCATGCTTCTAATGCACCATTATATTTTTTTCCTCACTTCATATCACAGAGGACTCCCTGGCCCCCTCTTTCCTCTCAAGGAGAGCTAATGAAGAACCATCAATAACTCTTATGGCCCTTTCTGGCTCTGCAAAATCACACTGAGAAGGGATAAAATCAGTCTTGCACTAGGAGATAATAATCCCCCAGTAATGGGACCTGTGGACTACCTGTGAGTAGCTGCTTGAATACCTTCCAGACTAGTACCTCTCCCTCTCTCTGACAGTCAAATGAAAGCAACATCCTCCTTGCAGTCTCTTCAGATGGATTTCTATAAAATTAGAGAAGATATCACCTCAGCGCATGGGAACTATTCACCTTGTCTTTCCTTATTTGTTCCCAGCCTAGTTTACTTCTTTCCAGGACTTATTAGCCTATCATTCCTTTTCCTGATGCCATCAGAGCTGCTTGTCTTCCTCTCTTCAGTTAGTTTATTACATATCCCTGAACCTATCAGTCTCCCAAATGCACTAAGAGCCATTTATGTAAAAAAAGGCATATAATCCCTGCATTAATCTAAGATCTAAGCAATGCGAAGAGATCAAAAAGGGGTAAATTGATGTCATTTTAGAACACTGTTACATGTTTATTCTTAAAAGAAGTATATGATATATGTTCTGTGCTGTTCTACACATATGTTCTATGCATGGCGGGATAAGGTTTCTAGAGTACACCATCATATAGTGACTTTTTCCAATACCCTAGTTTAAAAAGATGATCATAAAGCAGAAAAATACAACACTTCAAATTCAAAACTAAATTGTAAAAGTGTTAATAAAAATCAGAAGATATTGAAATGAAACAGAGGCAAGGGTAGGTAGTGCAGTAAACATTAGGTTAAAATTTTTAGAGGAAAAGAGTGTTTGCTACTAGGTTCTGTTTTCTGAATCTTCAGCAAACAACAGTGAGGACTATTTGGAAGGAAGGCTTCGAGTACTTTCAAGGGCACATTTTTCACTCGAGATAAACTGGACTAGTAAACGAAGGACAGTGACCTTCTCACAGTATTTTTTATTTGAATATCCTAAGGTTTAGCAGTAAATGTTGAACAATTGAAAAAATAAATAAAACTATCTTATGCAGACCTTTGAAAGTGCCTGCTGAAATAATTGCTTAGTTTTGTAGACAATGTGTTTGCTTGCAATTGTGCATTCAAGCTACCCAAAGGTATGACTATAAAGATAAGCTTGACATCCAGTCTGTGAGTTAAGCAATATTCCCAACTTTCTTACAGAGGAATAAAAAAATATTATACACAGCTTCAATTCAATAAAATTATTAATTTATTTAGATTAGTAGGACAGGAAAACATAAAAGAATTTTCTTTTGGTATCAGGAGAATTATAGGAAAAAAAACAAGATGCTATTTACTTCTTTTTATAGGTTGTGAGATAAAATGTTACTATATATAATGTCTACAACATCAGAGGTCTGACACACTCCTTGTGAAAATTAATGAAAGTCTGGCCACTGAGCCAGATTATCCACTAAATCCGTGAGAATCATGCCACTACTGCTAATACTGAAGCAGGCAACTTGCTATTTTAGCATTATTGATTAAAATCATAATAAGTTATATAGCAAAACCTGTAGATACGTCTACAGTCAAAAAAAAATGAAGGCTACTTGTGGTTCAGCCTTTCTATGGAATAAAATAGGTTGTATTAAAATCTGTAACATTTCTTTGATTATTTTTATTTATCTTTTTCTTTTATCTCTTTTTTTAAATCCTTGGAGCAGTCAATGAGTTGGGAGAACATGTCAGGTCAAGTATAACTTTACAGTACAAGGGTAGGAATGGATACAGTGATACTTTTCTTCCTGATATGATTTATCAGTCTAATACCCTAAAGTTGGCACACAGTCACACTTAGTGATATTGTAACAGTAGGACGTATTAGCTATATTAATATATTTAGCTTAAGACACATTCACTCGTATTGATATTATGTCAGTATAATGTAATGCTTCTGTAAGACAGAGAAAGTTATTGTGTCTTAATTTTGAGTTTTCCAGAGGAGAGTGATTCGATATTGAAGCTTCCTGAGTTTTGAAACATTTTTAATAATTTTGGGGGAAATTGTCTCCTATTTGGAAGAAGTACAGAATCATGCTGAAATGTCACAGTTTTTGTGTGAAGAAAACCTCAGTTTCAGATGATGTTTTGGGTACATAATTTGTCCACGTCCATGTGAACGCACTTGCCCTTTCTTGAATAAAGATGAAGACTTCATTACCCAAACAGTGCTTCCTCAGAAAAACAACAATGAATAATATGAAAGATAACATAATTTTGTGACTGGTTTCAAACCAACTTTTTTCCTATTTATCTGATAATAGATAAGTATGTTACTCTACTTGCTGTTCTGCTTTAATTCAACCTACTAATTGTCCAGCAATTCAGACTTCCTTGATTCTTGCTTGATGGCCTCCATTCTAAGAAACAAACAAAATCCAAAAAATTAAGGCCTTTACTTTATAGTGTTACTTTCTGTATGTGTACATGTTTGTGTCAGGTAGTCACAAACAGTACTTTTAAAATTTTTAGGTTCTCACAGGACAGGTATTTTTGCATGTTTACAATGATTGATAGCACTTTTCTTAACAGAACAGGACAAACTGATATTTTTCTAATGCTCAAGATTTGTGATGTTCCACCTGCTAATAATGCAAGTTTTTCTGTTAATCATTAACAGCTGGAACACTGGAAGATCTGTATAGCCTAGAGTTGATTTCCAGACATTTATTTCTCATATATTGAAGTACAAAAAATATTTCACTGGGGCCAGTCATGTGTATTGACATCAGCTACTTTCTGAGCATGTGAGGACATGATAAGATGAATAATGATGAAAATAAAGTGTTTTTGAAGGGCTGGCACCCTGCCTCATCACCATATTTGCCAAGATGAGACCTAAGAGAGATTGTCTATTTAGAGAATACAGAGATGTCAGGCTTTCTGTGAGCAAATCTTGCTGTTTTGAGAAGAATTAACACAAAGTAATAGAGACCATTGCAAACCCAGAACTGTTGTGCTTCTGGTTGTGCATAAGTTACATCTTAGATTTTTATGAGAATGACATTTGATGTAGCAGTTCAAATCAGTGCAAATAGGAGGAAGTACTTCGTATGGATAGAGGCTATAACAAAACATTTTACTGTTTCCTTAGGGTACGAATTCCACATATTTTCTTTCACTTTTTGACTCTTCCACATTCATTCAGCAATGCAGAGCAGATGACTCTGCTATCTCAAAGTCTGTCTTTTCAAAATGGAAATCCATATTTTATTAATCTTAGATTGAATTGAATTTGCTCATGATCACCCCATTCAAGGTTATTTACGGCAATCAGCTCTTCTTTTCTGTCCTTTTTACTTACCAAAACCTCATCTAAAAATGGCGTAAAAACATCTCTTGCTGACTCAGTAGGTATTTGGGGAATAAATCTGTTTACAATTTTATCATGAAATAGCTGCACTTTATAATTATATACTTAGTGTTAATTATTCAGTGTATATTAGTTACCCCGTATCTTTTACTTTCACATTTTACTTTCTAGTGCATATAACCTTGGAAATGTGTGTCATAATTAAGCTTGTTAGGATTAGATTTCGCAATTTTCTTGAAAATTATGTGTTATAAAAGAGGTTTGATTGCTGCTGCCTATTGGTGATTTGAATTTCTGGGCAGTTTTATCCTTTTGTCCTTACAACAGCTTTGGAGACCCAGAAGTCCACAGTTGTTACTGTGTTGTCCAGAAATTCTTACAATGAAACAGGTATCCTAACAACTCGGAAACAGACCCTTTCCTTCTCACGTTTCCCTTTTCTCACTTTTTGTATGAACACTAAAGACCAAATGCAACACTGAAATCTGCTTAGGTCTATTAGCTCAGCTCATGCTGGCATATTCTATTGTGCACAGAACAAACAGACCAAGTATGTGGCACTAAGTATTTTTTTACCAATAGCCTCAAATACTAGAAAGAAAAAATTACCTTGAAACCCACTTTATTCCACTTTGTTTTTAAAAACAATGTATTTGAGATTGTCTTTATATGATTACTACCTACTAGGATCTTCTATTCCAACATGAGCACTACAAACACATTTTAAAAAGAATTGTAAATGTAAGATATTGATTAATATTTATATAATTATGGCCTGAGTTTTGATTTCTGAAAAATTAATATTTTCAGTTCTGGAGGCAGTCAGATGCATTTATAATACTGTAGATTTCAGGAAATGGACTATGGAAGTATAAGGAAAAAGAAACTAAAACATTGTGCAGACCATGCAGAGCATACATTACTGTTCCTAAGACAACAGAGTCCATGAGATTCTGTTTTCTGATTTTTACCTTTTCCATTAGGTTAGACAGTTTTCTGGGCTGAGCATTGTTAGAGCAGCAGTAGCCCAAGGCAGTTGGTTCAAGATGAGACATCACAAAATCTGGAAGATATAAAGAGAAAAATGACTGAGGAATTTAAATCACAAAGGTTTGTTGCTAGCTGTAGCTGAACTTGTTCAAAGTAATGTAGTCAGATGTAATATGTGAGCAGTGTGTCCAGACAGAACATTCAAACAACAAGGCTGAATATTTACTTTGTGCTCTGTGTTAAGGATAAATGGCTTCTCAGCTGTCAGCTTGTCCTGTGTTGTTGTGAAATAAGATCAGTGCCGAGTATTCCCAACATGCCTAAATACAGAAGAATTTTCAAATACAAACATTCTGTTCTTTACTTTCCTATTTATTATCTTATTATTTTGGTACAGGAGATAGTGTAAAATAAATGGGTGCTAGCATCATGGCATGAAGTTCCCAAATATTCAAACTCAAAAGAGATTTATACCTGCACAAAAACCTTCTTTTTCCATTAAATGTAAAAACCTAACAGTCTATCCATCCAACCTCACATACCCAAATTATAGCCCCATGAATGTGTTGCACAGTCATTTGAACAAGCACACAGTATCTATAGATTATAAATATAAATTAATACATATGTTATTGTTATGAATACTTACACACACACATAGACATCCATAACATATGTATACCTCTTTTATGGGTAATAATCCATAAAACTGTTCTGCAGTGTTCCAAGGCTAATTTTGAAATGTCCTCTGTTAATGCAGTGTTACTGTAAAAAAACAACAGAAATTAGGACTCAAAAATTACAGAAAAGTAATAGGACATATAACCAATAAAAAGGGTCTTTATCCTTAAAGAGACTTTTGTCCTTGAGCTCCTGCTTTAATATTACATCTGTGTAAATATTTTTGTTGAAGTAAACAAGGCTCACGTGACTTAATCCTACAATGCTTATATGTCTGTAACAATGAATAAATTAAAAAATACATAACTATATAAAATCTTTTCCCTGTCCACTGTCACATGCCCAACTTTACTGTAGCTTTTCATTTTGAGAGATGGTACCATGCTTCTAATCCTAGGGAAGAACATCCTGCATCTTCCATCAAACAACATGAAACTGAAGAAAAGGTCCGCGTAGATATAGAGTGATTTTCAGAACTATTAGTTTATAAATATGTTGACTTCCTGCACCTTAAATTTTTTCGTGTCTTTCCAAAACAGTTTCATGAACCTTTACGTTCTGATAAAGACTGCCATGACAGCTCAACTGCCTTATCATACCTCAGAAAATCTACACCAAAGGTG
>NW_009953971.1:0-544 GCF_000747805.2 Chaetura pelagica
ACATATCTGAACATAGTTGTATATGGTTGTCTATATTTTCTTGTATCACTGGTGTTTGATTGAAGCTGTGTGGTTTGGTTTTCAGTCCAGCAGGGGCTGTTTCTTTTCTCTCTCTCCTTCCCTACCTGGTGGGAGGCAGAGGGGATAGGGAGAATTGTTGTCGGGCCTGAGTCAAACGGTGACACATATAATTGTATATTATGTTTGGGAATTGTTCCCTTGTTTGTTGTTATGGATTATTATATTTTATTTATTATTTATTATATTTTATCTGTATTTTTCTATTTACATTTGTTTTTACACCCAAAGAGAGGAAAGATCTAATGGGAGGAAAGGGTTGGACAAGAGCCTGGTTCACACATATATACTGATGGACAGTAAGGACAACACATTATCGCTGCCTTAAAAGCCACGGGGTGAGATGTGGGGAACGGTTCTTTTCTTCTCCAAATAGGTCTAAACAAAATGCCTTTTCAGCCAGCGAAGGCCTCTCCTGATTATTCCCTGCTCACAGACTAAAACAGACTTGCTTCTCAAGGACAAC
>NW_009953971.1:1264-3194 GCF_000747805.2 Chaetura pelagica
ACACACACACACACACACACACACACACACACACACACACACACACACACACACACACACACACACACACACACACACACACACACACACACACACACACACACACACACACACACACACACACACACACACTCTCTCTAACTATCCTGCCGGGCTCAACTCCTACCCTTTTACTGCATTGATTCTACACCTCTCCCTCGGAGTGTGCATTTAATAAGACCATAGTACCTTTGAATCACTTTTACAATATATACCCAGACAACCTCTCCTGAAACTTGATCACTCAGTTTGTGTTGACCCTTAATAAACCGATTAATTCATAAACTGGTCTCAGTAACAATTTGTGACCGTGGTGAGAGGGTACTCTAATCTACCCTCTAAGATATGGTCCCGCAGTGGTTGTTCCTTTGTGAGAGGCGAGTGCCACGTGTGTCCCTCAGTCTCATTTACAAACCTCTCCACAGTGGAGGGGGAAGTCGCGGAAGCACCTGAGAGCCGATAGCCCCCCGATACCAGCCCGTGACACAGTCACAAGACTGTTTTTAAAATGAGTCCCACTGTCTGACACAATTCTTTCTGGAGTACCGTGTCTCCACAGGATTTGCTTCTCAAGGTGTGGGATGGTGTTCAGGGCTGTGGCATGAGGACAGGATATGTTTCCAACAGTCCTGTATTGTTTCCGCCATTGTAAGCACATAGCGCTTACCCTGGTGGCTCTGAGGCAGTGTGATGTAGTCAATTTGCCAGGCCTCTCCATACCTGTACTTTGACAACCTTCCCTCATACCACAAAGGCTACAATCGTTTTGCCTGCTTACTTGCAGCGCACGTCTCACAGTCGTGGATAACCTGCTCAGTAGCGTCCATGGTTAAGTCCACCCCTCGGTCACAAGCCCATTTGTATGTTGCATCTCTGCCCTGATGACCTGAAGCATCATGGGCCCATTGAGCCAGAAAGAGCTCACCCTTATGTTCCCTGTCCAAGTCTATTTGGAACAGTTGAGCAACCTCATCTGCTCGTTTGTGTCGATGTTCCTCAGTGGCTCAACTCAGAGGTACGTGTGCATCTACGTGGCGCACTTTTACCACCAGTTTGTCTATTTAAGCTGCAATGTCTTTCCACAGATCAGCAACCCAAACAGGTTTACCTTTTTGCTGTCAGTTGTTCTGCTGCCACTGCCAACCCCACAAGGCATTTGCTGCCATCCATGAGTCAGTGTAGAGATAGTCTTGGCCACCCTTCTTGCTCAGCAATGCCCAAAGCCAGTTGGATGGCTTTTACCTCTGCAGTTGTTCTGCTGCCACTGCCAACCCCACAAGGCATTTGCTGCCATCCATGAGTCAGTGTAGAGATAGTCTTGGCCACCCTTCTTGCTCAGCAATGCCCAAAGCCAGTTGGATGGCTTTTACCTCTGCAAACTGACTCGATTCACCTTCTCCTTCAGCTACTTGTGCAACCAGTCGTGTAGGACTCGACACGGCAGCTTTCCACTTCTAGTGGTTCCCTATAAGATGACAGGAGCCATCGGTGAAAAGGGCAAATTGTTTCTCAGTCTCTGGTAGATGATCATATGGTGGAGCTTCTTGAGCTCGTCTTACCACTTCTTGTGGTGGCATTCCAAAGTGGGTGCCTTCTGGCCAGTTTGTAATTGCTTCTACAATACTTGGACAATTAGGTTGTCCTGCTCGAGCTCGCTGGGTGATTAAAGCAGTCCATTTACTCCAAGTCACATCGGTGGCATGATGGATAGAAGAAAGGTTAGTCTTGAACATGAAGCTCAGCACTGGTATTCTGGGGGCCAGGAGGAGCTGCACTTCAGTGCCGATCACTTCCAAAGGGGCTCTAAATCCTTCATACGCTGCAAGTATCTTCTTCTCAGTTGTTGTGTAGTTGGCCTCAGAGCCTCTGTAATTCCGGCTCCAGAATCCCA
>NW_009953971.1:4936-14177 GCF_000747805.2 Chaetura pelagica
TCTCATGTCCTCTTTAAAATAATTTTGCAAGAGAGACCACAGGTGGCGTCACAGTAGGTCCTGTCTCTCTTGCTTCTGTTTCACAGGAGGACATCTCTTCTTAATGGCTGCAACACATGACTAACTGTCTCTAGGGAGATTCTGGGGTTTACCTCCCCATATGTTTGGCTTCTTATTCCTTCTCTCTGTCATTTGTTCAATGGCTGAGGTGTGGAACTGATGGGAATCAGAGATTATGTCTCCGTACTGTCATGCTGTGAAAGCCACCTCATGCACAGTTGGTCTTGCGTAATCTTCAAAGCATCCCATGGAGGAGAATATATGGGCATGTGCTGCTGGTACAGCCGGAGCAAACCTCTGGAACATTTGTGTGTTGCTTAGAACATCATCAGGATTTGTAAGTCCATCTTTATCATAGATCACCTCTCACACAGCTATTTCTCTCAGATATGTGATTGATTTCTCAAGAGTGGCTGTTCTACTTCGGCGCCATTCAATGTCACCCTTATGGGGGTATCTCTCTCTCACAGCTGAAAGAAGTTGGTCCCACAGAGTGGTAGTTCCCATCTTACTATGAAATGCTCTATCAATACCAGCATCTCTGGCCAGGGATCCCATCTGCTTGGCTTCTCTCTCATCCACGTTATAGGTTTCAGCCCCATTATCAAAAAATCGAAGCAACCAAGGAAGAATTCCCTCACCTTCAGTGCAAGTGAAGTCCTTTCTCATGAGGTGCAGTTCCTTCATAGAGAAAGGTTGGACAAGGTCATCGTCGTTATCTGATTGAGGAGAGCCTGCTGTTTTACCTGCTTGAGAAGGGCCTGATTTTTTATCTGTTTGAGAGGTACCTGCTCCATCATCTGATTTAGAATCATGTGCTTCCTCAGTTTCATCCTCTATTGTTGCTTGAAGAAATTCTGGATGTCTCAGATGGGAGTGGGTAAAAAGCAAGGTGCATTTCACCTTTGCTTTACTCCTGGTCACAGGAGTAGTTTGATTCGAAAGGGAGTGGACTTTATAGAAGCAGTTGTTTTTGTAGCCCTTGTAGAAGCAGCTGTTTTTATAGTAGTACGAGTGGTGGTTTCAGCAGCAATGGTGGTGGCAGTATCACAGGTGGTAGCAGCAACTGTGGCAGCAGCATTGCCTGTGTGGGATTGGCAGTGAGTCAAACAACACCTCACCCTGTGCATCCTCAATACATCATAAACATTCAGCAGAATCATCCCCACTGCAACAATGCTATTCAGATCAAGAGCTGGGAGATTCAGCTTGAAGGAAAATGGAGAGGTAAAATTGAACCTGCTACTGCCATTACCAACATGGACCTTTCCGTTCACTTTAGGATCTGTACCATAACTCTACACATACAGTGCCCCCATAAAGATCAGTATCATAAACCCTAAGATCGCTAGGCTGGTAATTATACGGTTGATTATGGCCATAGTTCTGTTGATAAACTATGAAACAATAACAAGAGCAGCTACACAGAGCAGTATGCTCTCCACTGCATACCACATGTACAACTGCATGTTGGGAATAACGTCCAGCAGACACATTGGCGAAGGTGTCCAATTTTCAGTCTGTCTTGAAATTCAGCAGAACTGTTGCCCATTGCTATCTGAGGGATTCCTCCCATCAGAGATGGAATTCTGAACACTCCCAATTAGAGAAAATTATAATCTGGGCTTAAAATTGAGCCCCACATTGGGCACCAATAAATTGTTGTCACGGTTTGACTCAGGATCGGCAATTAAACCAGAGACAACAATGCTCTCAATCCCCTCCCACCCAGGTAGGGAAGGAGAGAGAGAAAAAGAGAGACACCTCTAAATTGAAAACTAAATTACACAGCTTTAATTAAACACTAATGATATAAGAAGATATATATACAATTATATACAGATATGTTCAGATATGTGCAAAAGCCTCTCACCTCCCCCCACCCCTAGCAACTCCCACAGCACTCCCCTGAGCTGGAACAGTCCCGAGAAATCCTGGAGCTGCTGCTGGAGAAAGCGAAGAGTGATGAGGATCAGGAGAGCTTGAGCCTGGGGGTCGACAGTGATGGATGGAGTCCTCCCTGGATGCCGGCCATGGACAGAAGAGAGAGGGAAGAAGAAAAAGTAAGGAAGTTGTCTTCTGTGATCTCTGAGCTTACGTAGATATATGGAATGGAATATCTCTGGCCAATTCTGCTGTCTGTTTAATTCAGCCTCCTACGGGGGGGTCATAGATCTCCCCGTAGTGTCTGTGCTGGCAGAGTAAAGATGCGAACTTGAAGACCCAGCAGTTACAAAGACATTCCACTGTCTTATCAGCTTTAGTTAGAACACACTGTTGCTAGTTAAAAGAAAGCTTACTGAAGAAAAAAAAGTCAGTAAAAGGAAAATTGGCTTCATCCTGGCTCAAACCAGGACAGTGGTGCATTTGGTGAGCCCACTTTACAAGAAAGAGCCAAAGTTTACCTAAAATTGCCAGGAGAAGATAAGTTAATCCAGACAGATATGATAGTGAGTGACATTCCCTACAATTTACCAGGAATGGATATTTTACAAGGAAAAGCGTGGAAATATGGTAAAGGTAATTCTTGGAATTTTGGTACATCCACTCTATAGAAGATAGGCTATTGCAGAGAGCTCCTTGTCTTCCATAGATAAAATCACCAATATCAAACAATATCTGCTGTCATTAGCAGCTAAAGAAGGTATAAGAGAAGTCATAGAAAATTTGAAAACAAAAGGTATAATTATTAATACTCGTTCACCCTGTAATTCTCCCATCTGGTCGGTTAGGAAACCAAATGGCAAATGGCGTTTGACCATAGATTTCCAGAAACTAAATGCCAATACAAGTACACTAACTGCTACTGTGCATAATATGGCAGAGTTAATTGCTGTAGTCCAAGAAGCAGCACATCCTATAATGGCTGTTCTAGACATCAAATATATGTTTTTTATGGTACCCATCAATGAACAAGATAGGGATAAATTTGCATTTACATGGGTAGGAAAGTAAAACCAGCCAATTTGGGGCTATTCCTCCTCTAATTGAGGAGAAGAGAAGGAGCAATCTGTGATTCAGCTCGAGTTTTTCTAGCCCAGGTTGAACTGCAACAACTGTGAGAGTAGCAGAACACTGGAACATGCTGCTCAGAGGTGTTGTGGTGTCTCCTTCTCTGGAGACATTCAAAACCTGTCTGGACATCTTCCTGTATGATCTACTGTAGGTGATCCTGCTCTAGCAGGGGTGTTGGACTAGATGATCTTCAGAAGTCCTTTCCAACCCTGACAACTCTATGACTCCAGCATCATCTTCCTAGTCTGCCTGCCTGGCCCTGCACAGCATCCATCTGTCTGTCCATCCAAAAGCAGTACAGGGTTCAGCAAGTCCTCACCCAGCAGGTGGCACAAGCCCCCGCACTCCAGGCTGGTGGTGCCAGGGAGGCCGGGAACAGCTGAGGCTGCACCTAGACTTTGCCCCAGGCTGGCCAGGGCACTGAGCATGGGGCCAGACATGATGCCTCACCCCACAGAGCATGGGAACCACTTTCAGGCTGTCCCCGCTGACACAAAGCCGTCCCTAAGATAGGAACAAAACTTGCCAGGAGTCGAGGGCAGAACCCTAACTCTTCTCCACTCCCCACACAGTAAAGCAGGCATTTCATGGTGTCTGACAGGCTCCCAGCTTCCATCTGAGCTGTGGGAGCACTGCTGGCGCTAGTCACCAGGCAGTAGGGCAGATAGGATGTTACACATACTGCAGCAGCCCAAACCCACAGCCTACCCATCCTGAATTCAGGGAGACACTACCAGCCACCTCAGCCCTGGGTCCTGCAGACCTTAGGGCTGCTCTGCTCTGCCACCCAAGACCTGCTTGAAGTCAACACACTAACACAGGTACCACCCGCACACTCCCAGTAAGGATGGAGGCAGCTTGGTGCCATGCTCTGCATCCCTCCCTGACCAAAAGCTCCCAGACAAAATCTGGACCCACCATAGCTGAGAGGGCAGAAGGATCATCTGGCAGCACTGGAGCATGGTGAGAGATGCCCTTACTTGAGGAGCTTGTAGTAGAGGAAACAGAAAGCCTCCTGCAGCAGCACAAATATCACCCCAAATATCAAGAGTCCCTTCTGCAATGGCTCATCCCGGGGATCGCTGGTTTTAACAGCAATAAACCAGATGAAGGAGAAGAGCAGTAGCAACACCAGCCAGAAGAAAGCCCTGCAAGAGAGAGAGTGCCTGCTGGCACCAGTGCTGTGCTAGCACTACACCTGCACCCCACTGCCGTTCTGGCATCAGTGTTGGGCAGGTGATGCTTGTGCTGGTACCACTGTTGTGCCTGCACTCCTCCTCTGCTGGTAACCAGAACTGGCACCAGTGCTCCTGCCAAGTCCACAGCAGAACCAATACCAGTGCCACGTTTGTATCTATGTCAGGACCAGTACCATACCTTACTGATCCATGGTGGTACTGGTACCACTACCCCCGCTGTGCACGTCAGTACCACTACTGACCCTGATGCCATTACCAATACCAGTGTCCCTCTCCATCATGCCCATGCCATATGGCGACCACAATGGTACCAGTATGATACCAGCACGATACCAGCACTGGAGCCCCTGTTGTGAAAAGAATGACACCAGTATGAGTCCTGGTAATGGTGCCCCTGTCATGTCCACAAAGGCACCAGCACTAGTCCCCCTGTTGTGCCAGTACCAGCCACGTCCCTGTCATACACATGCAGGTACCAGCACCAATACTGGTGCCATACCAGTACTGATAGCAGTACCAGTGCCCCCTTCATACCCACACCAGTACCCATGGTGGGTGCAGGACTGACCCAGCAATAAGGATGATGATGTGAAGCAGGTCACAGGTGATGGTGAAGAGGAAGAGGCCGAATGCTGGCCTGAAGGTGATGAAGGCACACTTGAAGAAAGTGGCAAGCGTCATGGCAGCAGGGCCCATGGCAAGGGACTGAGGAGGGGACCCAGTGGCGTGGCGTGGCATGGCTCCGCTCAGCTTCACTCCGCTCAGCCTGACCTGACCCCATGTCCCCTCTCTCCCTCCCCCAAATTTCTGGGGCAGCTTGACGTCACATGCCACCTGCGCACACCACCACCACCTGAAGGGCTGCGCTGGATGGGGTCTGAGCCAGAGTGGGGCAGGGCTAAGGCCTGTCATGGGCGGGGGAGCACAGCCTGAACCCCGGAGCGCAGGCTTGTCATAGGGGTGCTATCATTTTATAATGGGTCCCAAAACGCAGACAAAGAGACTATGTTTAGAAAGGAGATGTTATTTATTGCAGGCTTGTACAAAGCTGGGTGCTTGGTGCCTTCACACAAATCAAGCACACCAAATGAGATTTTTCATTACATTACATATTTATAGACAAAGCAATAAAATGAGTAAGGTTTCAAGGCCATCCTATTTATAGTGATTGGTTAGTGATTTATATCTAGTTATAATATGGTTACATCGCTATTTCTACTATCACACATGCTCAGGGGAAGGGTCTTCACCTGGGGGGGGTCTTTTTGACTTGGGGGTGTGATTTTTAGTATTATAATGACATTATAATGAGCTAAGTTCACCTAAAGGACACAATACCGCAACTTCTACAGCTCCAACTGCCCAAGACTAGTTTAGCCATCAATCTTCTTGATTTTGGTTCTTCTTTATCACCTCCTGCATTCCTTAGGTCCAATTATTCGTATAGACCTTAAGTCTTCTCTGCCAAGTTGGTAATTTACATGAGACACCCTTTAAACCTCTTGATTAATTGCCTTCAAGGCCTAGTTATTCCATGGTGTCCTTGCTCACACTCACACTAGTACTTAGGGGTGACTTCAATCACCCTATTTGCTGGAAAGCCACACAGCAAAGCAGGTTCAGTTCAAAAGGTTTTTGCAGTGCACTGATGATAATTTTCTAATGTAGGTAGTGGAGGAACCAATGAGGAGAGGTGCACTGCTAGACCTCATATTAACAAAGTCTGGTTAGGGGCATTAAGGTTGGGAATAGCCTTAGTGACAGTGACCATGTCATGGTGGAGTTTAGTATTTTACAAGGAAGAAGCAGGGCAATAAGTAGGATTACAACCCTGGACTTCTGTAGGGCAAACTTTGAACTCTTCAAAGATCTATTTGCAGGAATCCCATGGGCTAAAACTCTGGAAGGAAAGGGAGCCCAGGAAAGCTGGTCAATTTTTAAGTACTACTTCCTTCAAGCCCAAGATAGGTGCATTCCTTCAAGTAAAAAATCAGGTAGAGGTGGTAAACGTCCTGCATGGATAAGCAAAGATCTTCAGAAGAAAGTCTCATGGAAGAAAGAAATGTACAGCTCGTGGAAGAAGGGACTTGTCACTTGGGAGAACTATAGGGACATTGTTAGGGTATGTAGGAAGGCAACAAGAAAGGCCAAAGCCCTCTTAGAACTTAAACTGGCAAAGGAAGTAAAAGAGAACAGAAAGAGCTTCAAATATATCAGTAGTAAAAGGAAAAATAGGGAAAATGTGGGCCCACTGCTGAATGAGGTGGGAGCCCTGATAACAGAGGGTGCAGAGAAGGCAGAGTTGCTGAATACCTTCTTTGCTTCAGTCTTTACTCCTAAGACTGGCCCTTATGAACTTCAGACCCTGGATATAGGAGAGGAAGCCTGGAGGAGGGAAGACTCTACACTAGTCAATGAAGAGTGGGTCAGAGATCAGTTATGCAAATTGAACGTGCACAAGTCCATGGGCCCTGATGAGATGCACCAAAGAGTGTTGAGAGAGCTGGCTGATGTTATCACCTTAACACTCTCCATCATTTTTGAAAGATCATGGCAAACAGGAGAAGTGCCTGAGGACTGAAGGAAGGCCAGTGTCACTCCAGTCTTCAAAAATGGCAAGAAGGAAGATCCAGGAAATTACAGACCAGTCAGCCTCACCTCCATCCCTGGAAAAATGATGGAGTGGCTCATTTTGGAGGTCATCTCTAAGCACATGGAAAAGAAGAAGGTTATCAGGAGTAGTCAGCATGGATTTACCAAAGGGAAATCATGCTTGACTAATCTGATAGCCTTCTACGATGTTGTGACTGAATGGAGATGCAGGGAGACCAGTGGATGTAGTCTACCTTGACCTTAGCAAGGCTTTTGACACAGTCTCCCATAACATCCTTGAGAGCAAGATCAGGATATGTGGGATAAAAGAATGGACAGTGAGGTGGATTAAGAACTGGCTACACAATAGAGCCCAAAGAGTGGTGGTCAATGGTCCAGAGTCCAGATGGAGACCTGTAACTAGTGGAGTCCCCCAGGGATCAGTGCTGGGTCCAGTCCTGTTCAACATCAATTACCTTGATGATGAGACAGAGTGTCTTCTCAGCAAGTTTGCTGATGACACAAAGCTGGGAGGATTGACTGATTCACCTGAAGGCTGTGTGGCCATTCAGCAAGATTTGGACAGGCTGAAGAGCTGGACAAAGAGGAACCTAATGAGATTCAACAAGAGCAAATGCAGAGTCCTGCACCTGGGAAGGAACAACAAAATGCACCAGTACAGGCTAGGAGTTGATCTGCTAGAGAGCAGCTCTGTGGAGAAGGACATTGTAGTCATGGTAGACAACAAGCTATCCATGGGACAACAATGTGCCCTTGTGGCCAAGAAGGCCAATGGTACCTTGAGGTGCATTAAGAGGAGTGTGTCCAGCAGATCGAGGGAGGTTCTCCTCCGCCTCTACTTGGCCCTGGTGAGACCTCACTTGGAATATTGCATCCAGTTCTGGGCATTCCAGTTCAAGAGGAACAGGGATCTACTTGAGACAGTCCAACAGAGGGCCACAAGGATGATTAAGGGACTGGAACACCTGCCTTATGAGGAAAGGCTGAGAGACCTGGGGCTTTTCAGTCTAGAGAGGAGAAGAATGAGGGGGGAATCTAATTAAAGTCTATAAATACATGAGGGCTGGGAATCAAGAAGGCAGAGACAAGCTCTTTTCACTTGTGCCCTGTGATAGGATATGGGGCAATGGATTAAAACCAGAGAGGTTGTGGAAACTCCTTCTCTGGAGACTTTCAAGAACTGTCTGGATGCCTTTCTGAGTGATCTGTGCTAGGTTTTTTTGGTCCTGCTCTGGCAGTGGAGCTGGACTCAATGATCTTCGAAGTCTGTGATTCTGTGTTAGCTGTGATATTGTGTCTCTCTAACTGCAATTTTAACTTGTATATAGAAACATAGAATGATTAAGGTTGGAAGGGACCTTAAAGATCATCAGGTTCCAACTCCCCTGCTATGAGCAGGGACACCTCACAGTAGACCAGGCTGAGCACAAAGCCTCATCCAACCTAGCTTGTACATATATATAGAGAGAGTACATCTTGCACAAAATAATCACATCATTCTAAATTTCTGAGTTATTTTCCAACAGTGGGAGCTCTTGGCCTGTCATGGGGGTCACAGCCTGTACCAGTGATGTCAGTTATTAATTGAAATAAGTAAAATTTTGGGGGAAAAAATCACACTGGGGGAAAAATCACATAAAAGAGAATATAAGGGATGTGCAGAATAAAAACAGAGCTTACATAACATTGAAAAAATAAGAATTAGAAAAAAAAGAGATCCCAAGTAGAGAAAAACACCCCAAGAAATCAGTAGCTCAAGCTTGAGACAGGCCTGCAAGACATCTGCAAGACAGGTGAAAGGGATGGAAAGGTGTACTCCCCACAACTTATCTTGGTTATAGCCTTGAGCACTAGGTAGAAAACACTGAGTAATTGAAATCACCATATTAACATGGCATTAACATATTAATGCACTATTAACATACTAAAATTCACACCCACAGGCTAGAGAAACCCCTACTAACAACAAGCCCCTTACTCTTTGAGCATGCATAATGAAATTCCTGAGCATTGCCAGTTTAAATGGAAGCAAGGGATTAGTTGACCAATTGTGTGTGTGAGTGATAGAATAATGTTAAAGTTCTTTCTCTCCCTTTTGTGTATATAAGTAGCACTTGTGTTTCAGGAAGCTGAGCTTGTTTTGTGTAATAGTATCCTACTCCCTTTTCTGTGCAGAACTCTATATTTAAAGCAAATATCTTGACTCTGTGTGTGGATTGGCTTCTTGCACACTAGGTGATGGACCCTGTGTAGGACCAGGTATTTCCTTACACGAACATGAAATGCCCTTTAGGTCAGCAGTCATACCTGACTTAAAATGGCATCTCCACGTGGCACTGAACCGTGGGGGGGGG
>NW_009953971.1:14426-20699 GCF_000747805.2 Chaetura pelagica
CTTCTGCCGAGCCACCTCCGCGGTCCCGAAGCCATGGTCCTGAAGCCATGCCTGCTGCTTGGCGCGGTCCCGAAGCCACTCGCCGCCGCCCACCGTGTGCTGCTGCTGCTGCTGAAGCCACGTGCTGCTGCCGCCGCCGCTTTTGCTGTTTGCTTTGGGGGGGCGACCTGTGCTTGGAGTGCTCACCAGCCTGAGGTCCCCGGCTGCAGCCCGAGCCCCGGCTCTCGCCTGGTTCCGCTTCGCTCCAGCCAGACCCGGCTTGACCCAGCTCGTCCTATCATCGCCGCAGCGTGGTGAGACGAATTCCTGCCACCCCAGGTTACAGGGGAAAGCATAATCCTGTCTTACTTGCACACAAATCGTGACCCTATACGGGACCAGCGTTGGGCATATCCCTCCTCCTCCTTCCCTCATTAAATAAGTAAATAAGGTGTGTAACTAAGGTGTACCCATATATAAGTATTAAGACATAAGTTCTTGTTATTTTGATGCTTAAAAGATATTTCATGTGCTTTAATTACCCTTTTTGAACCTCCTGCCCCCAAATTGCTTTGTTTTCCCCACAATAAACCATGCATTTTGTAAATTCTAATTGGGGATTGGCTGCTGTTATTGGAAATATTAGTAAGCACTGAGCAAGTTACTCACTCGAAAAGCCAGGGCCAAAGCCCCTGCTCCTCTGTGAGAGGCGATACCCACGTGTGGACCTCTTCAGCAGATCCTGACAAGCTACATGCACTCCAAAAAGGAGATATAATAGGTCGCGGATTGCGACAGACCCCACTTTTGGGACAACACCAGGAGGTTCAGGTCTGTCACAGGGAAGCAAGGCCTGCACCAGGGAGACATGGCCTGAACTCAGAGGAGCTTGACCCTGTCACTGGTGCCCTCAGAGGGCACCAGTGGGGGGGGGTCCTGCACTGCCCTCCAGGACCTGGGTCAGCTCTGGGTGCTCAGGCTTGGGCAAGGTGTGCTGGCTGTCCCTGAGGATCCCTAGCTGCCTGTTGCCCCGCTACAGGCTTGCTTCAGTACAGGGGGCATCTGGCACTGTTCCCAGGCCCCTTTGCAGGATCATGAGGGGAAGCATATGGGTGGGAAGATGGAGAAAATTCAAAGCTTTGCTCAACTGTGAAAGATAGTCTCACATCTTTGGGGCAGAGCATCACCTGGGAACAGCACCCAGGATCTCAAGAAGTTTCCTTAGGTGGTGTCCTGACCTAAGGGAGTAGGCTTCCTGACAGACCTGCTGCCCCAAGGGAAAAACCAAAGCAGTGCTTCCTGGCAGGGAACTCAGTTTTTATGGACTGAGATCTGACCTGTGGTCATTCACTTGTTATTCTACCTGGACCAAGACACCCCATTGGCTGGGGACCCTGTTTGTTGACAGAGAGTTCCACCCTGGCAATCCCCAAATTGCCTGTGAAAACTAGGTGCCACCCTATCTGTGGATGGTGCTGTAGCCCAGCAGGAGGTAAGACCAGAAATCAGTCTCAGCCACCCAGTCTGACCCAACAATGGTGGGCAAATCAGGGATTCTTTTGCCAGCTCCAGAGAGCTTAACAGATACTATAACAACCCCCAGCACCAGCAGCAGGAGGGGTGGGGTATGAGTGCTCTGCCACAGGGAGGGCAAGAAGTCAGCAGCACCTGGGAAGGAAAGAGATGCAATCTCATCACCCTCATTTCCTGAGCTGAGAGGTGCAGCAAATAAAGGAAAACATATCAAAAGCTATCCCTGCCGGCTGCTCGCTGGGATGATGGTCCAGCTCATCAAGGGGTCAGCATGAATTATGGTTCCTGGCAGCATGAGGCTGTGCTTTTAGAGGGATATTTGCCAGGAAGTGTTGGACAGCAGGGTTCGGCACACATTATGGAGGCGCTGGAAGCAGAGGGCAGGACTAGATCATTACTTTGGGCATCCCCAGGAAATCCAGGCTTTTTTAGTGACAGCAATGAGACACATCCTGCCACTCTTCTCTTTGTGTTGGAGAAAACACAGCAAGCCAGGAGGGAATTTCCTGGATGCTTTGGGAATTGGTTGCCTACTGCATTAATATTTGCTAGTTTATACAGTTATCCCTCAGGCAGGTGTTCAGTGACTGGTGTAAGAGTCAATCAGAAGATCAGTATTGTCTCAACATTGTCATCAATGTCTAGACCCCAACATCTGGACTAATATCTCAACATGAATTTGCAGTGGCTTGCTGAACTGGCTTGCAGATGCAGAAACCATGGAGAACGGACTGAGGTATGAACAGTGCCAGTACCTTGTATAGGTCTATTCTACTGGAGCAGCAAAGCGAGGAACTGCTGTCGAGGAAGATGGATCGCTTTGCTGTGCCAACACCAATAAAGCCTCAGTTGAACTTTCCTCATTATAATGTTATTATAATACAAAAACACACCTCCTGGTAAGCAGCTACTCACCTCCAAAGCTGGCCACGCCTCAGACACTCCTCTCTGGGCATGCGTGGAAGCCTCACTCCAGACAGGTGGAGACTGGCACATTTCCACGGGACAGAAGTGGAGTGGAGGTGGGTCCGAGGAGGAGCAAGGCGTGCTACCCAGAATAAACGATGGTTCTTAAGTAACCGAATTTTGAAGATCTTCCCCACCGAGAGATCATGATGATCGAAGAAGCAGCGGAACACCTTCTGGATTCGGGACGATAGGAACGCCTTTGGACCCATGGTGGTAGCTATTGTCCTCTTTCCCCCCCATTTTTACCTCATCTTTCCTATTTTTCTTCCTTTCTGTCGCATGCTGCTTTACGGGCAAGACCAATAAAGTCATTGCGTGTTGATAACTTAACTCCCTGGGCTTGTTGCCATTTCATTTTTGCACTTCAGGATCACAGCTGAAACAAACTATCACACGTCCATGGAGGAGTGGACCGTGACAACTGGTAATAGAAAATACAACTAGTATGTGAGGTAAGCAGCTTACTGCGGACCTGGAGAAGACCCTGATAATTTAACTGTGTATGCATGTGTGGTCACATGCCTGTATGCGTGTTCAGATGGCATTATGAACATGAACCATGAGGCAGACTCCATGAAGAGATCAAAGACCTTGTGGGTTCCCAAGTGTTATTAGGCAAGTAACATGTTGGCTGTGGAAGGGGACATGCCAATGATATATCTTTATCACTGTGCGCTTGGAGAGGATGGTCAGTTTGAACTGAGTTTGAGACATGAAGGTTTTCTGTGCATCTCAAGGAGGTGATAAGAGATGTGGGAACGTAGCCCAAACTGTGCATGTTATTGCTCCCAGCCCCCCACAGCCACAGAGGACATCCTTATGCTGGCTATACCTGCCCTGGACCTAAGACCCTGCAGAGTGTCCTTGTGCAAACTGGGCAGGGAGACCCCCACCATGTCTCCCAGTGCCTGTGCCTGCTGACAAGGACCAAGCACACCTATCCATCTTGTCAAACTGCTTTAATATTTGGACACGAAGACAGGACAGAGCCAGTCAGGCTGTGTACAGACAAGACACCCCTGAGCCATGGTGTAAGGCTGTAGAGCTTCCCTTCTCAGTGGATGTGTGGATTTGGCCAAGACATAGTTCAACTGATGATATCCTGAGTATGCCAATGGGGTGCATGTGCAGGGTAGGGGAGAGAGATGGGAGCTCCCCAGGGCAGTTCAGAGGTTGTTCAACTCCAACAAGGTCTGGTCCAGGACCTGGTGGATGTCCACATTCTCTTCTTTGGCACTGGCCAGACTCTCTGTGAACAGAAGGGACATGTGGCCAGCCACACACATGGACACAGACATAGCCCAAGAATGCACAGCCGGACCCACGCACACCCACACCAAGCACAGACACACGCACACATACAGATGTTTCAGTACAGTGCCAGCCTCCATCTGCATGGGGTGTCCCCATGGAGTAGAGTCTGTGCAAACAGCCCAACTACTGGCAAGAATGAGTCTAGCCACTTTGAGATCTGCCAGAGCAGCCAGGCCAGCTGGGCCAGTTGCTTGGAGCAGGCAGTTCCCACTCTTTAGCATTTCCTCCCATTGCCCACAGCCAGGCCCTCCACAGCATGGATATCTCTGATGGGTAGCCCTCCCTGGCCAGCCACCAGCACAGCCCAGTCTCCCTGCTCTGCCTACAGAACATCATGACCTGGGTCATCACCACTGTCCAGCTGTGGGCTCACACACAAACCCTTGGCTAGCAAAAGAGAAGAGCCAGTGCCTGCTGCATGACCCAGTGGTGCTCGGTGAAGGAGAGTGAGACAGCAACCTAGGAAGGCAGGCAGAAAGGACAGCAGAGAGAGAAGCAGAGATAACAAAGCTCCAGGGATGAGCTCTGCCGGGCAGCCCACTGCCAAGGCAGCCTCGTTCAAAGTGCTTGCTTCCAAACAACATCCTCCTGCCCACCCAGCCACATCTCCCAGCGCTCCCAACCAGGCTCTTCCCCATCCCACGTTTGGGGCAACAGGTGCTGCTGGGTCCCCAGCTCCAGTCCCAGACCTCCAAACCTCCCAGTGCCTTGCAGGGACCACACTCTGAAGGGATCCTCCCTGCATAGTTTGGGTTGACCAGAGTGAGGAAAGAGGCTACCCCCCACCTCCTGGGGCAAGGGGGGGAAGGCAGCGATACAAGCCACCATGTCCCTCCCCAGGCTGATTCTGGGGGACAGCCATCACTGTGTGGGCATCTCAGGACATCACAAAAACCTTTGTTCCTCTCCCAATAAAAAACTATCAGCTCCAGGAGGTTCCCCATCCCCCCCACCCTAAGCAGGCCAGTTAACCCCGGAGGGGCTAAGCCAAGGCTCTACACACCACCTAACCCCAGCAGGGAGTGAGGAGGGGCTCCCAGCCCTAGACAGCCTCATCAGAACAAGGCAGGGAGTGAGGCTGGTGGCAGCCTGGATGTAGGAGGCTGGGCTGGGAGTTCTCAGCAGCTCAGTTAAGTTTGATAAGGATGACCCACAGCTCATTAGTGTCAACGCATTTTTTTCTCAGCCTCCTGCTGGGAGCACTATGAAGAAAATGGAGATGTCAGTGCAGCAGAGGGAAGAGAGAGAAAGATGAGTTAGTGAAAAAAGACAGTTCCCCAAAGTCCTTGCTGAAAACACTGCTGCTGCTCAGCCAGTAACAAGGAAAGAGCTGGGCCAACCGGTCCTGGGGCAGGGTTGGAGCTACAGGTCCATCAGTTTGGGGACAGAATTGTTGGGCAGGGTAGAATGCTAAGGAAGGAGGAGGATCAAGGACCCATTTAGGGCCAGAGATCACTGCTGAAGGGTAGAGTCAGCACCTTTGGCATGGGAGGGTGATGCAGGAGAGATGCCAGACTGCTGCTTGTGGGCAATGTCTGGGAGTGGGAACAGGGAGTGGACAGGACTAAGTCTAACCCTGCTATTTCAGGACAAAAGAGTCATGGAGAAAGTGGCATGATATGAGGAAAGCTGTGTCCAAGAGCCAGGGGGTGGTGGGGGTCATCCCCTGGGCTGAAGCACAAAGGGCCCCATCCCACTCAGCCTAGCAGTACAGGAACTGCTCAGGGCTCAGCTGTGGCCGTCCCAGGGGTCCTGTGGCTACGAGCTGCCTGCAACCACCTCCTACCACCCGGCTGCCAGCACCTGCGTGAGAAAGGCAGAAGATGAGGGACAGAGCAGCATGAAGAAAACAAAGGAGAAATGGAGGAGAGAAAATTATTTGAGACCAATTCAGTAACCCAGAGGGACAGAACAGAAAAGAAAAAGTAATGAAATGCAAATTGGTGTGATGTGCAAAGGATAGAAAGGAAGCGGGGCAAAGGAAGAGCAGGGGTCTGGGGGCTGCTTGACTGGGGACAGGCTGCCCGCACAGTCAGACTCCTCCCTCCATCCCCAAGCCCTCCTCTCTGTTTTGGCAGTGGAGGTGCCACAACCCCCTGCCCTGGGCTCATCAAGCAGAGCCAGGGGGCTTTGCTGGGGGGATGTAGGGGGCATATGTCCCCTCAGTGCCAGAACTGTGGGGTCCTCGGTGTTTGTGCTGCCAGGGAGCCAAGGAGGAAGCTACTGAAACAAAGGGCTCCTGGGCACAGCTCTGTTCCCTGCCAGGCAATGCTGGGGCACAAACCTGCAACTGCGTGGGCACTGTCTACCCAGCACGTGGGGGTTCTGGGGGCTGCTCCCCTTCCCTGCCAAACACCCCTAAGCACCTACACCTCATCTCCCCACAAAGAGGGGTATTGCAGGAACACCCTGGGCTGGCTCCTGTCCCAAAGAAGCCAATGAACAGGCTCAGGCTAGGAAGGACAGAGTAGTCAGGAA
>NW_009953971.1:20717-34375 GCF_000747805.2 Chaetura pelagica
CAGCTGAGCTAGGGAGGGGTGAGGCAGGCAGGGTGGTGTGGTGCTAGTGCTTGGTGGGGGGCTCAGAGAGAGGTGATATCATTAAATGCATTGCCCAGTTCCTCGCTGATGGCTTTGTACTTTTTCTGCACATATACTTAATCTACAGGTGGGGGAGGAGGTGGTGGAATAAAGTTGGTGGGTGGGCAGTGGAGAGAGAGAGTGGCTGTGAGCAGGGTGCTGAAGGGCAGAGCCACGGATGCCAGCAGCTCTGCATCCCCACGCTGGACACCACAACATCCAACCTCCCCCCTCCCAGGACCCCTGCCCACCCCCTCACCTCAGACAAGCCCTGTCCAGCCCCACCAAGGGCACACCCTGGCCAGTGCTCCCCAGGAAAGAGGGACACGGGGCTGGTGAGGACATTTTACCTTCTAGATCATCAATGGTTTTCTCCAGCTTCGCCACAGACTGCTCCGCAAACTCTGCCCGGGTCTCAGCCTGCAGGAGTGCAGGGGGGAAGAGGGTGAGGTGCAGGGCACAATGGGGACAGTGCAGGCTGCACTGCACTGCAAATCTGCCCCGTCTCCATCCCCTATATCCCCCCACACAAGAGCCCTCCCCTGGGAAAAGCAAGGGACAAGGGCCCCGTGGACCTCCACGCCCTAAACCAGCAGCAGGGGTGAGAGCTTGTCCTAAAAGGAGACAGCTGGGCAAAGTGCCTCCAAGTTGGGCTTCCCATTGATCCCAACCTGTCCTGACCACCAAAAGCAGAGGCATCATGGAAGCCTGCATGCTTCACAGGTTGTGTGGGCAACCAACTCTAGACAGATCACCCCAAATTAGACATGGTGTGTGTGGGACATGAGCTCCTGCCAGCGCATGTCCTGGGAGCAGGACACTACATAGGGCAGAGGTGAAGGTGAGCAGAAGCAGAGCACAGCATGGAACTACAGGATGCACTCCAGCAGGGCTGTGCTCCCTGGGGATGCAAACACCAGCCCTCCAGATGGGACAGTGATCCTCTCTGGGGTAGTGGGACCCCATGGGGGCATCCAAGATCCAGCCACCTGCCATGCTGCAGGGCTGCAATTTGGGGAAGGGCATAACAAGGTCAAAACCCACATGGGATGGCAAACTTCTGCCAGCCCCTCTCTTAGGGGTCCCAGCCCCATACCCCTTACCTCCTTCAATTTTTCTCCCAGAAGCTTGATTTCCTCCTCATACTTGTCCTCCTTGGTGGAATACTGAACAGACAGAGACAGGCACCCATGAGCCCCACAGGACACCTCTGGCCATCCTTCACCCTGGTGGGGGATCCAGCATCCCTAGACCCCGTGCACTCTGTCCAGTCCCAGCAGCCCTGCTGGGTCCTACCTTTTCAGCCTGGGCCTCCAGGGACTTCAAGTTGTTGGTGACAATTTTCAGCTCCTCCTCTAGGTCAACACATTTACTACATTCCAAGAAAGGGCCACCAGGCAGGGGAGCAGGGCTGGGGGGCAGGTGATAGGGAGGAGCAGAAAGAGTGGGCATGAAGAAGGAGGAAAAAAAGAGACCAAGTTGAGAGAGGAGAAAACTCAAGCAGCACAGGAGGGGAAAGAGCAGAGCTGCTGTGAGTGGAAGCTGCCAGGACGCATCTGTTCATCCACTCCCTGTGCCTCCTTGCATGAATGTCCCGTACATCACTGCCAGCTGGGCTCTCACCAGCCCCACTGAGAAGGAGAGCAGGCACAGAGGGATGGGGAAGCGTGCCCAGCCTGGGCCCACCAGAGAGGAAGGTGAGAGAAGGTCGGTGGCAAAGGCAGCAGTGCAGAGAGGAGAGAGGTGGCTCACACGGTCCAAGAGACAGCAACAGAGAGGGGGGCTGCTGCACGTTGCCCTGTGCCCCTGCCCCAGTACCTCTTCCTCTGAGGCAATGAGGGATTTAAGAATCTGGTCCATGGTCCGTAGCTCTTCTTCCAATTGTCTCACACGGCTAGGGTGGAAGCGGGGCACCCCGGGGGGAGACAGCAGAAAACAGGGTCAAGGATGTGCTGCCAGCAGGTCAACATCTCCCTGCCCCCAGCCTGCAAGCCCAGGGACCACCCTGACAACAGACCCTGCTGCTCCCAGGGAGGGACATCCCCATCCCCATGTGGACACACAGCTGCCCCCAGCTGCCAGGGACTCAGGGCAAGGACTGCGTGGAACCTCTGCACGCTGCCCACTAGGAGCCCCACTCACCTCTCCGCCACCTCTGCCCTCTCCTCCGAGCGCTCCAGCTCTCCCTCAAGGACAACCAGTTTGCGGGCAACCTGTTGACAGCAGCAAGGGGCACACATCAGCCCCATGCTTGCCCTGGCACAGAGCACGGGGCTGTGAGGAGGCAGCCCTGGGTGCCACCAGGGAGTGAACACTGGGAGAAGGGGACACACAGGTGTGGGCACTCACCTCCTCATATTTGCGGTCAGCCTCCTCTGCTATGTGTTTTGCCTCCTTCAGCTGCACTTCCTGGAGCTCCATCTTCTCCTCGTCCTTCATGGCCCTGTTTTCAATGACCTTCATGCCTCTGAGGAAAGCCCAAATCAGATGATGTTACTGCTGTGGATCAAGGTGGCACCTGCACCTCCTGGCCACCCACTGTACCCGACCTGCTCTCCTCCAGCTCCAGAGATTTGGGACACCAGCACTCACAGGCCACCTCATGCAGTAGGGTCACACCAGCAGTATCCCAAGGATGTTCCTGCACACAATTAATGCAACAGAGCTGACCCTAAGGCCACCACAGGGCCATGTCCCAGAGCAAGATCATAAAATCATAGAATGGCTAGGGTTGGAAGAGACCTTAAAGATCACTTAGTTCCAACCCCCTGCATGGGCAGGGATACCTCCCACTAGATCAGGTTGCTCAAAGCCTCATCCAACCTGGCCTCAAACACTTCCAGGGAGGGGGCATCCACAACCGTCCTTGGCAACCTGTTCCAGTGTTTCACCACCCTAACAGTAAAGAATTTCTTCTTAATGTCTAAGCTAAATCTCCCCTCTTCCAGCTTAAAACCATTACCTCTCATCCTATCACTACAAACCCTGGTAAAAAGTCCCTCCCCAGCTTTCCTGTAGGCCCCCTTCAGGTATTGGAAGGCTGCTATGAGGTCTCCTCGGAGCCTTCTCTTCTACAAGCTGAACAGCCCCAACTCTCCAGCCCTCAGATCATCTTTGTGGCCCTCCTCTGTACTCACTCCAAGAGCTCTATGTCCTTCCTGTGTTGAGGGCTCCAGAACCAGACACAGTACTCCAGATGGGGTCTCACGAGAGTGGAGTAGAGGGGGAGAATCACCTCCCTTGATGTGCTTGCCATGCTTCTTTTGATGCAGCCCAGGATACGGTTGGCTTTCTGAGCTGCAAGCGCACATTGCTGGCTCATTTTGAGCTTTTCATTGACCAACACCCCCAGGTCCTCCACAGCCTGGCCATGGTGTCTTCACTCCACGCCACCCTCCATGCTGGTGTCCTTAGAGTCAGCACACCAAGCTTCCCTGATGTTGCTAACTAGGGTTGCCTGGGGGATTACCATGGTACAGACACTTTGCACGTTAGCTGCGTTCCACTTTAAAGGTTCTGTTAATTTTGTACCTTTCCTGAAAAGGTGAATATAGATTTGATTTCTATATCACCTTGCCGTGGGTTAATGCTGGGCTGGCAATTAAACAAATAGCATAAGATGTATTTTCAGATCCAAGCAATGACCTTGGTTCTGCACATCATTATCTAGCCATAACTAAAACACTGAGCATTATCAGCCCTAGAAGCAGACACTGACTGAAAATATGCTGTTAATTCCAGCAAGTGCAGCTACTTAGAAGAAACTTTACTGAAAAGTAAAATTACTAGAAAGAAAAATTGGTTCTGTCCTGGCTCAAACCAGGGCACACTTCCAGTAATCATCCCACACGGGCTCATGTTGAGCGTCTCATCAACCAACACCCTCAAGTCCTTCTCAGGGCTGTTCCAAATCCATTCTCTACCCATCCTATATTTGTACTTGGGATTGCTCCAACTGGGGTGCAGGATCTTGCACTTAGCCTTGTTGAACTTCATGAGGCTGGCATGGGTCCACCTGTCAAGCCTGTCAAGGTCCCTCTAGATGGCATCCCTTCCTTCCAGCATGTCGAACACACCACAAGGCTTGGTGTAATTGGCAAACTTGCTGAGGGTGCACTCAGTTCCACTGCCCATGTCCCCAACAGATGTTAAACAGCACTGGGCCCAGTACTGACCTTTGAGGAATCCCACTCATCACTGTTCTCCATTTGGACATGGAGCCATTGATCACTACTCTCTGAGTGTGACCATCCAACTAATTCCTTATCCACCAAGTGGTCCATCCATCAAATCCATATCCTTCCAATTTTGAGACCAGGATGTCATGCAGAACAGTGTCAAATGCTTTGCACAAGTCCAGGCAGATGATGTTGATGACTCTTCTCTTGTCTACTGACACTGTGACCCCATCATAAAAGGCCACCAAATTTGTCAGGGCGTGATTTGCCTTTGGTGAAGCCATGTTGGTTGCTACCAACCACTTCCACATTTTCCATGTGCCTTAGCAGAGCCTTCAGGAGGATCTGCTCCATGATCTTGTTGGGTACAGAAGTGAGACTGACTGGCCTGTAGTTCCCTGGGTCTTCTTTCCTTCCCTTCCCTTTTTGAAAATGGGGGTTATGTTTCCTCTTTTCCAGTCAATGGGAACTTTACCAGACTGCCATGACTTCTCAAATACGATGGAGAGCAGCATTGCAAATTCATCTGCCAGTTCCCTCAGGAACCACAGATGGATCTTGTCAGGTCCCATGGACTTGTGCACTGTCAGGTTCTTTAGATGGTCACAAACCTGCTCTTCTCCTACAGTGGGTGGATCTTCCTTTTCCCAGTCTCCACCTTTGCATTCTGTGACTTGGACAGTGTGGCCAGAGCCCTTACCGGTGAAGACTGAGGAAAAAAAAATCATTCAGCTTTCTCCATATCCTGGGCAACCAGGTCTCCTGTTTCCTTCTGGAGAGAGCCCACATTTTGCCTGTTCTGCCTCTTATGACTGATGTATCTGTAGAAATCCTTCTTAGTACCCTTGCTGTCCCTAGCCAGATTTAATGCTACTGGGGGCTTTAGTTTTCCTAACCTGATCCCTAGCTTCTTGGACAATTTCTTTGTATTTCCCCCAGACTACCTCTCGCTGCTTCCACCCTCTGAAGACTTTCGTTTTTCATCTAAGAGAGTCCAGGAGGTCTTTGTTCATCCATGCATGTCTCCTGGCATTCTTGCCTGCCTTCCTCTTTGTTGGGATGCATTGTTCCTGGGCTTGGAGGAGGTAATATTTGAATATTGACCAGCTTTCTTGGGCTCCTCTCCCGTCCAGGATTTTATTCCACGGTATCCTACCAAGTAGATCCCTGAAAAGGCCAAAGTCTACTCTCCTGAAGTCCAGGGTAGCAAGCTTGCTGCAGACTCTCCTTGTTGCCCTATGGATCCTGAATCCTGCCATTTCATGGTCACTGCAGTCAAGGTTGCCCTTAAGCTTCACATTGTTCACTAGGCCATCCTTGTTGGTGAGAACAAGGTCCAGCATAGCACCTTTTCTTGTTGGTTTCTCTACCACTTGGAAAAGGAAGTTGTCATCAATGCATTCCAGGAACTTCCTGGATTGCTAGTGCCTTGCTGTGTTGTCCCTCCAGCAGATGTCAGGGTGGTTTAAATCCCCCATGAAGACCAGGGCCTATGAACGGGAAGCTGCACCTATCAGCCTGTAGAGGGCCTCACCCGCTTGGTCACCCTGGCCAGGCGGCCTATAGCAGACTCCCACCGTAATATCACCAGCCCCTGTCTTCCCTTTAACCCAGATCCATAAGCTCTCCATCAGCTCCTTATCCGTCCCCAGATGGAGCTCCATGGTCTCCAGCTGGTTGTTGATGTAAAGAGCGACACCCCCTCCTCTGCCTGTTCCTCCTAAGGAGCTTATACCCATCCATTCTCATGCTCCAGTTATAGGAGTCATCCCACCATAGTTCAGTGATGCCAATAACATCCTAGCCCTGCAGGCTTGCACACATTTGGAGCTCCTCCTGCTTATTTCCAATGCTGCATGCATTTGTATAGAGGTATTTAAGTTGGGCCCCCATTGAAGCTGCCTCACTGCCTGGGATTTCATTATCCTTCATTTCAGGTATTCTCCTGCTGGCCTGTGATCCTTCTTCAGGCCCAGGGCATCTCTTACTCTAATTGGCTTCAAAGGGGTGGCAGTGGGATGGATTGAGGATCCCTTCCCCCAGCAACTCTAGTTTAAAGCCCTCCTTACCAGATTGACAAGCCTATTGCCAAAGATACTCCCCCCTTCCCTGAAAGATGAACCCCATTAGCCCCTAGGAGACCAGGTTTCTCAAAGTGAGTCCCATGGTCTAGGAAGCCAAAGCCCTGGCTATGGCACCACTCCCGTAACCACATATTGATTTTCCCAATATGATTTGCCCTTTCAAGCCCATTCTCTTTGACTGGATCGATGAAAAGACTATCTGTGCTCCTAAGTCCTTCACTGCCGCTCCCAGGACTCTGTAATCCTTCTTCATGGTCTTCAGATTGCTCCTTGCCATATCACTGGATGTCCTGGCGCTCCCCGGAGCCGCTTTTGTGAGAGTGGGGAGGTGAGCTCCGCCCACACCTCCTCAGCAGCCCTCTGACAAGCTGCCCTTCCCCCGTCGCTGTCCGGGCTTGTTCCCGGCTCCAGAAAGCTCAGTAAAAGCCCCCTTTTTTGCCGATATTCTACCCCGATGTGGACGTACCTGTACCAAAGCTGTTCGCCATGGTGCCTCTCAACCAGGCAAGTCCTGAACCCATCGTCTAGGGGGAGGGAATGTGTGCAGCCCAGGACAAATTGGCTGCAACCTCCACAAAAGCAGCCTGACAGGACAGCAAATTTTAGGAAATGCTAGAAAATATCCCATGAAAAAAACTTTTCCCATTCAGGGGTGATGTTCACAAGCAGGGGGTCACCAAACCCCCACAAACCCCCGTGGCAGGGACTCCTGCAGACTCTTCTCTCTCTCTCAGATGCTGTTGCTCAAACTGATTTTTGCCAATGGAGGGAACAGCTCACATAACTGTCAGGAATACTATGACGTGTCTGGGCATTCCCATACAACCTGAGTGTCCTTGCTTGCACGGCTCCTGTCCAGTAAACCTGCTTGGCACGAGGATAAGAAAACACACTCTGCAGGACTTTTTTTTAAAAAGGCTGGTTTGTTCTCAAAGGTCAACTGCAGTTCTGGGCCATTGCTCAGCTCTTCAGCAAAGACTACTCTGGGGTAGAAAAGAGGCTCCAAGCACCCTCTGGCTTTGGTTACAGACTGATATTTGTATAAGCACCAGATCAATTTTTTCAGGATTTTATGGGTGCCCTGAAAATTTCAAAGCGTACCAAGAAGGCCCATATCTGGGGGACTTCTCTGCATCGTGACTTTGCTCTTTAACCCTTTGGGGTCTGCGGAAAAACCAAGGCAAAACCCATGAGATCACTTCAGGGGGATCCCCAAACCCCACTGCGAAACCAAGGGGGCTGCCTGCAATCAAGGGTGACCTGACACCACCCTTGTTGTCCCTCTCTGTCACACCTCTCACTCTCATCAGCCGCCTTCTCAGCCTCCTCCAGCTTCTGCAGGGCAGTGGCCAGGCGCTCCTGGGCTCGGTCCAGCTCCTCTTCCACCAGCTGGATACGGCGGTTCAGAAAAGCCACTTCAGCCTCAGCCTGGGGGAAGAGAAACCTTTCAGTCACACTATGTGACATATAAATATATATATTTTTAGAAAGGGATTTTCGACAATTACTTTTGCACTCACTATCCAGAACACCCCTTCGCCAAGGCATGCATCCCATCACCTTTCTATAGGGACAATGGAGCTCTCTCCATCCCTAGTACCCTGTTTGATGCTGGCTCCTTCCAGCCACACAACCCCAGCCCAGCACATGCAGCCCCTCCACCACATCCTCGCACCTCTGGCTCCTGCCTCGGAGGGGGACAAGGCATGTTCGCCAGGGTAGGGTGGCCAGAGTGGCTACACCATCACGGGGATGGTATTTGGGGTTTGTGGAGAAGTGAGTAAAGGGGGAGGAATGCCCTGCGTGTCTTCGCTCCCTTACAGAGGCAGCAGAGCAAGACAAGAGCCTCTTCTGTGAAGACCCTCCAGCCCTGTGCAATGGGGCAGCCCAAAGCCAAATGCACCCTCCCTTCCAACTCCTTCCCCCAGCTGATGTACAGCGCAGTGCTGGGGGCAATGGAGTAAGTTGCCCTCAGCAGGCTGGAGCAAGCCACAGCTGCCAAGGTCCACGGGACCAGGGTTCCCAGCTTTCCCAGCCTCCCTGTGTGCAGGTGGAGCCAGGAGCCAAGGCCAGCGAGGAGCAGTGGCCCCGGCTCCCGCCAGCACCTGGCCCCACGCTCTTTCCATTTGGTAAAGGCATCCTGCCTGCTCCATTGCCACCACCGGGAAACACTGCCTCAGCAGTTCCTGCCTCCACTCCCCACCTGCTGCAGGGAATTAAAAACCCAAATGCAGAGAAATGAGTAGCAATGGGACCTCTCAGCAGAGAGCAGCCCCATGCACCAAGATGAAGGGAGGCATGCACCAACCTGGAAGATAATGAATGTCTCAGAATCACAGAATTACAGAATCACAGAATCATTCTAGTTGGAAAAGACCTTTAAGATCATCGAGTCCAATCATAACCTAACTCTACCAAGTTCAATCCTTAAACCATGTTCCTAAGCACCACATCTACACATATTTTGAACACCTCCAGGGATGGTGATTCAACCACCTCCCTGGGCAGCCTATTCCAGTGTTTTATTATCCTTTCAGCGAATAAATTTTTTATCTAATATCTAAACCTCCTCTGATGCAACTTGAGCCAATTACCTCTTGTCCTATCGCTTGTTATTTGGGAAAAGAGACCAATCCCCACTTTGCTACAACCTTTTTTAAGGTAGTTGTAGAGGTCTCCCCTCAGCCTCCTTTTCTCTAAACTAAACCCCAGTTCCTTCAGACACTCCTCATAGGGCTTGCGCTCCAGACCCTTCACCAGCTTTGTTGCCCTTCTCTGGACATGTTCCAGCACCTCAATGACTTTCTTGTAGGGAAGGGCCCAAAACTAAACACAATACTCAAGGTGCGGCCTCACCAGTGCCAAGTACAGGGGGAAAATCACTTGTCTAGTCCTGCTGGCCACACTATTCCTGATACAAGTCAGGATGCTGTTGGCCTTCTTGGCCACCTGGGCACACTGCTGGCTCATATTCAGCCAGCTGTCAATCAACACTCCCAGGTCCTTTTCCTCTGGGCAGCTTTCCAGCTTTTCTCTGCCCCAAGCCTGTAGCATTGCCTGGGGTTGTAGTGACCCAAGTGCAGGACCCAGCACTTGGCCTTGTTAAACCTCATACAATTGGCCTTGGCCCATCAATCTAGCCTGTCCAGGTCCCCTTGTAGAGCCTCCCTACCTTCAGGCAGATCAACACATCCACCCAACTTAGTATCACCTGCAAATTGGCTGAAGCTGCACTCAATCCCTGTGGGCATCAGCTATGGGCCACAGGCGGCCTTGATCTCGACAAACTACAGCTGTGCCCTTGACAGTTAGAGAAAATGTTAACCAATGGGAAGGAAGCGTAAGGTGCATGGACAGGAGAAAAAGGTATAAGAATGCGATGTAACCTATTAATAAAGGCTGATACTTGTGACCATCATGGCGTCCCGGTCCCTTGCTCTGCCGCAAGTGGTGACCCCAACGTGATAAGAATTGGTGACTATGGACCTGAGAGCAGCCCAGCCAAGTAAAAAAATAAAGGCGGACTGAGAGCCTAGTCCCGATGAGATCAGTAACTGCGGACTTAAGAGCAGTTGGCAGCGGAGCCCAGCTAAGAAAAAAAAAAAAAAAAGAAGGCGGATCGAGAGCCTAGGCTGAACACAGAAGGAATACACACCTTTGGGAGACAAAGGTGAGCAGCTGGGAATATAAATATGGGGGCAAAGGTGTCAGCAGAAGAGAGGTCTATATTAGCCATTCTGCTAAGAATATTGGAAAAGAGAGGCATAAAATGTGATGACCATGCACTACATACTTTGCTTGTCTGGTGCCAGAAGAATGGCGTGCAGGCTGATGCGCAAACAGCCTTTTTCATAGAGACATGGGAAGAGGCGGGGCATGCGCTTTGGGATGCAGCTATAAAAGGGAATGAAATGGCCACAAAGTCGTTAACAACTTGGCAGCTTGTGCTGGAGTCATTAAAACAGCTCAAGGCAGATCGGGAAGCTGCAACCGCGGTGCCGGCACCTCCAACCCCAGTACCTCTAGCCCCGGTGCAAGTGAACTCTAAACTGGCTCCCACGGCCCCTGCATGCATGGACGTGCCACTTCCACCTCCTGACTCGTTGCCCCCGTTACCCCCGAGACAGACGATGTATTTAAGGAAGCAGCAGTAAGGGAATCTGTGAGTTCGTGTTTAATAGATCTATCCTCCCCCGGAGAGAATGGGGGAGTGAAGTGTTTGCCCTCCGCCCTTCCCCTTCAGAACTCGCTGATTATACAGCCTGTGAAGTATCGGCCCCCTGCCCACCCCCTGCAGAACTCGCTAACTGCACAGTCTGTGATTCCAGCCCCGGAGCGAATGACGGAGTGACGTGTTTGCCCTCTGCCCCTCCCCTTCAGAATTTACTGACTATACAGATGGTTTATGTAGCAATTCAAGGCGCAGACCCAGGCAAATTTTGGAAGAAAGTGTATGAGCAGGCTAAGGAGGCAGGAGAAGTGGAACTGGCCGGTGATATTTTAGCTGGCCCTGTTATTCATGGTAATGAGACAGAATCAAATGAGTGGGATCCATTTCATTAGACTGTTCTACGTGATTTAAGAACTACGATTATGCAACATGGATTTACCTCACCGTATGCTCAGTCACTGTTACCAGTGATTTTTTCTAATGACCTAACCCCCTTCGACTGTCGTAACATAGCACAGATTTGCTTCTCACCAACGCAGTTACTTTTATTTGAAGCGCAATGGCGCCCACTAGTGAATGAAACAGCTCTGGCCAATTTGAACCGTCCTCAAGACTATCCTTGCTTTGGGGCTGGGCCAGCGGAGTTGATGGGAGATCCTCCCTTAAATACCCTGCAGCTGCAAGCCCGCCTGCATTCATCTATTTTACAACAAGATACAGTCGTACAGCTTTTTTCACCAAGGTGTGCGCGCCCTTCAGCATCAGTTTAATATTTCTTCCACAGCGGCATGAGATATTGTGGCCTCCTGTTCAGACTGCCCGCAACATATTACACTCCCAACCAAAGGTATTAATCCCCATGGTTTACAAGCGTTGCAAATCTGGCAATCAGACATGACCCACCTTGCTGAGTTTGGTCCTTTAAAGTATATCCATGTCTCTGTAGATACATTTTCTAAAGCTTGTTGTGCTTCTGCCCATACTGGAGAAAGAGCCAGGGATGTTGTAGCACATTGGCACGGCACTTTTGCCGCCCTAGGCATCCCGGCCACCATAAAAACAGACAATGGCCCCAGCTACACTGCTAACCGGACCCAACAGTTTTTGCAGTTATGGGGTGTCCAGCATATTACAGGCATTCCTCATTCTCCCACAGGTCAAGCTATTGTTGAGTGTGCACATCAGTCCCTCAAGGCATTGCTTGAAAAACAAAAAGGGGGAATGATGGGTGAAACTCCACAAGCCCGAGTGTGGAAAGCAGTATATATAATGAATCATCTAAGTATTCCTCCTCCTAGCACAGTACCTATTCTTATAACTCATTTTTCTTCTTTGCATTCTGACAGGGACCTAGTGCGATCGCGTGCCCCTGTTTGGGTTCCTAACCTTCAGACTCAAGTTTGGGAAGGCCCCTGGGACCTTGTTACTTGGGGGTGAGGTTATGCTTGTGTTTTCACAGATACTGGGATTCGCTGGGTACCTGCTCAGTGTGTACGCCCTGTCCTGGACACTAACCATCAGGACGACAGAATTAATGGCACCTCACCTGATGCCATGGAACAGTAAAGATATACGAGTATCATTATTACATGCCATAAATCAAACAAAATTTTGTACTTCAGTAGCCCAGATTGAGTATCCTTTTCATCAGCACGAAAATGATATTAAATTATATCCACCACTATAAGCAAAAAAGAGAATTGTAACAGATAATGTTGAATAGTATTAACACAGTAGATTTGTAGAATGCTAGGGAGTGCTTTGCTCTTAGTTCATTTTTGCTTCAGCTTGTGGCCAGAAAAGCAAACGCAAATGTAGATGCAAACGCAAATGCTTTGATAGAATAAGTTAGTGTGTTGTGTGGTAAAAGGAGCTAATGAGATTTCTGAATTATTGAGTGTCTTAGTAACTAATATGGATAGTGTTTGCCATGTTGTTTTATAGAATTGCACTGCTATTGATTTCCTATTGTTAGCTTATGGACGCGGATGTGAAGCTTTGACGGAATGTGGACTTGAAAGACAACTTAAAGCCAATCCACAAGGGCATCCAGGAACTGAGTGACACCACCAAAAGGATCGCAGAAGATAATGAATTTTTTGGACTGAACAAATGGTTGGAAGGTTGAAACATATCAGGATGGGTTAAAAGCTTGTTGCAAACAGGATTGTCAAGATTATGTGTCATCACTGTCATTTTCTTGGTAGTGCTGTGTTTGCTGTCTACTCTGCAAAGGGCCCTGCAGAGGATGGTAAACGCAGCCCTTTTGTTGAAAAACAAAAAGGGGGAATTGTGGGCATCAGCTATGGGCCCCAGGCGGCCTTGATCTCGACAAACTACAGCTGTGCCCTTGACAGTTAGAGAAAAACATGTTTGTGGGAAAAGAAGGTATGAGAGAGATACGGATGTGTGTTGACATTCTTGTAAGAAAATGTAAGAAACTTGTAACCTATCACAAAGTAAGATAGAATGCATGAACAGAAGCTGTTAACCAATGGGAAGGAAGCATAAAGCACGTGGACAGGAGAAAAAGGTATAAGAATGCGATGTAACCTATTAATAAAGGCTGATACTGGTGACCATCATGGCGTCCTGGTCCCATGCTCCACCGCAAATCCCCTCATCCAGATCATTGATATAAATATTAAAGAGAACTAGCCCCAACACTGAGCCCTGGGAAATACCACTCATGATCGGCCACCAGCTGGATTTGTCCCCTATTCACTACAACTCTTTGGGCCCGGCCATCCAGACAGTTTTTTACCCAGTGAAGTGTACATCGGTCTCCTGCTTATTCACAGGCTGGAGCAGGCCTGAATGGCTTCAATGCCTGGCCCCAGCCAGCCTCATGCTCCAGCACTGGGAATGACCCAGAGGACATTGGCCAAGCAGGAAGGCCATGGGAGCACCAAGGGGCTGTCACCCTGCATAGCCCTGCTGAGGACCCATGTTTCCTCATGGCAAGCCAGCAGGGTGGGGACAGTCATAGCCAGTACCACTCCAAGCAGGGCAGCCTGGCGGTGTGCTGGGTGGATGGCTGGACCCATGGCTGGCACAACAGCTGCCTCCACCTTAAGAACACCCTCTTTCTGGGCTCACCAAGAGCTCATCCCCAGCCAGACCACCCAATGGGGAGCTGGGGCTGGTCCTCACCAGGGTGACGCT
>NW_009953971.1:34403-36902 GCF_000747805.2 Chaetura pelagica
CAGGAATTTTTATTCCCAGAGAAACATCCCCAAAGTGAGTCAGAGCTGTCTGAATGGACACAGGAACATGAGCTCTCCAGCAGCGCCCAGTGACCAGAGAACCCAATCTGCAGCTCTTCCACACATAGCCCAAATGACAACAGCCTGGTTTAATGTTATTAATTGAAATAAGTAAAATTTGGGGAAAAAAAAACACATAAAAGAGAACATAAAGGACACATAGAATAAAAACAGGGCCTAGATAACAGTCAAACAGTAAGAATTAGACAAAACCAGATTCCAATTAGAGAAAACACAGCATCCTTGTAGATAAGTTGATCAAGTATGGGTTTGGTGATCAGGTAGTGAGGTGGATCAGGAACTGGTTGAAAGGAAGGAGTCAGAGAGTTGTAGTCAATGGGGCAGAATCTGGTTGGAGGTGTGTGACTAGTGGAGTCCCACAGGGGTCGGTACTGGGACCGGTGTTGTTCAACATCTTCATCAACGACCTGGATGAGGGTATAGAATGTACCCTCAGCAAGTTTGCTGATGACACTAAGCTGGGAGGAGTGGCTGACACACCAGAAGGCTGTGCTGCCATTCAGAGAGACTTAGATAGGTTGGTGAGTTGGGCGGGGAGAAACATGATGAAATTCAACAAGGGGAAGTGCAGAGTTTTACATTTGGGGAAGAACAACACCATGTCCCAGTACAGGTTGGGGGCTGAACTGCTGGAGAGTAGTGTAGGTGAAAGAGACCTGGGGGTCCTGGTAGACAGGAGGATGACCATGAGCCAGCAATGTGCCCTTGTGGCCAAGAAGGCCAATGGCATCCTGGGGTGCATTAGAAAGGGTGTGGTTAGTAGGTCAAGAGAGGTTCTCCTCCCCCTCTATTCTGCATTGGTGAGGCCACATCTGGAGTATTGTGTCCAGTTCTGGGCCCCTCAGTTCAAAAAGGACAGGGAACTGCTCGAGAGAGTCCAGCGCAGAGCTACGAAGATGATTAGGGGAGTGGAACATCTCCCTTATGAGGAAAGGCTGAGGGAGCTGGGTCTCTTTAGCTTGGAGAAAAGGAGACTGAGGGGTGACCTCATCAATGTTTACAAATATGTAAGGGGTGAGTGTCAGGGGGATGGAGTTAGGCTTTTCTCAGTGATGACCAGTGATAGGACAAGGGGTAATGGGTGTAAATTGGAGCATAGAGGTTCAAGGTGAATATCCGAAAAAAATTTTTTTACTGTGAGAGTGACAGAGCACTGGAACAGGCTGCCCAGGGAGGTTGTGGAGTCTCCTTCACTGGAGACATTCAAAACACACCTGGATGCGTTCCTGTGTGATGTACTAGGTGACCCTGCTCTGGCAGGGAGGTTGGACTAGATGATCTTTCGAGGTCCCTTCCAACCCCTAAGATTCTATGATTCTATGAAAAACATTCCCCAAGTAGTCAACAGCCTGGCCTTGAGACAGGCCTGCAGGACAGATGAAGGGGATGGAAAGGAGCACTGCCCATAACTTATCTTGGTTACAGTCTTGAGCACTGGGGGAAAAAACACGTTGAGTAATTGGATGTGCTATATTAACATATTAATGAGCTATTAGCATACTAAAATTCACACCCACAGGCTAGAGGGACCCCTACTAACAAGCTCCTTACTCTTTGAGCATGTGTTGTGAAACTTTTGAGCATTGCCACTTTAAACGGAAGTGAGGAATTAGTTGACCAATCGTGTCCAAGTGATAGAACAATGTTAGAGATAAAGTTCTTTCTCACGCTTTTGGGTATAAAAGTAGCACTTGCATTTCAGGAAGCTGAGCTTGCTTTGTGGAATACCACCCTGCTCCCTTTTCTGCGCAGAAATGGATATTAAAGCAAATATCTCGACTCTTTGGGTGGATTGGCTTCTTGCACACCAGATAATGGACCCTGCTTTTGGGACAACAGTACCACACCTAGTTCTGCCACCCCAATATGGTGAGGATGTTAAGGGAGAGGGCACAGGAAAAAGAAAAAAAAACCTCACAAGCTCCAACAACAATAAAAAAGCCAAACCAGGAACAAGCTATAGTTCAGAAATTATGTCCCACTGCCACAGAGTAGAAATTTTGGCCCATGGCAGTGCAAAGGGGTGACTTGTCCCTGCAAAGGAACACGCTGGAGAGGCAAAGGCTCTGCAACTGCTGTGGCTCAGAGGGAAGAGCCTGCTAGAAGCCAGTCAACAACCTGGGTGTGGGATTTTTAGCTTTTCACACAGCCGGCCTCCAAGGGAGGGAATAATTTCCCAGGATCTGCCCGAACCTAAACAGTTCCCACTGCAGGGAGTATCCTTAGAAACACCCATGAAGGAGACAGCTAGAGGAGGCAGGTCAGGGCAGGGATGCTGCTGTGGCACCTGGATGTTAGCACCTTCCAGCTGCCCCAGGAACTCCCGGCGCTCCGCCCCGGGGCCAGCCTGGGGGAAGGATGCCCTTACCCGCTCCCGGGCCTGCTGCTTGGCATTGGCCTCCCGCTGCAGGTGCTCAG
>NW_009953971.1:37456-39022 GCF_000747805.2 Chaetura pelagica
CCGGGGGTCTCCTGTCCTTCCCCCCCCCCCAAGGCAAGATGCACAGTGGCTTCTGGACAGGGCACACCATCCCCCCACCCCAAGCAGCGTGTATGGTACCCCCCCTCCTTCCCCTGCAGATGCACAGTGACCATGGGCAGGGCACATGGTGCCCCTCCAGACAGAGGTATACAGTCCTACCAAGCTCCCCCAGAGTGATGGAGAGGAGTCCAGGGGGCCTGGGGGTGCCAGTGCCTGGCCCATGTGAGCTCCCATGGACATGGGAGCAATGTACCCAAGCTCTGCCCCCCAAATCCCCTGCTGCAGAGCTGGGGGGGAGGGGTCATGGGCTTTTGCCCCACAGGGGCCATGGGGCAGAACCCACTCCTGGACATGTCTCCGAGGGACCCGAGGCTGGAGCTGCAGGGCACAGCCAGGTCCCCAGCAGCCATCCCACTCAGCCCCTTGGGATCCACTCCCCGAAGCCCTGCTGGCAGCCCTGCAGAGACCCATAGGACCCACGGAGCTCCCTGCACCCCCCAGCTACCTGGGAGCTCTGCCCCATCGGGGAGGCCAGTTCCCAGCTCTCAGCTTTTCACATGCATGAGCCAGGGCACATGCCCTGATCCATCAGGAGGGGCTGGCACTGGTGGCACTCAATCCTTCCTTAAGGAGTTCTGACAGCTCCTGGGAAGCCCTAGATGCACTTCACATCTGCCTTCAGGGACACGAATTCCCAGGCTGACCCTGCCGGCTGTCCTTGGCTTTGGAGCCAGGGGTCCTGGGGGAGACCCAGCCACACCATCAGCAGAGCCCTGCAGCCCGCATCCCCCCGCCAAGTGGTGGTGCCAAGGGCACTCCCAGACCAGTGCACAGGGCCCAGATCATAAAGAGGGATCCTCGCCAGCAAAGGGGCAGGGGTGAGCTGGCTGGGGTAGGTTGGGGGGCAGGCGCCCGGCCGGGCTGGGTGCCTTCTTCTCTGGCCCCACCCAGGGATGCAGTCACTTCTCAGCATAGCCCTGTTCCCTCCCACCTACTCGGGGTATCGCCAAATAAGAGCAAAATCTCAGCCGGGGAGAGCAATCAGGGCGGGAACTTGGATGAAGCCTTTGGGATCATGGCCTGGGAGCTGTGGAGTTTCCCTGAGCCCCTGCTGCAACATGCAGGGTAGCTGGGGACAGGCCACCAGCTGGGGACGCAGGGGGCTAGAGGGGGCTGCTCTGTCCTAGCTGCACCGTGTCCAGCAGCCCCTGCCAGCATCCTGCTGTGAGCCTCATGGGCTGTCCCTCCTGAGGACAAGGAGGTGGTGGGGCCACAGTGGCCTCACAGAGCTGCTAGAAAGGGGCTGCCAGTGCCATAGAATCATAGAATGGTTAAGGTTGGAAGGGACCTTAAAGATCATCAGGTTCCAACCTCCCTGCTATGAGCAGGGACACCTCATACTAGAACAGGCTGCAAAGCCTCATCCAACCTGGCCTTAAACACCTCCAAGGAGGGGGTTTCCACAACCTCCCTTGGCAACCTATTCCAACACCTTATTACCCTCATGGTGAAGAATTTCTTCCTCATGTCTAACCTAAATCTACC
>NW_009953971.1:41847-58177 GCF_000747805.2 Chaetura pelagica
TAGGAGGACACGACCTTGGTCCTGGCAGGTCTTGCACCGGTCCCAGCCTTATGTCTGGGTGCCAAGGGCACTCCCAGACCAGTGCACAGGGCCCAGATCATAAAGAGGGATCCTCGCCAGCAAAGGGGCAGGGGTGAGCTGGCTGGGGTAGGTTGGGGGGCAGGCGCCCGGCCGGGCTGGGTGCCTTCTTCTCTGGCCCCACCCAGGGATGCAGTCACTTCTCAGCAGAGCCCTGTTCCCTCCCACCTACTCGGGGTATCGCCAAATAAGAGCAAAATCTCAGCCGGGGAGAGCAATCAGGGCGGGAACTTGGATGAAGCCTTTGGGATCATGGCCTGGGAGCTGTGGAGTTTCCCTGAGCCCCTGCTGCAACATGCAGGGTAGCTGGGGACAGGCCACCAGCTGGGGACGCAGGGGGCTAGAGGGGGCTGCTCTGGCCTAGCTGCCTGCCAGCATCCTGCTGTGAGCCTCATGGGCTGTCCCTCCTGAGGACAAGGAGGTGGTGGGGCCACAGTGGCCTCACAGAGCTGCTAGAAAGGGGCTGCCAGTGCCATAGAATCATAGAATGGTTAAGGTTGGAAGGGACCTTAAAGATCATCAGGTTCCAACCTCCCTGCTATGAGCAGGGACACCTCATACTAGAACAGGCTGCAAAGCCTCATCCAACCTGGCCTTAAACACCTCCAAGGAGGGGGTTTCCACAACCTCCCTTGGCAACCTATTCCAACACCTTATTACCCTCATGGTGAAGAATTTCTTCCTCATGTCTAACCTAAATCTACCCTCATTCAGTTTAAAACCATTGCCCCTTGTCCTATCACTACCCTCTCTGGTGAAAAGCCCCTCCCCAGCTTTCTTGTAGGCCCCCTTCAGGTACTGGAAGGCCGCTATTAAGGTCTCCCCAGAGCCTTCTCTTCTGGGCCACCGTCTGACCCCCCTCCAAGTTCCTAAGGAGGTTGCATTTGCACCCCTTAGTAAAATTCCTGTGGGCTTTGTGTGCTGTCACTCCATGCTGGAGGCAGGGTAGTGCCTGAGCAGGGAAAGATTTATTATTTTAAGGCATTTGCTGACATTTTTGTGGAGACTAGGAGCCTGCCTGGATCGCTGTGATGGGCCCTGACCTGGCCAAGGGATGGGGATGCTCTGTGCTCACAGGCATACACCATCCTGGCAGTCAAGGGGAACATGAGGATCCCCAGGGAGGCAGATAGGTGGGTCCCAGGGATCTACCCAGTGTCTCCTCCACCAGAGCTGGGAGCAGTCCTGTGCCTTGTCCTGGGGAGGAGGTGACACCAGCCCTGACAGTGCTGTCAGCACATTCACATCCCTGGAGCGGGGACCTGGTAACTCCCAGTGCCACACACACAGCACAGCCTGTCCAGGCTTCAGCATGGCCCCAGGGTAGCTGTGCTGGTGATGGGCTCCCAGCCTGCCCTTCCTAACACTTCAGGAGTGCTCCTTCTCTATGCTTCCCCATCCAGTCCTTCCCTGGAGGGGTTGGTGGCTCTCATCCCCCATATCTGCTGGGACAAGACTCTCCTTGCCAAAGCCCACAAACTTGCTGAGCATCTATGGACCAACAACATGGCAATGCACCCTCCCTGCCCAAGACAGCATCACATGGCCCAATGCCAGCAGCAAACTGCTCCACACCTTGTGGCTAACATCTGCCCTGTGCCACCATTTGTCCCTTCCTCTGAGCCCCTCACCAGGAATATCCCATCCATGCTAAGCCAGATCCTGCACTGAACTTGACCTGTCTGACTGTTCACCAGCATAGTATCTAACCAAACTGGTGCAGGTCTGTAGGGTCAGCAAACAATGCTGGGGAGCCCCCCAGCTGCTCCCCGGGGGCTCCAGGCTGCCTGCCCTGGGGACTTGTGCTGCTCATCCTTGTCTGCTTGCCCCTGTCCTCGGTGATCGCCTCAGATATTTGACACATATCTCCCATTTAGCTCCATAAACCAGTTGGGACTGAATTTTTTGTTCTCAATCCTAAAAAGCCTGGCCATGCCCTGTTGGCCACAGTCCAGCTGGCTCCCCTTTAGCTTCTCCTCCAGTTTCCAGGGTTGGTTTTCATCAAAGAAGGGCTGGCTATCAAAAGGAGGATTTATTTATAGGGTGTCCTGACAGTTCAGCAAGTAACACAGACTTTTTTTCTACAGGCATTGTGGAGGCACGTGCCCAGAGACTGGTGACACAGCTTGGGACACTTGTCCCAATTAGCTTTGGGGAACCAGGCAGGCAGCTGCCCATGAAGTTCCAGAGCTGAACAAGGGGTGCCCTCTGCAGCCTTCCTGGGCCCCATACCCTAAGCAGGATCCGGCCAGTCCCTGCCTTGCATCTCAGATGTGTTCAGTGTCAGTGTTGCAGGAATGAGATCCTGACAGTCTTCCCCACAATCACTTTCCATATAAGGCCTCCCCCTTCCTTCATAATCCTACCCCTCCGAGAGGTCCGGCGCCTGTGCAGGGCAGGAGTTGCTGGCTCGACTACTTACACCTGTAGCTTTCTTCTCCGCCTGCTCCAGCTTCTCCTGGGCCTCCTTGACAGACTCGGAGTACTTCTCCACCTCATCCTCTGTGCCCTTCAGCTTCTTCTGCAGGCCCTGCTGTTCCTCCTCCAGCTGGAGAAGGGATGGAGGGTGAGGGTCAGAGGGGATGGCAGCACCTGCGAGGCTGGGGAGGGGATAGCCATCCTCCTCCAGGGGAAGTCAAAGCTGGGGGCACAGCAGGAGCATGCAGACACTATCACTGTCAACTTTGATGCCATACATCCTCAGGGAGCCCTTGGTTCCCAGGGTCAGAGCAATCCCCAGCATCCCTGAGCCCAGCAGGGGTAAGGGGGGTGATAGGCTCCCTCCCTATGCAAGAGACTGGAGAGGTCCTGACTGGCAGACACAGCTCCAGGGGGCACTGAGGTTTCCATCTCTGTGACTGGAGTGGGAATATGCTGTCCCCAGGGGTCTCCCCGGCAGAGGGATAGGGAGGTAGCACTGCAGCGTCCCACCAAGAACATGGCATGGTTGGGGGAGGAAACTGCCATGAGTGGTCAAGGACAACAGGCTGAAATGCTGGTCCCTGGGGATGAGCACTCAGCAGGGTGAGGTCCCCAGGTACAGGCACCCATTGGGGTGAGATCCCAAGGGCTGGGCTCCCCTAGAGCTGGGATCTGCAGGCTGGACACCCAGGAAGGGCAGATCCCCAGGACCAGGCACTCCTAGGGTGAAGGGTCCCCAGGCTGGACATCCAGCAGGACAAAGTCTCCGGGGTTGAGCACCCTTAACTCCTGTTCGGCACGGTCGATGGCGTTCTCCTTGTCCAGTTTCAGCATCTGCATCTTCTGTTTGATGGCCTCCATGGCGGCGGCTGCGGCAGTACGCGGATCACCAGAGAAGGCAGGAGCACTGGCACTGCGTCCCCCGCCCCGCGGCACCTCCTAAGAGCCGGGGAGGGGCCGCTCCAGGAGGAGGCCGTCTCAGCACCTCCCCCGCTGCCTGCCAGCACCTTTTAGGGATAAGCTCGCCACCGACCGGGCAGTGCCGAGCGAGACAGAAGGGCGGCACCCCCGGCAGGCACCATCGCAGCCCCGGCGCTGGGTACCCATGAGGGCACTGGACTAGGGACAGCCCAGTGACACTGCACTAGGGACACCTTGAGGGGGCACTGTGCTAGGGACACCCTGCAGTAGTTCTGTAGGGGCATTTCTGGTGGCACTGGGCTAGGGGGACACCCTGTTGCCTCTCACCACTTTGGAGGACATCCCATGGCTGGCCCTGCACTTGGGACTCCCATGGGCTGGCAGTGTGCTGTTACCATGCCCCAGGAACATCACCAGCTGTCCATCCTCAGGGTCCGAGACCTGCTTCTGCTCTGGCTAGAGCTGTCCCTATGCTAGAGGACACTGCACAGCTGGCACTGTCCTAGGCACACCCTGTCACTGCACCCTGGGGTCCAGGGGATCCTGCTTCCTGGCACTGGCTTAGGAGCACCTCAGGGGCTAGCACCACAATTGGGGGCACCCATGGACTGGCACTGCAGTATTGGGGACACTCACAGGCTGATTGTACTCAAGGGGTGCCCACAGGCTGTGATTTGCAGTTGGGGACACTGTGGGAACACAGATTTCTTTGTTCATTCAAGCCAATTAATGTATTTATCTTGTATAGCCTTGGACAAGAGTGCAGGCTAATTTAGTGCACTTATATTTTACTTGACAATGAGTAGGGGGATGAAGAGGGAAAGAAATTGGCTATTGTGCTTAAAGCAGAAGGACTGAGTGACATTGTTTAAGTTTGCGCTAAAGATATATGTGCGGGGCTCAGCAGACAACAGGATGGGAGCTGATCTAAACCAGCTGTTGTTGGCAAAATCGTAAAAAAACCAAAACCAAACTACTTACTGAGCATGCGTGAGAGGGAAAGGTGAAAAGTTCAACACCGAGGAAGACTGGGAGCCTTCCTCCCGAGACCCCTGAAGAAGACCCCTGGAGGGCAATGCGCTTGTGCCAAAGGGAGGAAACTTGTGATTACAATATCCCCGCCTGTTTCAGGAAACGTAATGAATATGTATAAATTGTATAATTGTATAAAATACTGTAAAATAAAGAGCAAAGGTGCACACAATAGGCGGAGCTTTCCTCTGTGTGCCCAGCGCTGCAATAAAGAATACCTGCTTAATAGTCACTATGACTATTGAGTCCTGATTTCGGCTTTTCACCACAACAGGGATGAGCAACTTGCTTATCTGGCCAAGACACAGCACAGGTGTGTGCTGGTATAGTTTCGATAGCGGGGGAGGGGCCCTAGGGGTGGCTCCCGTAAGAAGCTAGTAAAAACTCCCCCATCTCAGATGGCCAGAGCCAAAACCTTTAGAGAGACAATAGATGTGCCTCTGCGATTAACATATGAAAGAACTGATAAGACCTGAGCAGAGAGCAAGTGGGAAGAGCTGTGTGGGAGAGGTGAAAAGCAGGGCCGTGGTGCAGAATCCCGAGGTTGGTGAGAAAGAAGGGGGAAGAAGATGCCCGAGCAGAAGTTCTCCTACAGCCTGCTAGATGGCAGGCTGTCCCCCTGCAATCATAGAAAAACGTGATGGAACATGTCCTGAAGGCGCCCGGAGGGGCGAATGTGGACCTGCAGGCTGTGGACTTGCAGCCAGTGGGCTTGGATCACGCAGACGTGGAGAACTCCACACCAAGGGAGGTGACTGTTCCTGAAGCAGCCCGTGACTCTGTAGGAAGACCACGCTGGAGCAGTCTGCTCCTGAGGGACTGTACCTCGTGGGAAGGACTTGTGTTCATGAAGAATTCTCTCTCATGGAAGGGGAGGGAAGCCATGGGGAAACAGGGGAGGACTGTGAGGAATCCTTCTTCCTGAGGAGGAAGGAGCAGCAGCAAACAACAGACTGTGGACTAACTCTAAACCCCATCCCCTGTTCCCTTGTGCCTCTGAGTGAGAAATTAAATTATTATTTATTTAAATTATCATTTTTCCCCAAGTTAAGTCTGTTTTGCCTGCGACGATTACTCAGTGAACAAACCCTCCTTGCCCTTTGTGTTGACCCACTAGCTTCTGGTTGGACTTTGTCCTCCCCATCCTACAGTGTCACCGATCCTTCAACGAAGCACAGTTTATTTACACTCTTGCAAGAATGGGTGTCCTAAACAAGTAGGCACACCCATAGTAAGGTGAATAACGGTTTATATTCCCTATTCCCGATGCAAAGTTCCCTCCCCTGTTTCCCCACTGGCTGGGTACTCCAGGGTTTACAGCCTATCCGATACTTCTAATTATCCTATAAGTTTCCCACCCCTGTTTACACATTCCATTCTAGCAGTTTACTTTTTACCTTTTAAGGTAAAATTTTGACCTTTCTTGCCCCCTTAGCTGTCTTCCCAATTAACAAATCTACTGGTGTCATCCTGCCCTGAGCAGCAAGATAGAAGTGGCTTTGTTTGGTCTTATCTTGGGCCATAAATCCTTCTCCATGTTTAGATCCTCAGATGGAGCCCAATTCACTCCCTCAGTTTCTTGGGCCGTAAACCACTCCTGGTGTCCTTAGAATGTGCAGATATCTCACTTCTCTTAAACAAACTATTATATTCCTAACACTAGGGTATATATAAAAAAAAACCAAACCCGACACTATATTTCTAACACTAGGATGCAAAAACAACACTACATTTAATTTCTAACAGTACCCACCTGAGAGGCAGGAGAGGAGGAGTGAGGCTCACCACCTCGTTCACCCCCTACCACAGGACTCAATGGCTGCAAGCAGCCCCAGAAGAAGGGAGAGCCCACCACAGCCCTAGATTTTCTTTCCCCTATCCAGTCTTACTTTTTCTTGGGCCACTAATTCTCAGTGGGCTACTGAGGCTGCCTTCATCAGGGTGTTCGTGGCTGCAGCAATGGATTTGGCAGCTTTCAGGATCTGCTCCTCAAAGTTCAGGCTCTCATCTGCTTGCTGCGGACAATAACGGCATAAATCGCAAGCAGGGGCACAGGGACAGAGAGGACAGAGCAGGAAGATGGCACATATAAAGCTGGATTAAAGGCCATGGGGTGCAGAAGAGTGCAGGCTGCCAGAGGAAAGTACAGCTGGGGATGTGGAAGGCAATAAGAGTGCAGGAAGAGAGACTGGCTGTTGGATGGGGCTTCCCATGTGTGACTCTTCACATCTGGCTGAGGCCCAGGCAGGACAGCCCCAGCCCGCCTGACCTGGTTTGAGCCACTTTTCCTTTTACTGATTTTTTCAGTAGCCTTTCTTATAACTAGCAAAGTGTTCCAACAAAGACCGATAACAAATGCAGGATTGTTTTTGTTATTCCTGGGACTCCAAGGTCACGTCTTTGCCCTGCTGGCTCAGACATTACAGAGAGATCTGTGACCCCCCCGTAGGAGGCTGAATTAGACAGACAGCAAAATTGGCCAGAGATATTCCATTCCATACATCTACGTAAGCTCAGAGGAAGGTCAGAGACCACAGAAGACAACTTCCTTCCTGCTTCTTCTTCCCTTCTCTTCTGTCTATGGCTGGCATCCAGGGAGGACTCCATCCATCCATCACTGTCAACCCCCAGGCTTGAGCTCTCCTGACCCTCATCACTCTGCGCTCTCTCCAGCAGCAGCTCCGGAATTTTCGGGACTGTTTGCAGATAAGGAAAGTGCTGTGGGAGTTGCTGGGGGAGGAAATAAGGGTTCTGCACATTACCTGAACATATTTGTATATAATGGTATATATTTTCTTTTATCATTGGTGTTTAATTAAAGATGTGTAGTTTAGTTTTCAATCCAGAGTGACTCTCTCCTCATTCTCTCTCTCCTTCCCTACCTGGGTGGGAGGGGGAGGGGATAGAGAGCATTGTTGTTGAACCTGAGTCAAACGGTGACAACAATTTGTTGGTGCCCACATGGGGCCCGATTTTAAGTCCAGATTATAAATTTTCACTAATTGGGAGTTTTCAATATTCCATCTCTGATGGGAGGAATCCCTCAGATAGCAATGGGCAACACTTCTGCTGAATTTAATGATGGGTTGAAAACTGAACAGACACTTTCTGCAATGCATCTGCTGGACCTTTTTCCCAAGATGCAGTTGTACATGTGGTATGCAGCCGAGAGCATACTGCTCTAACGGCTCTTGTGATTGTTTTATAGTTTACTGACAGAACTGTGGCCATAATCAACCATATCATTACCAGTCTAGTGATCCTAGGGGTTATGATACTGATCTTTATGGGGGCACTGTATGTGTACAGTTACAGTACAAATCCTAAAGAGAACGGAACGGTCCATGTTGGTAATGTCAGTAGCAGGTACAATTTTACCTCTCCATTTTCTTGCAAGCTGAATCTCCCAGCTCTTGATCTGAATAGCATTGCTGCAGTAGGGATGCTTCTGCTGAAAGTTTATAATGTATAGTGAATGTATAGGGTAAGGTGTTGATCCACTCACTGCCAGTCCTCCACAGGCAATGCTGCTGCCAGTATTGCTGCTGCCACCACTGCTGCTGAAACCACCACTTATACTGTTACAAAAACAGCTGCCTCTGAGAGTGCTGCTACAAACACAGCTGTTTCTGCAAAAATAAAGTCTACTCCCATTTGAATCAAACTAGTTAATCCTGTGACCAGGAGCAAAGGAAAGGGAGAAGGCTCCTCTCTTTTTACCCGCTCCCATCTGAGACACCCAGAGTTTCTTCAAGCAACAATAGACTGAAATTGAGGAAGCCGATGACTCTAAATCAGTTGATGGAGCAGAGACCTCTCAAGCAGATAAAAGAGCAGGGCCTCCTCAATCAGATGATGATGGTGACTTTGTCCAGCCTTTCTCTATGAAGGAACTGCACCTCATGAGAAAGGACTTCTTCTTCCTTGCTTGCTCCAGTTATTTGATAGTGGAGCTGGAAACTATAACGTAGATGAGACAGAAGCCAAGCAGTTGGGATACCTGGCCAGAGATGCTGGTACTGATAGAGCACTTGGTAGTAAGATGGGAACTACCGCCCTGTGAGACTGACTTCTTTCAGCTGCGAGAGAGAGATACCCCCACAAGGGTGACATCGAATGGCACCAAAGCAGAACACCCACTTTTGAGAAAGCCATCACTTACTTGAGAGAGATCGCTGTACAAGAGGTGATCTATGATAAGGATGGACTTAGAGATCCTGATGACATTCTGTGCGACACACAAATGTTCCAGAGGTTTGCTCAGGCTGTACCAGCAGCACATGCCCATATATTCTCCCTCATGGGATGCTTTGAGGATTACGCAAGACCAACTGTGTGTGAGGTGGCTTTCAAAGCACGACAGTACGGAGACATCATCTCTGATTCACATCAGTTCCACACATAAGCCATTTAAAAAATAACTGACAGAAAGAATAAGATGCCAAAAAGATGGGAAGGTGAAGTCCAGATTCTCCCTAGAGACAACTGATCACGTGTTGCAGCCATTAAGAAGAGACATCCTGCTATGAAACAAAAGTGAGAGACACAGGACCCACTGCGACACCATCTGTGGGGTCTCTTGCGTAATTTGAAAGAGGACATGAGAATCTGGGACAAGAAACCCACTGATATAATCCAGATACGTGCGCAAGAGCTACTAAACAGAACAAAGCAGGAGATGGTTCTTCCAAGAAGAAGGCTGCACCAGTCACCACCCAAGATGGTGCATTGTGGGCATCAGCTATGGGCCGCAGGCGGCCTTGATCTCGACAAACTACAACTGTGCCCTTGACAGTTAGAGAAAAACATGTTTGTAGGAAAAGAAGGTATGAGAGAGATACGGATGTGTGTTGACATTCTTGTAAGAAAATGTAAGAAACTTGTAACCTATCACAAAGTAAGATAGAACACATTAACAGAAGCTGTTAACCAATGGGAAGGAAGCGTAAGGTGCATGGACAGGAGAAAAAGGTATAAGAATGCGATGTAACCTATTAATAAAGGCTGATACTGGTGACAATCATGGCATCCTGGTCCCTTGCTCCGCTGCAGTACATCAAACTCTAATGCTCAACATTAGAGGTGCCCTGACTCCAGCCAGGGGGAGGAGAGGGACAACTGAGTTTACTGAACTGCGTGGATTTGGTGGCCTGGCACATAAGAACCACAAAGATATAAAGCCCTGGTGGACACTGGTGCACAGTGCACACTAATGCCATCGAATCATAAAGGGACAGAATCCGTCACTATTTCTGGAGTGACAGGAGGTTCTCAACAACTGACTGTTGTGGAGGCCGGTGTGAGCCTCACTGGTAAGGAGTGGCAAATGCACCGTAGTGACTGGCCCAGATGCTCCGTGCATCCTTGGCATAGACTACATCAAAAAAGGATACTTCTGTGACCCGAAAGGGTACCAGTGGGCCTTTGGTATAGCAGCTGTAGAGACTGAGGACACTGAACAGCTGCATACTTTTCCTGGCCTTTCATATGACCCTTCTCTAGTGGGGTTGCTGAAGGCTGAAGACCAACGGGTGTCAATTGCCACTGCAACGGTGCATAGAAGACAGTATTTCACCAACAGAGACTCTGTGATTTCCATTCACAAGCTGATCCGGCAGTTGGAGAGCCAAGGAGTGATCAGCAGGACTGTCACTCACCCTTCAGAAGTCCTATTTGGCCAGTATGAAAGCCTGATGGCGAGTGGAGGCTGACAGTGGACTATCGTGGCCTGAATGAGGTGACACCACCGCTCAGTGCTGCTGTGCCGGACATTCTAGAACTTTAATACAAGCTGGAGTCGAAAGTAGCCAGGTGATATGTCACTACTGACATTGCTCATGCCTTTTTCTCTACTCTTCTAGCACCAGAGTACAGGCCAGTTTGCTTCCACCTGGAGGGGAGTCCAGTACACCTGGAATCGACTGCCCCAGGGGTGGAAACAAAGCACAACCTTTTGCCATGAACTGATCCACACTGCACTGGAGAATGGTGGAGCTCCAGAACACCTGAAGTACATCCATGATATCATTGTGTGGAGTGACACGCCGGAAGAAGTCTTCAAGAAAGTAAAAGGATCATCCAAATTCTTCTGGATGCTGGTTTTGCTGTAAAAAGAAGCAAGGTCAAGGGAACTTCATGAGAGATCCAGTTCCTGAGAATTAGATGGCAGTGAAATTGTGAAACCTCTCTATGAGGTGACCCGAAAGAAGAGTGACTTTAAATGGGGTCCTGACCAACAGAAATCTTTTGAGCAGATCAAAATGGAGATTGTGCAGGCACTGGACCTTGGAACAGTTCAAACAGGGCCAGACATAAAAAATGTGCTCTACACCGCCGCAGGGCACAACGTTCCTACCTAGAGCCTCTGGCAGAAAGCAGCAGGGGAGACTTGAGGTCGACCCTTGAGATTCTGGAGCTGGAGCTACAGTGGTTCCCAGGCCAACTACATGGCAACTGAGAAAATACTTGCAGCATATGAAGGAGTTAAGAGCTGCTTTGGAAGTGATTGGCACTGAAGCGCAGCTCCTCCTGGCACCCAGATTACCAGTACTGAACTTCATATTCCAGATTAACCTTTCTCCTATCCATGCCACTGATGCAACTTGGAGTAAATGCACTGCTTTAATTATCCAGCGCGCTCAAATAGGAAGACCTAATCATCCAGGTATTGTAGAAGCAATTACAAACTGGCCGGAAGGCACCCACTTTGGAATGCCACCACAAGAATTTGTGAGACAGGCTTAAGAAGCTCCACCATATAATCATCTACCAGAGACTGAGAAACAATTTGTTCTTTTCACCGATGGCTCCTGTTGCCTTGTAGAGAACCGCCGGAAGTGGAAAGCTGCTGTGTGGAGCCCTACATGACTAGTTGCACAAGCAGCTGAAAGTGAATCGAGTCAGTTTTCAGAGGTCAAAGCCATCCAGCTGGCTTTGGACATGGCTGAGCAAGAGGGGTGGCCGAGACTCTATCTCTACACAGACTCATGGATGGCAACAAACGCCTTGTGGGGTTGGTTAAAACAGTGGCAGGAGAACAACTGGCAGGGAAAAGAAAAGGTAAACCTACTTGTGTTGCTGACTTGTGGAAAGACATTGCAGCTCAGATAGAGAAACTGGAGGTAAAAGTGCGTCATGTAGATGCACACGTGCCTCTTGAGTCGAGCCACTGAGGAACATCGACACAAACAACGACCAGATGAGGGTGCTCAAGTGTTCCAGATAGACTCTCTTTTTCTCTCTCTCCTTCCCTATCTGAGTGGGAGTGGGAGGGTATCGAGAGTATTGTTGTTGAACCTGAGTCAAACGCTGACAAGGATGGACCCATTGTCCAGAAAGGTTTCTCCACATGAAGTCATTATTACCCATGAAGTAGAGTACAGACAGTCTGATCCATAATTGCATCAAATTTTCCCAATTACTCATCTCCCAAGTGAGTCTTCCACTGCTCTCCTTGTTGATGGAGGTGTTATTCCATTAGTTTCAAAGGAAGCACTACTTAACCTATAATGGAGGTCCTATCCCTTTAACTGCACACCATTTTAGGGGAACCTTAGTTACCAGTGTGACACTGGTCAAGGTTTGACATAACACAAAGTACATTCCATGCCATTCCATCAATTTACCACTTTTAGTATAGGGCTGCCATACAGAAAAGTTCTCGGAGAAATGGACAGATGTCCCAGTGTTGTCTTCCCAAGGCCATTTGCTCCCATAAACCTGAGGTTAAGATACAGCAACATTAACATTAGTTTTGGATCAGTCTTACAGATAGGGGTCCTACAGGTTTGTCACCGTTTGACTCAGTTTCAACAACAATGCTCTTGATCCCCTCCCCCTCCCACCCAGGTAGAGAAGGAGAGAGAGAAAAAGAGAGAGACTTGGCTGGATTGAAAACTAAACTACACAGCTTTAATTAAACACTAATGATAAAAGAAAATATATACAATTATATACAAATATGTTCAGATATGTGCAAAAGCCTCTTGCCTCCCCTCACCCCCAGCAACTCCCACAGCACTCCCCTGAGCTGCGAACAGTCCCAAGGAATCCCGGAGCTGCTTCTGAAGAGAGCGGAGAGTGATGAGGGTCAGGAGAGCTCGAGCCTGGGGGTCGATGGTGATGGATGGACGGAGTCCTCCCCAGACGCCGGCCATGGATGGAAGAGAAGGGAAGAAGAAGGAAGGAAGTTGTCTTCTGTGATCTCTGACCTTCCTCTGAGCTTACATAGATATATGGAATGGAATATCTCTGGCCAATTTTGCTGTCTGTCTAACTCAGCCTCCTACGGGGGGGTCACAGATCTCCCTGTAGTGTCTGAGCGGGCAGAGTAAAGATGCAACCTTGAAGACCCAGCAGTTAGAAAAACATTCCACTGTCTTATCAACTTTAGTTAGAACACATTGTGACTAGTTAAAAGAAAGATTTCTGAAGGAAAAAAAAAAATCAGTAAAAGGAAAATTGGCTTCATCCTGGCTCAAACCAGGACAAGGTTGAGATTTCCAAGATCTGCCAGGCGTCTTCTTGACTCTTGAATAGTGTATCCAGGCAATGTGCTTTTCAAGCTTGAACTTGAAAGGGGCTGCTCCCCTTCTCTTAGAGAGGATCACCTGAAATGTTTTAACATAAACAAAATCCCTAAGTTTAAACAAATGCTCCGGGGATTCCAAGCCCCACATTCTGGTAGACATTACCTGTCTGTTTACTTCTTGTAATTGTTTCCCTAATGCAATCAAATATTGCTGCATATTCATTTCTCCCACCTGAGTGAAATCCTGTCCTTGGTATGTAGTTTGAAATGGTCTTTCATACAGAATTTCAAAAGGACTCAGTTTTCCTTAGTTCTTGGTTTGACTCAGAGCCTTAATAATGCAATAGAGAGGGCTTGATCCCACTTTAAATGTGTTTCGTGACAAATTTTACTTAGTTGTGTCTTTGTCAAATTATTCATATTTTCCACTTGCCCACTTGTTTGCAGGTGGTAAGCTGTGTGCAATTTCCAATTCATTTCTAAGAAATTTACTAACCTGCAAACCTAGGAATATTTTTTTAAATCCAGTTTTGCTTACTTCCTTTGCTTGAGTGGTGTCACATGGAAAGGCCTCAGGCCAACCTGAGAAGGTATCTACTAACACCAACAAATACCTGAACCCATTTTGCTGTGATAAGACTGAGCAGCTGGAGTGGGCCTCTGCCTCCTCCACCCCTTGGATCTTTATTGTCGTCTCCATTCTCTCAGGAAGGCCTTTTGGGATTCAAACGAGAGGGGTTACAATAGGGTTTGGACACATATTCCAGCAAGTATGGGTCTTGAGGGCTGGTCCCTCACACCACTCAAAGACACTGCAGATCCAGCCAACAAAGTGGGGGGGGGTGTTGGTGTCAGTGAGACTCCCCAAGCCCACCATTTCAGCCTCCTGTTCTCACTCCCAAAAGCAGCAATAGGCATTCAGGTATATATAACAAGGTCCATTTTCCCAGCTCTCTCCTGAGGAGTTGGAAAAAGTGCTTAATATCACTTTTCCCTATTGCACCAAGAACTGATATAGAAAACTTACCTAAAGCTCCCTTGCAAAAATTTAGAACAGCATAACTAGCTTCTGTATTCACCAAAAATTAACTAGGTCTTGAGGTTCACAGGGCTGTGCTAAATGCCCTTTTCCAGCCACACTTCTTGTATAACAGCTAGAATGAAGGGGATGAATTGATTTTCACTTTTTCTTTCTTTCCCTTCCTGCAGTATATGGTCCTTGGAGTTCTGGTTCAACCACCTCTACAACCATGAAGGTAAGATCCTGAGGGCTGTGGGATGCAGTGGGGGCTAAATTCCATGCAATGTAGTTGTTTCTGTTCTGAGTCAAACGTTGACACCCAGCAGCAACAACCAAGCTGCCAGATGCTTAGAAGCAGCATGACTAAGTGCTAAGTGCACAGTGAGACAAACACCTGGACCTGCTGGATCCCTTGAGAGTGCTGCTGGCTTGGCCTGTGCTCACCCCAGGGCCCCATGCACTGCAAGAAGTCCAGTCCACTATCTTCTGGCAGGTTTGGGGACTAACAGCAGACATTTCTCAGGTCTGTTTGTGCAGTCAGCACCCCTCTCTGGAGCAGACAAGAAAAATAGACTTGCCTTTTGTCCTGGTTTGAGCCAGGATGAAGCCACTTTTACTGATTTTTTTTTTCCTTCAGTAAGTGTTCCAGCTTGGACTGATAAACGCTGAAATGTTTTTCTAACTGCTAGGACTCCAAGGTCATGTCTTTGCTCTTCTGGCTCAGGTATTACAGAGAGATCTATGACACCCCCTGTAGGAGGCTGACTTAGACAGACAGCAAAATTGGCCAGAGATATTCCATTCCATATATCTACGTAAGCTCAGAGGAAGGTCAGAGATCACAGAAGACAACTTCCTTCTCTTCTGTCCATGGCTGGCATCCAGGGAGGACTCCGTCCATCCATCACCATCGACCCCTAGGCTCGAGCTCTCCTGACCCTCATAACTCTGTGCTCTCTCCAGCAGCAGTCTGGGACTTTTCAGGACAGTTCACAGCTAAGGAGAGTGCTGTGGGAGTTGCTGTGGGTGGGGGGAGGCAATAGGGTTTTGTACATTTTCTGAACACATTTGTATATAATTGTATATATTTTCTTTTATCATTAGTTTAATTAAAGTTGTGTAGTTTAGTTTTCAATCCAGAGCATCTCTCCATTCTCTCTCTCCTTCCCTACCTGGGTGGGAGGGGATCGAGAGCGTTGTTGTCGGACATGAGTCAAACAGACACCTTTGTACTGAGCAGTACAGCAAGAGAAAGTGCCCTGTTTTTCTGGAGCAGATGATGACTATCTCTCTCAAGCCATCATTAAGAAGTGTGAGTAATAGCTCGGGCTGTCAGGATGCAGAAGGCAAAGGGGTTGCACCTGCAAGTTCTGTCTATGGTTTATTATCTCTGGGGCGAAACGGCCACAAATCCTGTTCCCAACTCTCTCCCTAGGAGTGAGACCTGACAACAAAGCTGGGGGTGGGGGGTGTGTGTGTGTGAAGGATGAATGCTGCAGGTTGAAAATATAGTTCATTCTGTTAGGATCCACAGTTTGGCCCAGCCAGATTCCTGGAAAGACTGTATTCAGCTGTCCCTGACACCTCTCTCTCTGCAAGGGACTGGTACTGGTCAGATCTGCAGTTCCTTGTTCATCTCCAAGAGGTGGGAAAGAGAATCTTAATGTGTGTCAGTCCTCGTTGATGCTCTTTATTTGCACCCTACTCCCATGGCATTTGTGGCAGAGGTCATCCTGGTAGATAGACTGACAGACAGGTCCTGGCTGCAGGCACAACTGGAAGGAGGACCTGAGCCAGTTTGCCCAGAGCTCACAGAGCATCTGGTGCTTCCTGACCCAGTGCTGAGCCTCACACTGCAGCCACAGCTGTGACGATAAACTAGTGCCCAACTCCTTTCTCCATAGCTTCAGCAGCTTCTTGATGGCTTCACAAAGGTGGGAAGGGCCTCTCATCTAATTAAATATCTCTTGCCCTACACATATCATTCTGGCACACTACCAACTAGTAGGCTTCTTGTGCCTGTCTCATAGCATGTGCCAGTGCCTTTTCGAGGAGCTCCTGCTCCAGCCTCTCTCCCTGCTACCCTTCAACCTAGACGTCCTTTTTGAGCATCACCTGATGCAGATGGGTAAAGAGCAGCAGCAGCAAAAGGAGCTGCTGCATGTGAAGCAGGACCTGCTGCTTTCCACACAAACCACCCTACAGCTGATGCAGACACAGGGCACCAGCGAGGATTCTTATGACTGCAGCACTGCTCCTGAAGCATGCAAAGTAGGTGCCAGTGATTGTGACATCTCACCAGGCCACAGCCTCCAGCAAGCTGGAAG
>NW_009953971.1:58588-63899 GCF_000747805.2 Chaetura pelagica
GGAGATCTGCAGGGGGGCCTGCGTCCCAGTAACCGGGGCGACCCCCTCCTGCTGCTGGCAGGGCCCTGGTCCCGTGGCTTTGTGGCAGATGCAGGCTGGGCAGGCTTCTCCGGTCCGATTCAGTCCAGGCTGGGCAGGCAGGGTCCCCGGGAGCAGGCACAGACGGCGCCCACCCCTCTCCGCTTCTCCTCGCAGCGGAGTGGCACTCAGGCAGGTTCAGGTGTTGCAGTGGGGTCTTGTCCCAGGCAGGCAGGAAACAGAGCAGATTCTGCTCTCTTTTTATGGACCAGAGACCACTGTTCGAGAAAGTACTGTCTGAATTAGCCATGGGCCAGGTACATATTCTGTTAGGAGCAGTTTTTAATCTATTGTTTCTATTTCTGCAACCCTTGTGCTGCTTCTTTGCTCCGCACTTATCTGGTAGGGCAAGAGGCCTGTTCATTCTGTCCTTGAGTGAATCAGTGAAAAGGCATCACTCTCGCTTTGCTGACTTGAAAGGCATTCTTTGTTTAGTCTTATGTGGGGGGGAAAAAGATGGATCGTTCCCCACAGGGTAGGAGCCTCCTGCAGAGATAGCAACAGAGAGGAAGAGTGGAGGAAGGTGTGAGAGAGCATGTGGGAGGGGAAGAAGGACAAGCAGGTGGACTGGTGGTACCAGCTCATGCAGAGCTCTCAGATTTACATTTAGGGCTCATTTGAAGGCTCAAAGTTCATCTACTATGAGAAGAAGAAGACAACTTTGAATGCTGTGACCAGGTCAGCAGAGACCCACAAGACACCACCCCCTCACAAAGGCATGGTAGAGGGTGCAGAGGTTGAGGGTACCTTGGAGGAGAGGCCCAAGGCTTCCAGCAAGCCAAGTTCTGAAGCTGTGGAAGAGCCTTTGGAAAAGCCCCAGCAGGTACTGGTTGGTGAAGAGGTGAAGGAATGGAGCTGGCCCTTCTGGATGGGCAGCCCCCCAGACTCGACACTTGCAAAGCTGAAGTGCATCAAGGAAAAGGAGGCTGGGGCTCAACAAAGAGTGGGAGTAGCAACAGAAGCCCACCAAGAGGAGAGCAGCATCAGTGCATCAAAGGGCAGCCAGCCCATCAAGTGGGGACACCTGTTTGGGTCCAGGAAGGTGCAAAAAGAGACTAGACAGCCTAACAGGTAGGGGTGAGGCTGGGGAGGACTGGTTAACCTGGGGCTGCAGCAGTGCAGGTGGAAGTCAGGTCAATAGCTGACCTGAGTTCATATTAACCCCTGAGACCTCTGTGTATTCTGAATACAGCTGAACATCTAGCTTTCAGGCTAGCCCAGATGAAGCATAGCCTGAGGACATGCCTGCTCCCTGCACAGTGGCTCTCTCAGCCTGGGGTCATGAGCTGCTTCCCAGGTCCTTGGTCAGTGTGACCTCCACTTGTGGCAGTAGCCCAGGAGTGCTGAGGCAGGATCAGATACTGGGGCACAGACTGATTTCCTTTCAGCCAGAGGAAGAGAGCACTACAGTTGCAGCACCATCCTGGAACACAGCATGGAAAACAGTGTCTGTCAGACTTCCTTCCTCATCTCCTTCACTGACTCTAGCTCTGCTTCAGTGCCCCCATCTGTACAATAAAACCCACGAGGTTTCCTTTGAACAAACTTTAGTGGCAGAATTACCCACAAGTGGCTTTCACAGCCCAGAGCCCCTGTTACCCCTTGCTGTAGTGCTCATGGGGACGTGCTCACTGCAGGGCAAGAGTCAGTATCTGCACACCAACAGCAGCACACGGCCCATGTAAGCCAGGTGCTACTTCTGGAGAGCATTGTGCAGGGGAATAGCACGTGCAATTGCAAGCACTGACTTACAGCCACATGCAGGAGGGTGGAAGCCCTTTCTCTAAGGTGTGGCTGAAGTGCCCCCACTTTAGAAGATGAACGCAGACCCCTTTACACCACAGACACACCTTTGGGAAAAGGGAATCCAAGCAAAAGGAAGAGGCAGTGTAGTACTACTGCTGTTGGTGTTTAAGCACCCCAACAGCTGGTTTGCAATACCAGGCTGTACTGGTTTGCCAGGTTTTTTGGAAGTGGGGTAGGGGCCCCATTGGTAAGAAGCTGAAGAACTCCCCCCAGCTCCAAAACCAGCTAGCCAAGGAGCCATTACAGACAATAGATGCACCTCTGCTATTAACATATAAAATAACTGATATAAGACCTCGTCACCGTTTGACTCAGGTTCGACAACAATGCTCTCGATCCCACTCCCACCCAGGTAGGAAAGGAGAGAGAGAGAGACACTTGGCTGGATTGAAAACTAAACTACACAGCTTTAATTAAACACTAATGAAAATATATATACAATTATATACAAATGTGTTCAGGAAACATACAAAACTCCTATTGCCTCCCCCCATCCCCAGCAACTCCCACGGTATTCTCCTTAGCTGCGAACAGTCCCGGAGCTGCCGGAGAGAGCGCAGAGTTATGAGTCAGGAGAGCTCAAGCCTAGGGGTCGACAGTGATGGATGGACGGAGTCCTCCCTGGACGCTAGCCATGGACAGAAGAGAAGGGAAGAAGGAAGGAAGCTGTCTTCTGCGATCTCTGACTTTCTGTAAATATAGGGCATAGAATACCTCTGGCCAATTTTGCTGTCTAATTCAGCCTCCTACGGGGGGCAGCTGTTATAGTCTTAGTTGAAACACTTCACTACTAGTTAAAAGAAAGCCCACTGAAGGAAATAAATAAATAAATCAGGAAAAGTGGGTTCATCCTGACTCAAACCAGGACAGACCTGAGCAGAGCAAGCAGTTAGGAAGAGATGAGCTGGAGAGGCAAAGTGATGCTGGGGTTGGTCAGGAAGGTGCCCAAGCAGAAGTTTCCTTGCAACCTATGGCAAGATGGCAGGCTGTCCCCCTACATTCATGGAGGAACGTGGTGGAACATTCCCTGGAGGCGCCAGGAGGGGTGAACTTGGATTTGCTGCCAGTGGTCTTGGATTATGCAGCTGTGAAGGACCCCGCAGCAAGAGAGGTGACTGTTCCCAAAGCAGCCCATGACTCTGTGAGAAGCCCACACTGGAGCAGCTTGCTCCTGACCTCATGGGACGGATTCATGAAGGAGAAGTTCGTGGAGGTTGAGTGAACAGCCATGCAACTAATTCTTTGCTGACGTGTTAGGCGAAATCACAACACAGGCAGAGGCAAACAAGGTGTCAGTGTGTGGCTCCTCCATGTGCGGCACAAGTCCAGGGAGAAATATGCGTGTTGTGGTTTGATGAACACATGTCTAATTGTTTAAGCAGGTCAACCTCAAATTGGGGACTATATAGATGTGCTGGGTATCAAAGTGTTATAGCCCCACCAATTACTGCCTCCCCGTACCAAAAGTAAAATATTCAGGATAGATTAACAAAATTAAAGGAATTAAATTAAAGTTGAGGAATCAATGAGAATTCAACCCACTCCCAGTTGGAGATATTAACTTCAAAAGGTGAGAACACAAACTAGAAATATAACAGTACCGAATAAAGGGATTGGTTATTGTGCCCGTCGCCGATCCCAGTCGGGAAGACGCCTTGCGTGTGTGTGAGAGGCCGGTTAAATTTCCCGGGATAGAAAATCTCAGAAAAACTCACGGCATGGATTTCGGCGTCTGCAGGGAGGCTCAATGAGCTGCGGGAAACAGCGACAACAAGCGGCTGCGGCTGGTACTGCAGGACGGTTCCGGCGCGACAATTCCAGTGCGACTAAGAATTTCACGAGGGCGCGCAGCTTCAAAATGGCGGCTGCACATCGTGGCTGGGTGCGTGGCTGGGGCGCGCCGGCGGCTGCGCTGCGGAAAACGCTGTTTCGGCGGCGTTATCCGGGTTTGAGAGTGCTAGGATCTGCAGGCATTGTGGTGCTATAGGCGCTGCAGAGGTGCAGTTTAAGGCTAGGTCCCCGGAGCTTTGCGGTGGCAGGGCGGGGCTTCTTTATCTTCAACGACACGTTATCAGCTCTTATCAATTATGACCCGAGACCTGGCTCTGCGCTAACAACTGCCTCGGTCCCTGGTGGGTCTTTTGAGTAATAGCTCTCTTTGTGATTTATTTTCCTGTTGAGAGGTTCTGGGCAGCAAGTGAGCTCCTGTTTGCCAGACCTCTTGAAAAAAAAAGAAGCTGCACTTCAGGATTCTTCTGCCTGCTCCCTCGGTAGCTCTTTGATCTTCTTCTGCTGCTGCTCCTCTAACAATCCAACAAATCACTCTACAAGTAAGCTGTAGCCCCTTTATTTATAATTCCCCCCTAAGTCTCTGATTGGTGTTTTTTTTCAATCCCTTGTTAGCATATGTGCCAACCAATCAGATAAGTGCGTTTACAATTCCTCATGCCAACCAATCAGTTCAGGGCATTCTGATCCTCTATCAATAAAACTGTTTTCTCATTCCAGTCCGGTCAGTCACTAGGTAGCTACATCCCTGAGGAGCATCCCTGACAGGCTTAGTTTAGTTCACTATGTCTCTCTATTCAATCAACTGAGTTCACGGGAGACATTATTTATTTATTATTAGCATGTCATCAACAGGATTTTTGCTAACTCGTCGAAGCACTTATGGTGGAGAATCCCCAGTGCTGCCCGGCACTTCAATAAAGAATGTCTGCTCAATAACAGCTTGTTTGTTGTTATTTGGTCTTGATCTCCGAATCCTTACCCAGCCGCACCCAGCCTCCCACTGCGGTGAGGAGTGTTAGAAAGCAAGGGGGTTTGGAAGTTTTGTTTCAGCGGTTCTTTGTTGTTGGCTGAGCGGCCATGTGCTTCTTTGCTGTCCATTTAGGCCCAAACCATGACAGTACCTCAGCCTTCTCATCCATTGTTACCATTTTGCCATTCATGCTCACTGGGGGGAGGTAGACTTTCTTTAACCTTCCTTTTCTGGCTGACATACCTGTGAGAAGCTAACCTTGTGGCATCAAGATGTCTCTACATTTTTTTAATGCAAGTTTGTGGTGTTAGAAATGGAAATTAACTTTGGTGTAAATGAGCCAGAAGGTGCTGAAATTGAAAAGTGCAGTACCCATCCCCCTCCCTTCTAAGCCAAATAAATGCCTGCAGCCAAATGCCTACAGCCCGAGGTCTGAGGAAGACTTGTGGGGAGGAAGTCACTATGTGATACCCCCCCTGAAGACCACCTTGGACACACATCGTGCATGTACACTGTCACCGTTTGACTCAGGTCCGACAACAATGCTCTCGATCCCCTCCCCCTCCCACCCAGGTAGGGAAGGAGAGAGAGAAAAAGAGAGAGACTTGGCTGGATTGAAAACTAAACTACACAGCTTTAATTAAAACACTAATAAATGATACAAGA
>NW_009953971.1:64429-68980 GCF_000747805.2 Chaetura pelagica
TCTTATCAGCCTAGCAGAACACACTGTTGCTAGTTACAAGAAAGCTTACTGAAGGAAAAAAAAATCAGTAAAAAGAAAAATTGGCTTCATCCTGGCTCAAACCAGGACATACACGGAGGAGGGGCTGAGGTCAAGAACTGTAACTATAAAAAAGCTGTGACACTATCAATACAATGAAGTGCTTCCCCACCTGATGACATATTATTGAAACATTGCCACCTGTTCCTCTGTATATGCAAAAAAATGGATATGTTTGTCCATGCCAAGTTAAATGGGTTATATTTTTAAGACACCCTAGAAATGGGGTAGTCACTACATATTCTTCAACTACTGATTGATTGTTAGTTACTAAACATACATATCTAGCATTAACCTCTATAAACATTTCAAACACATTAGGAGACAGGATCATCCATTTGCAACTATTGACAGAATGTTCTAACAAGCAGGGTTCATATAATTTGGATTGTTGTTCACACAAAGTGCATTCCCAATATACTTCCCTTGAAATTCTAGTAACCAGTCTTGTAAGTTCCTTTGACCCAAGAAGAGTGTCAGTAAAACTAAAAATTTGCACATTACCTCAGGGTTGGTTATATTATAGAATACCAATTTTCCTGCACACCATGGGTCATAGCACTTCACAAATTGTGAATAAGCTTTTATCTAATGCTTAGGATGGACCCATTGATTGTCCAAAAAGGTTTCTCCACATGAACACATTATTACCCATGAAGTAGAGTACAGACAGTCCAGTCCATAATTTTGTCAATTGTTTCCCAATTACTGGTCTCCAAGTGAGTCTTCTACTGCTCTCCTTGTTGATGGAGGTGTTATTCCATTGGTTTCAAAGGAAGCACTCCTTAACCTGTAATGGAGGTCCTATCCCTTTAACTGCACAACTTCAGGGGGACTTTAGTTACCAACATGACACTGGTAAAATTTGGGCATAACACAAAGTTCATTCCATGCCATCCCATCAATTTACTAGTATAGGGTTATAGTATAGAATATCCCATCAATTCTAGTATAGCATTGCCATATAGAACAGTTCTCGGAGAAATGGACAGATGTCCCAGTGTTATCTTCCCAAGGCCACTTGCTTCTCAAGGGCCGACTAGGAATGAATGTTCCCATAAACCTGAGGTTAAGATATAGCAACATTAACATTAGTTTTGGATCAGTCTTACAGATAGGAGTCCTACAGGTTGAGGTTTCCATGATCTGCCAGGTGCCACCTTGACTCTTGAATAGTGGATCCAGGCAGCATGCTTTTCAAACTCGACTGCAGTATACGTCATGAGTAGAACTTGAAAGGGGGCACTCCACTTCTCTTCAAGAGGATCACCTGAAATGTTTTTAACATAAACAAAATTCCTAGGTTTAAACAAATGCACCGGGGATTCCAAGCCCCACATTCTGGTAGACATTACCTGTCTGTTTACTTCTTGTAATTGTTTCCCTAATGCAATCAAATATTGCTGCATATTCATTTCTCCCACCTGAGTGAAATCCTGTCCTTGGTATGTAGTTTGAAATGGTCTTTCATACAGAATTTCAAAAGGACTCAGTTTTCCTTAGTTCTTGGTTTGACTCAGAGCCTTAATAATGCAATAGAGAGGGCTTGATCCCACTTTAAATGTGTTTCGTGACAAATTTTACTTAGTTGTGTCTTTGTCAAATTATTCATATTTTCCACTTGCCCACTTGTTTGCAGGTGGTAAGCTGTGTGCAATTTCCAATTCATTTCTAAGAAATTTACTAACCTAAAAATGAACCACTTGTGACACAAAGTATGGTCCCCTATCAGAGGAGATCACTTCTGGCATTCCAAACCTAGGAATAATTTATTTCAATCCAATTTTATTTACTTTCTTTGCTTGATTGGTGTCACATGGAAAGGCCTCAGGCTAACCTGAGAAGGTATCTTCTAACACCAACAAATACCTGAACCCATTTTGCTGTGATAAGACTGAGCAGCTGGAGTGGGCCTCTACCCCCTCCACCCCTTGGATCTTTATTGTCGTCTCCATTCTCCCAGGAAGGCTTTTGGGATTCAAATGAGAGGGGTTACAATAGGATTTTGACAAAAATTGCAGCAAGTCTGAGTCATCACACCACCCAGTGTGTGGGCCTTGGGCCAGGTGGGGGGGGGGGGGTTGGGGTCAGAGGCTGACCATTGCAGCCCCCTTTTTTCACTCCCAAAAGCAGAATTCAGGTATGTAAATCAAGGTTCGTTTTCCCAGCTCTCTCCTGAGGAGTTGGAAAAAGAGCTTCATATCTCTTTTCCTAAGGGTCCCTTTCAAGAGTTTCAGAATAGCATAACTAGCTCCTGTATTCACCAAAAATTAACCCAGTCCTTCCTCAGCTTTATTGTTCTGCTAGGAAATTTAATTCCGCCCCCAGTCAGTCTGAGTCCCTATCTCAATCTGTTGTCACCATTTTGGAGATAGGGACTAATTTAGACCTAGAGGCACCCCTTCTGCCAGAGATCAGGGACAATCCTTTTTCCAATGCTCTTCTTGCTTACAATATACACACTTATTTAACCCTAACCAGGCTCGATTTCAGCAGTGCGTCATAGACAATGATCTCACTCGTCTCACTCTGACCTGGCCTCTGCTTTTTGCTGGCCATGCATTCTGTTATCCAGGGCAGAGCAACATGTAAACAACATGTTAAACATTTTACATTTAGCTTCTGGGTCCCAATATATCAATTTTCTAGCAGGCTCACATAGTCTTTCAGAAGAGACTGAAAATGCTTTGTCAGACCCCGGTTTAACCTCATGCACAAGTTTGTTGGTTTGGTTTGGTTTTCAGGTCCCATTCTAGACCCCATACAAAATTATTTGTTGACATCCCTTTAGTCTGTCCAGGTTCCTCCTGAATTTAGGATTCCAGTTCCGGTTCTCCCTGGGCATAACATGGTTAATATAATCTTGTGGTTATTTACATTCCACTTCTTTAGCTTTTCCAACTATTCACTTTTTCACATTACTGAAGAGGATTTTTAAAAAATGCCTGGATATTCCCCCAGGTAGGGATATTATCATTATTGTTTTGAGTAGCTCCAACGCTTCCTTCAGATTGGCCTCACAGACTGTTTCCAATTTAACAGGTCTGATGCTTTAAAAGGGACATACACATCAACAGGCCAGGCCATCCCTCCACCTTGACTGCTTGTCTTAAAGGGGCATGAACAGCGGGACACTGCCCCCCCCCACAGTCTCCCAGCCACCTGACTGGAATCTGTATCCTCCAAACACCTACTCGCCCCCCTTTCATTACCCCTCGTATTACCAGGGTGGAGAGGGAGAGCTGAGGGTTCCATTAACAGCATATCCTCTATATTCTCATCCCCTTTCATCGACTTACAACAACTTTCCTTACTAAACTTACATTTTACCATCATAAAAACATCCACACACGGCACATCGTTCTCATCCATTTCCTTGTTTGCAAAACCACATTGACTGCAATATAATATTGCTATCCACGAATTATCGCTTTTTTCCAGGCAAGGGCTTACTCCCAAACTTATTCCAGTTTCCGGAATACATCCTAATGGTGAGCATTTGGTAATGTCACCTCCTGCTGAGGATACATTACCCATTTTAATAACACAAATACAATACAAAAGTGAAACAATAAGACAATATCTGCAGCTTACCGGGGGCTCATATCATAGAATCATAGAATCCTAGGGGATGGAAGGGACCTCGAAAGATCATCTAGTCCAACCCCCCTGCCAGAGCAGGGTCACCTAGAGTACATCACATAGGAATGCATCCAGGTGGGTTTTGAATGTCTCCAGTGAAGGAGACTCCACAACCTCCCTGGGCAGCCTGTTCCAGTGCTCTGTCACTCTTACAGTAAAAAAATTTTTTCGGATATTCACCTTGAACCTCCTATGCTCCAATTTACACCCATTACCCCTTGTCCTATCACTGGTCATCACTGAGAAAAGCCTAATTCCATCTCCCTGACACTCACCCCTTACATATTTGTAAACATTGATGAGGTCACCCCTCAGTCTCCTTTTCTCCAAGCTAAAGAGACCCAGCTCCCTCAGCCTTTCCTCATTTCCTCCCTTCATCATCTTCGTAGCTCTGCGCTGGACTCTTTCAAGCACTTCCCTGTCCTTCTTGAACTGAGGGGCCCAGAACTGGACACAATACTCCAGATGCGGCCTCACCAATGCAGAATAGAGGGGGAGGATAACCTCTCTTGACGGACTAACCATACCCTTTCTAATGCACCCCAGGATGCCATTGGCCTTCTTGGCCACAAGGGCACATTGCTGGCTCATGGTCATCCTCCTGTCTACCAGGACCCCCAGGTCTCTTTCACCTACACTACTCTCCAGCAGTTCAGCCCCCAACCTGTACTGGGACATGGTGTTGTTCTTCCCCAAATGTAAAACTCTGCACTTCCCCTTGTTGAATTTCATCATGTTTCTCCCCGCCCAATGCTCCACCCTATCTAAGTCTCTCTGAATGGCAGCACAGCCTTCTGGTGTGTCAGCCACTCCTCCCAGCTTAGTGTCATC
>NW_009953971.1:69374-70308 GCF_000747805.2 Chaetura pelagica
CGTTCAGCACCTCTGCCTTCTTTATATCCTCTGTCACCAGAGCTCCCACCTCATTCCTCAGTGGGCCAATATTGCCTCTAGTGTTAGTTTTGTTAGCTATGTATTTGAAAAAGCCCTTTCTATTATCCTTAACCTGACTTGCAAGGTTAAGTTCCAAGGAGGCCTTAGCTTTCCTAATTGCCTCCCTACATCCTCTGACAACAGTCCTATATTCCTCCCAAGTGACCAGCCCCTCCTTCCATGATCTGTAGATTTTCCTTTTCCACTTAAGTTTGCCCAGCAGTTCCTTTTTTAACCATGCAGGTCTCCTAGCTCCCTTACTAGATTTCCTAACCATTGGAATGCTCAGATCCTGTGCTTGCAAGAAGTGGTCCTTGAATGTTGACCAGCTATCTTGAGCCCCTTTATGTTCTAGCACCCTGTCCCATGGGATTTCCCTTAACAGTTGATTAAGGAGGCCAAAGTTTGCCCTGTGGAAGTCCAGGGTTCTGGTCCTACTGGGTATTCTGTTCCTTCCACACAGGATCCTGAACTCCACCATCTCATGATCACTGCAGCCAAGGCTGCCACTGACCACCACTGCTTCAACAAGGCCCTCCTTGTTGGTTTGTACAAGATCCAGCAGCGCTTCTCTTCTAGTCGGCTTGTCCACCATTTGCATTAAGAAGTTATCATCAATGCACTGGAGAGTATAACAAAAAGGATACACAAAATTGTACAGCCCACCAATTATTATCCTCTCCTACTGTTTCACATGGGCACCAGTGATACAAATAGGAGTAACCTGAAGACTATCAAGAAAGACTATAGAACACTGGGAGTGGTGGTGAAGGGCTCGGGAGCACAAGTAGTGTTCTCATCAATCCTTCCGGTCAAAGGGAAAGGGCTGTTTTGTGGTTCCTTGTTGTGAAGGACCAGGTATTTCTTTACACGA
>NW_009953972.1:0-519 GCF_000747805.2 Chaetura pelagica
AGCACACATCAGCTACACACTAATTACACACCAAGCACATACCAACTACAAACTACACACCAAGCACATGCCAAATACATGTCAACCACACACCAACTACACGCCAAGCACATGCCAACTACACATGAGCCACATGTCAACTACAAGCCAAGTATACATTGAGCACACGCCAACTACATGCCAAGCACACACCAACTACACGTCAAGCACACACCAACTACATGCCAAGCACACACCAACTACAGACAAACTACATGCCAAGCACACACAAACTACATGCCAAGCACACACCAACTGCATGGCAAGCACACGCCAACTACATGTCAAGCACACACCAACTACATGTCAAGCACATACCAACTACATGCCAAGCACACACCAACTACACACCAAGCACATACCAACTACAAGCCAAGCACATGCCAACCACATGTCAACTACAAACCAACTACACATTGAGCACACACCAACGACATGCCAAGCACACACCAACTACATGCCAAGCACACGCCAACCACA
>NW_009953973.1:0-6604 GCF_000747805.2 Chaetura pelagica
TTCAAAAGTGAATCATACTGGTGGTTAAGAGCCTGTGTTTCCTTAATGAAGCAATAATACCAAAAAGCAACATTTACTGAGAGTGACTGCAGAGACGCAGGAACTTGTGACAGCAAATCTACTAAATACCTTTATTTTTACAGAGGCTATATATATATATACACACAGATAGTAGCATTATACTTCTGCACATTTGCATGATACAAAAAACAGGTCTTAGCTTAAAAACTATAAAAACAGTGAATAAAACATCTGCAATTCTGCATCCTGTGGTAGTGTTAGTAGTAGTGTTAGCAGTAGTATGCATAGAAAGATATTGCTGAATATTCATTGAATATTTATTCCAACTTGCTAGGTAAACCATCAGCGTAGTCAGTGGTTACCAAAATAGCCATTACCTATTCATAGAAGCAGCCAGGAATTCATTAATTTCACACACACAGGCAGAAAGCAATCCCTCAGCACTAACCTTTCTCCTAGAAGAGATTGGCTGAAAATCTGCACAGATGAAAGACACAAATCAGTCATTTACAGGTCCTAGACAACTACTCAGACCACACAACAACTTTTAAAAAGAGATTGTTCTTCCTAAAGATCCACTTCCGCTTAATGTTATTAATAATTTCACCTTGAAACACTTATTTTAAAAGTATTACCTGCTCCACTGTAAGCAACAGTGCAGTGTAGAGCTGGAAGGCTGTTTAGCTGCCCATAGAGCGTCACTTAGCTGTCCAGAGAAGCAGCCCAGCAGCTGCTTGCTGAAAGCCAAAACATGCAGACAAGTAAACACCAAGGAGGCCAATAAGCTAGATCAGATGCAGCAGGCACACACAGAAATTCTAAAAAAGGCTGCCCTCCAGGAATGCTACAAAGAAGCAAAAAGCAGTACACTGGGGAAAATAAAGATTTCCCCTCACAGACACACTCCTGCCCTGTAGCCAAAGGAAGCTAGAAATTGCTGTGTTTTAAAACCAAACAACAAGAGGATACACAGGAAAGACCTCTTCTTGAAACTCATACTCCTGCAGAACTCCAGTACAGAGCTACAATTTGGCCCAAGTGGGTTTGAACACCTGCACAGCAAACTGGGTACAACAAAGAGAACTGTAAAATCGTACAGTGTCACTTCTGCATGTCACCACTAATTCACAGAACCCACCACCAAAGCAGGCTGAGTACTTAAAAACAAATTCCAAACAGAAAGAAAAACAAAACAGTTTTGCCTGCTTTTTGCAAACAGTTTCTGGCATCCCTGTAATGTGAAGGCTTCTCATCTGCTGCTCTGCTTTACACCACTCACTGCCACCTGTCTTCCCATTACTGAAGCAAACCATACCTTATCTGCATGAGTTTTCCTTTCCCAACTTACTTTAATTCTTTGGCACCTGAAAAACAGCCAGCTCAGAAATATTTCAGAACATTTTTGGATCCTAATTTAAATTTGAATTTTTCTCTCCACTCAAGGAAAATAAGAGAGAGAAGTGTACCTATTCTATAGAAAAGTCTACCTCTTCCAAAAAGCAGCTTTCTGCTTTGAATTCATATTGCTTTAGTGAGCTATTGATGTTCTCATTAGTACATCTTTCTCTTGACTACACATTTTCCATGTTATATTTTTGTGTGAGTAGAATACCTCCTGAACAAATTTGTTCTCCAGCTTGGTCCTGCCGCATAACAAGATCACATCTGCCAGACATACCTCAAGGGGAAGCATTACTGCAACTTTAAATACGTGCTATGCAGACCTAACACCAGGAAACACTAGCAGCAATCACACAACTCTTCCTCTGTGTTACCTTTTTCCCCCTATGCTGGTCCCCTTTTATCTGACACAGCTGCAGCTTCTCTGAAGGAAAGTTTTCTGGAGTAGCCCCAGCCTATGGACCAGCTGGAGGCATGGGCAGGCCCAGCTAGTAGGCAAAATAATAGATTACTTATGTAACCCCTGAAATAAGGAGGAGGGGCAGAGCAAGCAGAAGGTGTGTGAGAGTAGAAGCAAATGTCTGCATGGAAAAAAGATGGTTTGTGGGTATCAGAAGGGGCTGTAGAGCAAAAGTTTTAAAATGTATAGTTGGAGGAAGCTTAACTCACGGATCACAAAGGTCCCATTAAACCCTGTGATTTCTATCCCTATCTTCCTAAAAGCTGTATTACCTGTTTTTATATACATAACCTTTCCTAAAATACCACTAGCCACACCCCCACCCAGCCTTCTGGCACTACACCAGTCCTTCCCATACCCACCCATACATAGGTCCTGTAATATCCAGACTATTCCCAACCATTAGCCTGATGCCAGGATGTCCTGAAGTCTGTCTATTCCACAGGATCCTGAAGAACACACAGTCTAGTCAAGACATTGGCCAAAAATACTGAGCTTATAAAAACAAGCAAAAAGATAAGGGTGATAGAGATTTTAGACATTTGAATCTTCTCCTAATTAGGTGATGCAATGTAAACATTAAGATGTGCATCGCTTTGTTCACTTGATAAAACAGGTGGTGGTGCTTAGTAACTAGGTTTTCAATGCATACACAGGCAGCTGTACATGTTCTGCTGTATGTTCACTTAGGTAACTGACTAATTTCATGTTTGAGTTCTTTATTTTCTTAACAGAACTAAATGTTAATTACAGTATCTTCCTAACAACTGCATTTCATTTATTGGAAAAAAAACAAGAGAGATTAAATACATCAACAATTGTAGGTTAAATAACTTAATCAATTTGGATAATGGTTTAATTTACTAGAAAAACAACATAGAAACATGCTTTGATTGTATGTCATGTCCAGATTCTGTCATGACTTGAGGTACGTATTCCATTCCTCACAGGTAATCACAGGGAATTACTTTATCATTTGATGAATATTGTGCTGGAGTCATAATCATATAGAATAAGTCCCTAGCAGGGGACAGGTGGACATTGCAGATATCTAATGAGTTAAGCTCATTTGCTTTAAGGTAGTAGATTATAATAAGCCCTTTTTGCCTGCTGATGGTAACTGGCCATGCTGAAAGATACCTTTTCTTCTCTTATGAGTGGGAAATAAAGGTTTCCTGAGATAAATGAGCCAAGAAAACCAAGAGAACTACAGAATTTAAATACCATCCATTACATTGTAATAGTCATGAACATGGGCAAGCACTAACATGAAAGTGGGAAGAGAAACCCTTCCTGGATGGTTACAAATTGGATATGAGTTGATATCCTACAGAATGAGCCATGAGACTTTCTCCACTTTGTAATGAATCCTTTCCACAAAGGTCTTCCTCAGTCTACAGCTTGCTGAGGGGGTAGTGTGGAGGGTGTCTCTTTGGAAGCAATATTCTTCACATTTCTATATGTTTACCTGTTATAATGGACAATCTGGCAAAAACTACAGTTTTACTACTGCATCATTTAGCTTATGATACTGAACTTCAGAATTAAATCCTAGTACTGCTGGCATGATGAGAGAGTTTTGCCACTGAAAGAGTCCTGCTTTTATTTAAGATAAACTGCCTATTGTAGTTTTTGTATTCACATGAGTATTCAGAAGCTTTGTTTCTTTTTATGATTTAAAAGATGTTCCACTTAGTGAAGGACACAGAATCCTCCATCAAACTGCATGACTGAAGCCTCATTAAAAGGTAAGTCCCCTTTCAAAAACTGGAAGAAATCAGTGTGATGTGCTCCTAAGAAGACTTCAAGTTTCATCTCAGAAAACTGTTCTAGCTGTCCAGCAGTCAGGGAAGTGAAACACAAAATAAGGCAAGCTACAGGGGGTGAGAATCTACTTCACCTTCTATATTTTTTAAGATTTTAAGAACAGGTTAGAGAGGTGTTGGCATTCAGTTAAGGTTTGTGAACACTCTTCCAGTTCTGTGTCTCTGTGTTTCAGGCACCCAGCTCACTGTTTTTAGTAAAAAACTTTGCCATTTTGATAAGGACAGTTTGACATGTCAGAATAAAACACAATAAGGAAAAATCTAAGGCTGTGTCATCTTCATTGCAGTGCAAATAATTTTGACTTTAAAGATCTTCCTTTTTTCAATATTATTTCTCATTTTATGAATACAGTAGGAATAAAATAATATTTACATAGCTTTTATAATTGATTTTCAAAGTGCAGGAGAACAATACATCTGAGGAGAAAGTTACAATTATTTTATTAAAGACAAATATCTCTGTTTAATACAAGTTCCAACAGTACCTCTTTAAATCCAGTTAAGCAGGTCTGGTCTCCTGGGTCTTAACGAGAGAAATGTTCTATTTTAAGGATCCTGTGGAAACTTCTATTATCATAGAATCATATAATATGCTGAGTTGGAAGGGATCCATCAGGATCATTGAGTCCAACTCCCGGTCCCTGTGTAGGGCACCCCTAGAATCACAGCATGTGCCTGAGAGCACCATCCAAATGCTTGAACTCAGGCAGGCTTGGTGCTGTGACCACTTCCCTGAGGAGCTTGTTTCAGTGTTTGACCACCCTCTGGGTGAGGACCTTGAGGCTTCACTAATAGAAAGCTTTAACCATGTAGGTAAAAGAAGACTTAATTAAAGACACTTTGTAAAAGGTACAAGCATATGCAAAAGAAAAAATGTTCTCAATTTTCCACTTTGCAGTAAGTTGATATCCTAAAAGTAACATCTGTATTACAAACACTACCATAAAACACCATAAGCACAGTAGGAAAGAGGAGTGCCATGGTTCTTGTTCAAAGTGGCTTTATATGAGGTTCCCTGACTCACCACTGATGTAAAGAAAACTGGAATACGTACAGGATTTACTAACTATTCATATCCTAAATGACACTCTGTTTTCCAGGGTCTGTTATCTACTGTGGTTGCATCCATGTTTTAGAACATGGATGAGATTTCTATCTTAGTTCCTTAAACTCCAACATTTGGCATCAGGCACTCTTCTGATAAACTGCTTCCAGGTCTGGAATAGAGTTCTTGCTTGCAGAATGCACCAGAGCAGCTTTTTTTTCTCTTTTAAAAATTAACTTAATATACTCCGATTGCTTTTTCTTCCAGTCTTACCTGTATCAAAAATCCCTTTCTAGTTTTTCCTCTCTAGCTGATGTAATGATCTCGTCTTATGCTTTCCAAGGATAAAAACAGCTTACTTTTGGTTTTTTGCCCCTTTTAAAATGTTTTTTTAAATTTATATATATATATATATTTGTCCCAGAACAGGGAGTCAGTATCACCTACTCAGTTTTGTAAAATTGTTCGCAAATTAAATTTTGGATACTACCAACTTCTTTGAGGGTTAGGCTAATTCTGTACTTAATTAACGCTGCTAGCCAAAAGAGGTTTTTTCCACATAGATCTCTACCATTAGCTTGAAAACTGGTCCATGCAGCTGGGCAGGTGCTGAGATTTCTTTTAGAAACCAAGAGCAACTGAACATTAAAAAAAAAAAAAAGCAAGCTCAAACATTTCTGTAGTCTAGTTTAAGAATCCCTACATAGAAGTAGTAATTTATCTTGGCATTGCCAGCATGCTGAAATCAACCTAAACTCAAGCCAAATTAAGGTAAATGTAAAATAACCATTTATTGACAGAAGCTAAAGAGATGAGATTTACAAAATATAGAGAAAAAATAACAAAGGACAAAAAACAAAGCTTTCTGCTTCACTCAGCTCATAAAGGTCACATGGAACCCACTGTTAGACATTCAGGGCTCAAGTCCCAGCACATAGTTGTTTAGCACAATCAAAGGAAATATTTTTTTTTAAACAGAAGAAGATTTGATTTGGGATTCTCTACTTTCTCCTTCTCCCCAGCCCCTAAGACCTTCTCTTGCAAATCTCCCTTTTCCCATCACTTTTTCCTTCCAAGATGTCCTTTGATCTCCCACCCTGACTGCTTTCATCTGCTTTGGAAACACTGGTTTCCCCTGGGCATAATCACATGTGGGTACCACTTGCCCAAATGGCAAATAGCTTGTGACTGCTGTGGTGCTGGACAGACTGCTAGCTCCTTGTGAAGAAAAAGGCCAGTCTTGGCAGTTTCAAATCCTTATGTGGATCTTCTTCCAGTTAGTCACTTACATTCCTTTATACACAGGTAACCTTACTAATCATACTTTGTACCTTGCTGGGATTACTGCATCAAATGACTGGATTTTATTCACAAACAGACATAATAGCAACCAATCACTTCAGGGTAATAACAGGCCTCCACTGACTGCTTCCTATGCAAATATTTACAGTATAATCTGACATTTTTAAATAACAATGCTGCTTATTACAAAGAGAATTATCATACTATTTTACTACTAATTTGTTTTAGTGATTGTCCATCTCAATGCCAAAATCTGAAAGAACCAGTTGACATTTCTAAATTTCATAGTTTAGTAAGGATGACTTTCTCCTGAGAGAATGTCCCTAGAAGCTGGAAGTTATCAGCACAATAATGTATCAAGTTTTCTTGGAACCACCTTCACTGCAGGAGAAATAATTCCAGGAATTTCCAATGGTGTAACAATAATAACCTATTTTTCACATGGAAGTAAAATCCTCCAGTGTTACAGAGTGACAACTGCAGTAATGGTCCTTCTGCCTTTATACTTCATATCACACATAAAAGCAAACTGAGATGACTGTGTAGGGA